>NC_056732.1:1029368609-1029668609 GCF_019279795.1 Protopterus annectens | reverse complement strand
TCTAAGGGAAAAATTGAAGAGCAGACTTTACAGAGCCAGAAATAGTTTAACCTTGTTTAACTGGCGCTGCCCGATGGTGCTCTGTGGGCAACTCCGCGCTAAATCATCATTTTGTTGTATTTTCCCTTCTAGATACCCCTGATACATCCTTACCATTGCAAATTAGGTTGTACTCCCCTCCCATTATTTCATGCTGAAAATTTGTATCACAATTCTTGTAAGTTGCATAACACTAGTTTTAAGTGGAATATAAATGCATATGAGCGTAATCCTCCTCCCCGCTAGTAACCCCCTTCTATCGCAAATCTACCATTAATAACTTTTTTTCCCTTATAGCACTATTGGAGCCCCCTTTAGTCATTGCTTTTAGTCCCTTTTTTCCATTGTCACCAATATTCTGCATATCTGCCCTGAAATATTTGTCAAATTTGCATGCTCATTTATATTCAAATAGGTTTCTTGTAACATTGCTATTTGAAACTCTATATTTCTTAATATAATGAATTACTCTCTGCTTTTTGTCTTCCTGTAAGTCTATTTACATTCCATAATAATACTCGCACACTAGCCATTGTGATAAAAAGAGGTTATTCCCACTTGTTATACATGACAGTTCTTTTAAGTGTATATTTCCATCTTCTGGCTTACATGCTTACACTAATGCTTGGCAGGCTGATGTCATATGTAGTTGCTTTTTATTTTTATTTGAATCCATGCCACATTTTGCAAGACTTTTTTGATAAAGTAAAAAAACAAAACTCAGCTCAACTAAATAGAATTTCAGGATCCCTACCCACTGTTATCTAACAACAAACCAAAACTTTTGACATTTTCCAAAAATGGAAGTTTACACCTCCAAGTAGGAGCTGTGGCCCCAAATGAGGGTTGTATTCATAGGTATCACCTGTTGCAAAATTAAGGTTACCCATAAAAAAAAAACACATTTTAAAGTTTGTTTTCCCATTTAAACTGATTGCTTTATGTTTTTATCAGTATTCCCCTCCCAGGTGTGAAAAACAGATTGCTTGTTTTCAGTAAATATTAAGTACCCAGTGTTATCCTTTCCCTCCACAGATCACACTTGTCATTTTGAGCGATAGATGGTGATCACCATGGTTCTGTGCCCATCTGTGCTTTAAAAAAGAGATGCGTTTTTTTCCTATATTCTTTTTAAGGTTGTCTCTTTCAGCTGTGTAGTATCTTCCTTAATACTACTCGTACCTTTCTCGGGTTTCGCTCCAATGTTCTGTATTTTACACTTGTTTGGCAGCTTCCCACAATTTTTCCTCCCTCTTCCCTTTTTAGAGCTTTATACCTAATTACCTAAAAAGATGTATGTCTTGTTTATATTGTTATAGTCTTGTATTGTTGGGTAGTGAGTGTTTAGTGGCTTTTGTTTTTTTTGCCAGAAGTTATTGCTTTTTCCTGTGGTGATCTTTCCTCTGAGAATGTCCAACAATGCCCCTGGGTTCAAAAAGTGCTTGGTATTTGGGTACAATATACCTCCCTAAGAACCGTATGCCAAGTATATTCATTGCTTGGATCTGATTCACTTGGAAGAATCTCTTCAGCTCTTCCTTCAGACCACAGGCCCTTTCAGACCTCCTGTCCAAACGTATTCTAAAGGGCCTTCTTTCTACCACTGTGGTACAACCAACCACTTTATGTGCTCCCCTCAACCTAAGAAATCCTTAGATAAGCCATCAGGTAAACCTACGAGAAAGAAGCCTAAGGATAAGGAACTTTGAAGATTTGAAAAAGCACTTGGATAATGTGAAAGCACTTGTGAACTGATCGAAGGAAGGACGCTGAGGAAACTCGGAGCTATAATTTATAACATTAAGTATCCTGTTTTTTGTTTATTTTGTTCTTTATTTCTTTGTTATTTATAGCACTTTGTGTATTGTGTATTTTTCTAGCTAGTTTCACTGTGTGTGAGGTATTAACTGGAAATTGTCCACCTTTATTAAGCATCTGTTGGGTTGTTTGTTTCTGATAACTGGTTACAGTAAACTTTTTTTTCTAGAGGCTCCTTTAGCTGTTTAAAACTTTCATATAAAGGCTCACTGCTGCTTTTCCGCTGTGAAAAATTTCTGCAGTTTGTTCTAAGTAGTGGGGATAATTGTAGCATTTCTATATTCAGGCTTGTATTTGGGCATAGTGTTTGTGGAGGCTATGTGTCTGAGCACACATTCAGAGACATTGGTTTGGCCAAAGCCATCAGGCATTTCTGTGAGAGAGAATTGTTTGAGGTCATTGGCTGACTGAGGTCACCTGGACTACAGCTTAGACTAAGCACCTCATTGGTTCTTTTGAGATTTCTTTCTTAAAAGCTGTCTCAGGTTTCAACTTTCTGTTACCTAAGAAGTTCAGTTGTGAATGCTCTGCCATTTCACAGTGAACTGATCGAAGGAAGGACACTGAGGAAACTCGGAGCTATAATATATAACATTAAGTATCCTGTTTTTTTGTTTATTTTGCTCTTTATTTCTTTTGTTATTTATAGCACTTTGTGTACCGTGTATTTTTCTAGCTAGTTTCACTGTGTGTGAGGTATTAACTGGAAATTGTCCACCTTTATTAAGCATCTGTTGGGTTGTTTGTTTCTGATAACTGGTTACAGTAAACTCTTTTTTTTCTAGAGGCTCCGTTAGCTGTTTAAAACTTTCATTTAAAGGCTCACTGCTGATTTTCAGATGTGAAAAATTTCTGCAGTTTGTTTCCCACCCTCCCTGCCTGCTGGTATAGTGTTTTTATAGTTGGTGGCTTTGCAGTTGCCCGCCCCTAGTGTAAATTTGATCTGGGACCCTCCTCCCAGTCTAGTGTCATTACCTCATTCTACCCAGTACAGGGAGAACATTTGAGAAGGCCAATCAGCTTAGTTTCGGCTACTCCTTTCTCTCTTTCCGTTCTCTCTTCCCACTAAAAAAAAAAAAAAAAAAAAATTCTCTGCTTTTACTGTATTTGTGTTTTTTCCTACTTTATTTTGCTTTTGCGTCATCTTAAAAGTACTCAATTGTATTTATTACTGCTTGCTGTAACTTATTCTAAGCCTTTTAGTTTAAGCACTTGGGCTTTAGACCAGTTGTTTTACATTAGGAAGGTCTGTGGGCTGCACTGTGGTGGCAGGACAGGTAGCTTGCATCCTAAGTTGGGAACTGCTGATTGAGGGCTCAGTGTCTGTTATTCTAAAAGTGTATTAGTTCTGGTTTAAGCACCAGGGCTTCAGACCAGTTATTTTACATTAAGAGGGTTTGTGGTCTGCACTCTTGTGGGAGAAAGAGGCTGGACTCTGCCCTTCTGAGCTGGGAATTTCTGGTTAAAGGCTTATAGTGCCTGCATATTTGAACTATTTCTTACTGTAATTGGTACACCTTGTTTGCTGTAGCATAGACTAGATCCAGGCCTGCTGAATCTAGTTTTGTTTGTATGCTTGTTATTTCCCTGAAAAGCTAATTCCACCTGAAACGCAGCTTTTCAGCGCTTCTGTGGATCCCTAGTGATATCTGCATTGCTTACTGTACTTATTTCCTTGTTTCACTTGAAAGAAAGTTACTGTTTGTCATTTTTGCATTTAAGTTATCTGGCACTTGCTCACTAAAGCAATTATATAAGTCAGCACTAAAAAATTAAAAGCACTACACCCTCACAAACTCCCCCTGGAGTACCTTGCTCCCCATTGGCCATTTTTTTCAATTATAAAGAAATTCCCAATACTATTCCAGCATGTCCAAAGGTCAGTTGTCAATCTCCTCTCCAGTCCAGCTGGTGAATCTGGGAATCTTGAGGCAATGTTACAACTGCCTCTTGTACACAGACAACCCTCTCCTCCTCCCAACAAATTCCAACACATGTGAGAGATGCAACCATATAGCCAAACTGGAGGCTAAGCTCTCTCAACTCAGTACTGGCGTAACCAGTCAGGAGGAGAAGGAAACCACACTCACTACAATTCCAGTCTCACATAGACCTACCACGACAGCAAACCAAACACATAAACACACAAAAACATACTTGGAGGCTCTAAATAAAAATCTGCCTAAGCAGCAGAGACCTCCAAAGCAGACACCCAAGCAACCGCTACCCCAAAACAAAACACATGCAACACATAGCTCACAAAGCCAGTGTGCCGAACAGTCACAGCCCTTAAGGCTAAACAACACACCTGATACACTTGTAATCAGTGACTCTATCATCAGGCACACTGACGTCCCACTCACCAGGCTGAACAAGGAGAAGGTCGCGGTGAGCTGCCTGTCGGGCGCTAGGATCCGCCACATAACACAAGCAGTCAGGTCACTCCAAGGCAAGTACAAATATTGACTCAGTCATTGTCCATGCTGGTGTGAATGACCTGAGACGTACCTCCCTGGACTACATGAAAAGAGACATAGAGGAGCTCTTGGAGCATGTAGCCCAGGCCGGTATGACCCTGACCTTGAGTAGCATCTTACCCGCACCAAGAATGATGCCACAGTATGAAGACAAGATTATCAATTTCAACAATTGGCTTAAGTATTGGTGTCATTCAAAGGGGATCCAATGCCTGTCAGCCTGGGATGACATGCTCAACAAGCCACGATGCTTCTCTAGGGACGGCTTGCACCTGTCACCCCTGGGCTTTCGGATATTGGCAAAGGCTCTTGCTACCCCCATAGTGCCTTTTTTAGGCAAGGCTCAAAAGACAAACCCACCTCCATAGGTATCACAAGGGATAAGAAACTAAGAGTAATACTACTCAATGCCAGAAGTCTAAACCTCAATATGCACGCACTCGAAACTCTCCTTAGCATGGAGAACATTGATATCTGTTCAGTAACAGAAACCTGGTTCAAGGCTCTCGAGAGCACCCCAGCACTACCAGGTTATACCTCATACCATACTTTTCGGCCCCAAAACTTGGACCGAACCACAAAAGGAGGGGGAGTATCAATATTCGTCAAAGATACCCACACCTCCAGGTTGGTGGCACAGCACGAAGCATCAGAGACCATCCATGTGCAACTAACAGTGGGTAAAACTGCCTTCCAGTTTATAGCCTGCTACAGACCACCCTCCCAAACCCAGGAACCCCACTCGGCCTTCCTGAGAACACTGGAAAATATGAAGGTCTCTCCAAACACCATTATATTGGGTGACTTCAACTACCCAACCATAGACTGGGAGCATTACTCTAGCTCCAACACCCTAGCCCAAAGGTTCCTAGAATTTATAAACTCAAATGCTATGGAACAACTTGTTACCACTCCCACAAGAGGGGAAAACATACTGGACCTGATCATCACCAACATGGGGACTCTATGCTCCAGACCAGAAGTGTATCCCTCACTGGTAAGATCAGACCATAAACTAATTTCACTGGATATTCACATCCCGACCCCACCCCATGCCCAGAAAACCACAGTGAAAAACTTCTCTAAAGCAAATTTCACACTCCTCAAAACCAAGTTGGAATCCTTCAAAGCCCCCAGGCCTGTGGATAATACGACCCAGACCGCAAAATCCTTTATAAACGCATTCTATGAACACCTTCAGGAATGCATGATGTCCTGTCTGGTGGACCCCAGCCATAAACAAACTATACAATAGAAGGAGGAAGCTACTACTTGAGAGCAAAATCCCAAAAAGGGAAGGCATTTCTGATCAGTATTAGCAAAAAACTATGGGCACAAATAAAATAGTCTAAAGCCAGCTTCGAGAAAAAAATTGCACAGCACACTAAGGATAATCACAAGGCTTTCTTTAGTTATGTTAGGAACCTGGGTGGGAATTCCCAGATATGCTCAGAATTAGTCCAAAATGGCAAAAAATACACCGAACCCACAGACATTGCCAACATCCTAGCTGACAGGTTCAGCGCAAATTTCTCTCCCCCCCCCCCCTCCCCACCAATACTTAAATACAATAAATACTTTTAACATGTAAATTTTTTTTTTCCTTTTTAAGCATGGAATTACATTTTAATTGTTAAAATTTTTTTTCTCTTTCTGTTATCTTGTTGGAGCTTTTCTTCCCGGGCCTCTACTGAAAATGGAAATATATCCAGCTAGACCAGCCCGGTTAACAAATGTAAAATAAATAAATAAATAAAAATGACTGCAAAAAATGCAGCTGCAGAAGCTGCGACCTGAACTGGAGCATAAACAGCATTATCCAGGCCACCATAAAAAAATCACTTTTACTTAGTTAATATACCAGCTTAATAAATGAATACATTTTCAGTAGGCCATCATCCCTCAAGGCTGTAACTTAGAAGTCAATATTACATTACATCAACTCCTACCATGCCTGAACAGCAGTGCATATACTATGGATATTAAGCTATCACATGTACTGCTGGTTAACAGCGTCACTGGTAGTGCATGCATGTAGTGGGTTGTTGGCCTGACAAACACTACAGTCAGTGCTTGGTAGTTTTTTTAGTAGGAAAAAATATGACTGGCAAGTTGACTACTGTTCAGAACACTCTGTGTTGCCAAGTGACCCAAGTCTATTAAAATAAGTAGGAATAAAACTGTTACAAGAATTATTATGTAACAGAAATTAAATAAAATTCACCACTTCATTATTTGTATATAATGAAAAAAAAATTGCTAATTACATGGGAAATAACTGATCTGATGTTGTTAATCTTTGTTCATTCCTTACTGATGGGTTATCGGTTCCATCCTTGGAACCGAGCCGGCCAATATCAAGCTCACGTCAGCCAAAAACTCTTGAGCCAAGATCCTACCCAGAATGCTGTGCTCCCTGTTACCTCAGATCTTGTTTGCTGCATTGCTGTACAGCCATGTCAAGCCACTCTCTCAGCTAAGTGTATAATTTTTTTGAAAGTTTGTGTTATTACTCTAAATTTTTCTCAAAAGTTTATTCTAATATTCTGCTACCCTATTGCACACTTTAGACTCTCTCCCTTTAGTTTTTTCCCTTTATTACCCTCTTTTCTTACCTTGTGGTAATCCTCCATTACCATAGTTAGTAATTTTTCTTTTTCTCCCTTTACCCTTTTTGTTGGGTAGCCCTTATTCTTCCTTTTGGTACTGTGCTTTTTCTCCACTTCAGTTATGTCGGATGAGAAAAGTAGCATTGGTTTCAAGAAGTGCAAGGATTCCGATGGCCATGACTTGTGTTTACTGTCTTAATGTCTCCCACTTGACTGTGGGTCCTCCATGTGGCATTTGTAAAAATTCCTCTACCAGGACTCTCAACGAGAGGAAGAATAAGATAATTTTGAAAGGTCTCCTTAAGTCTCCTTTCTCTGAGGCTATTTGTGGGTCTGAGGGCTCACCCCCTCCTGTTAAACCCTGCAAGAGATGATGTTCTTCTCCTGCTGGAGATCATAGGGTCCAACTGACATGGTTTCGGAATTTATAAACTATTTAAATAATACAACAGATTTTTTTGTCTTTTACTTACCAGATGCATTTTACTAAGGTCAACTATTTGGATGTAACACTTTCAATATTGGACGTGGCTTCAAATCGGCTATTTATAGGTAGCCTACTTTTTCTAATAGTTACATCCATTATAACAGTTCACATCCAAGACATCAAAAGTTTAGCATTGTCAAAGGACAATATGTTAGGGTTTCAAGAATGACCTCGGATGAAAATGAATTCAAATTAGAATGTGTCAAACTTTTTGACATGTTTCGTGAAAGGGGATACCCTGACAAGTATATTGACAATATTAAACAAGAGGTTTTACAAGGCAGAACAAATAAATTTAAGCCCATTTTGGGTACAGGTATCTTGGAGAAAAATATGGGCCCGGGAGAACATTCGAAACATGATTTTCAATATAGTAAAGCCTTTGTAACCCAATATAGTGCAAATTCTGGAATTATTAGGAAGATTATTAATGATGAGTGGGCAGCTTTTAGGGATATAACTGACCTTGATAAGCTCAAGAACAAAAATGTGAATGTTGTATACAGAAGAGGGTACAACATTAAGAATATTCTTGAACATGATACTGTTATTAATAGATATTCAAATCCGCGCAAGGGCACTTACAAGTGTGGAACCTGTACACAGTGCAGATTTATTTCTAACACTGACAAAATTTATTTAATGTTCAGAAACAGATGGATTAGGGCAACCTCTTACTCTAATTGCAACAGCCAGGGACTTGTATACTTGGCGACATGCCAACAATGCCAAGCATTTTATGTTGGCAAAACGGAAAGATCCCTAAAAAGAAGGATCTATGAACATAATTATGAGATAGTTAAGAACAATTCTAACAATGCTCTATACCGCCACACTCTGGCATGTACATCTGCTAATTTTTTTATTTTTTGTTATTGAGATGATGGCCAGGGACAATAGGGGAGGACCTTGGGAAATTAAAATAGAATATAAAGAAACCTGTTGGCAGATAACATTAGAAGCTAACAGGTCCCCAGGTTTAAATGATACTATTTCTATTGCTCCACTTCTCAAGCTTAAAGCAGGCAGAATATAATAACAAGATATCATTTATTTACATCAAGTTCCATGTAACAAATTCTTTTATATATATATATATATATATATATATATATATATATATATACATATATAATTTTTATATATATTTAATACAGCATTATATAAGTACAATAGATTATCTGTGTTCATTTGATTGTCATTATTAATATTCATTATTCTTGTATATATTTTAACATAAACCTCAACAATTTTATGAAATTCACAAAATATGTTAATTCTTATTAACACAAAAGTATATCAATGTTTTAAGAATTTTTATATGTTTTTAAAAACTAAGGATTCTTCAAAATGGATGTTTACCATTTTAAATTTTAAATACTAATTGATTAATTGTTTTATCAATTTATTAAGGCTATATAAGATGAGCTGAAATCCCAGTTTATCTGATGAAGTCAAGCAACTGCATGACGAAAACGTTTGAGTGTATATTGTGAACGTTAATAAAAATTTATTTAGCGATTTATTTCGCTTATAGTGTTGATGTGGTTGCGGTTTCCTCTACTGACTTTGGATTTTTTTGAGATCATAGGGAGTCGACTCACAAGAATGTGAAATTGATTACTACTCTGCTGCTGCCCCATGTGACCCTGTTGGCACCAGGCTCGGCACTGCCCCAAATTATTCTGACTACAGCCATGTCTCCTTTATCCCAGTGCAGACAACTACGGTTCCGACCGTTCTGTCGCAACCTTTAACAGCGCCATCAGTACAGGTTCACTCCCCTTCGGCACCATTGGAACAGTCACCTTCAGCTCCAAGTATGACTATCTGGGCACAAGAGCCTCGGGTTTCTCCTCTTCAGGAGACCCCCCTCTTTGCAGTCTTCCCCAGAACTTCCCACTGAGGAAGTACCCCACAAAGCATCATGTAAGAGGAAGCACATGGACTCCACTGAAGAGTCATTGATTGAAGATACAGATTTTAATGATGGGGAAGGGCATCCACAGTCACTGTCTGATGAGGTGTCCTTTGGTGACATCGGGTGACTGGAAGCCCTCTAATCCTTCCTCTGAGGAATCTGTATTCCTGCAGGCTTTTTCGTGCCCGGCCCCCTACCTCCTGGTTCACCACGCCTGCCGTTGAGCTCGTCTAGCTCATCGTGCAGCGAGTATGGAAGGCTCCTGACACCATGGAAGGGGATACCTAAGAGACCAGATAAAATAATATTGTCCCCAGCTGAGCATCCCCATTGGTCACGAGGTCTTCCAGTAGATGCTATGGTTGTGGCAGCTGCTACTAAGAAGGATTTGGCAGAAGAGAGCCAAACTGTCCATCCACCCAACAAGGAGTCCTGGGCGGTTGACAGATTAGGGAAGAGTGTGTGTTTGCTTCACCAACCTTCGCTGTAAGGTCTTTGAATTATTTGGCACATTTTACCTGGCTTCAGCGGGATCTTGTCAACCAGCTCTCTGAAACCTTGGCAGGAGCGGTTTCTGGCGAAGTCCGTGATAATGTGGCTTCTCAAATAGCCACCTTAGAGTCCATTTCCAACTCTTCCATGCGTCTTATTTCTCACGCAACAGAAGGGGCGGCTAGAGCAGCAGGCGCAGGTATAGTCACCAGACATGCTTGGATGCGCCTTTGCGGACTCCTTTAAGGCTTCCTTCATGAATGCTCCCATAGAGGCTGCTTCTTTGTTTGGCCCTAAAGTCAAGAATATGCTGGCAAGGTGCGAACAAGATGACAAGACCCTGTCTGCCATTGGTGTCAGATACTCCACTCCTCAGCGATTCTACTCCGGAAATCAAAGGAATGAAAAGATCTGGCACAAGAAATCACAGGGTTCTTTCTGGGATGCACATGCTAAGATCTCCCCTAGAGGCAGAGGGGGAAACTCCAGTGGAAGACTCCTCTTTCGGGGCAGAGGAGATCTGCGAAACCAGGGTTCCAGCGATTTTCTCTGGCCAACCCAATCAGCGCTCCTGAAGCGTTGCCCAACTGCTCACCTCTGGAAGCGATCAGGGGTCCTTTCTCCTTGTATCTTGCTGCCTGGCAAAAGATAACTGACTCCTGGGTACAACGGATTATATCCAGAGGCTATCACATCCCCTTCCATCTTTGCCCAGTTTCATCAAGAGTATTACCCAACATTCCACCCATCAAAGGGAAACAGCAGCACACAAAATGCAAAAGCTGCAATAGAGTCTTCCAGACAGTCCCCCCAGACCAGATAGGATCCGGTTTTTACTCTAGGTTCTTTTTAGTGCCAAAAAAGACAGGGGACTGGAGACCAATTCTGGATCTCAGTACACTAAACAAATTTGTAAAAACAGAGATTCCGGATGGTCACGGTTCAGTTTATCCTTCCTCTTCTGAAAGAAGACAATTGGATGTGCTAGGTAGATCTTCAAGGTTCGTATTGCCACATAAAGATGGACAAACGCTCAAGAAGATACCTCCGTTTCCATATAGGAGCCAGTCAGTACCAGTTTGGAACCCTGCCCTTCGGTCACTCTAAAGCCCCCAGAGGGTTCACAAAATGCATGGTAGTGGTTATCGCTCACTTACGATTTCAAGGATTCCAGGCGTTTCCATATCTAGATGACTGGCTCCTCACTGCCCCTACCAAGCATCTACTGGAAGAAGCCCTGCAGTGTACTCTCTTAACCGCTCGAAGCCTGGGAATCACTATAAATTGGAAGAAGTCCAACACAACCCCAACTCAGTCTTTGGAATTTTTAGGGATATTGTTGGACACGAAAAATTGCACAGTATCCCTTCCAGAACACAGAGTTCAGAGAATAAGACGAGTTCAACTACTGCTCTGTCACCACAAATCCCCAGCTCGATTTATAATCCAGCTATTGGGGTCAGTGGCAGCCTCGATTACTGTTGTTCCTCTAACCAGATTCCACATGAGACTCCTTCAAGGGCTACTTCTCACTCAGTGGTACCCTCTACAACATAATTTTGTCTTTTCAGATAAGTGCAACTCAGAGATGCAAGCAAGATTTACTCTGGTGGATGTCTCGAAATCCCTAACAATGGTCTTGCCCTTTCATCCCCCACCAGCCGATAGCCACGGTGACCACGGACACCTCCCTGATGGGATGGAGGGGCTATGTCAGGAAAACTCGGCCCAAGGCACCTGGTCAGAG
Source organism: Protopterus annectens (assembly GCF_019279795.1). Lineage (NCBI taxonomy): Eukaryota > Metazoa > Chordata > Ceratodontiformes > Protopteridae > Protopterus > Protopterus annectens. The sequence goes on along the minus strand of NC_056732.1, from coordinate 1,029,657,019 downwards.
ACAAAGGCCCTTTTGCATATCACTGTCCTGGAACTGAGGGTGGTGCTTCTAGTGTTGCAAGCATTTCACTCCATCCTTCCATCAGGGACTGTTGCAATCCAATCAGACATGTCAGTGGTTTGGTACATCAGCAAACAAGGAGGCACCAGAACTTACCCGGTATGCCGAGAGGCCTTGAGAATATGGCAATGGGCAGGCTTGCAACCGCTTTCTGATTGCAATGCACATTCCCGTGAGCTCCAATGCGATAGCGGACAAATTGATCAGGTGCATTCTACAGCCTCACGAGTGGTCCTTCAACTCTCTGATCGCAGCAGAAATCTTCAACTGCTGGGGCCAGCCTTGCTGCGACCTATTTGCCTCCCCAACCAACTACAAGTGCAACAGCTACTTTGCCCTGATCCCCCCTCGGGGACAGTCACCAAGGGATGCTCTAGTCCACTCTTGGCCCTCGGGTGGTCTTTATGCTTATCCTCCTCTCCCCCTCATCTCCCACTTTCTAAAGAAAACATGACAGTTGAAGAGCAAAGTGATCCTCATTGCTCCATATTAGCCTCGACATGTCTGGTTTCCCTTCCTGTGGCCTCACCTGCTAGATCAACCGTGGATCCTCAGTCCATCCCCAGTGTTGATCTCCCATCCGCAGGGTCTGATTCATCCCAATTCTAACAACCCTGAAACTGACGGCTTGGATTCTCCACTTCCAGTGATTGGCAGGCATGAAAACCTTTCGTCCCCTGTGCGCAGTATTCTTATTGCATCTCATAAATCATCCACCAGACTAATCTAAATGGAAAATATTCTCTCTATGAGCAGCAAATAAACAGTTTTAGACCCCTTGTCAGCCCCAGTCTCGGTGGTATTGGATTACTTATTGCATCTTTTCCATTCTGGGGTGTCTGCCTCTACTATCCGTGTACATTTAGCTGCCATCTCATATTTTCATATTGGTTTTCAAGATTCGTCACTTATGTCGCACAAACTCTGCAAGACTTTCTTGAAAGGGGTTATCCACCTAAAACCTGCCTTTAGAGAACCCGTACAACCTTGGGATTTGGCTTTAGTTCTGTAAGCTCTAACAGCTCCCCCCTTTGAACCTGCATCTTCATGTGATGTAAAATCTCTCTTGGAAAACTTTGTTTTTGATTGCAATCACATCGGCCAGAAGCTTGTCAGAACTTCAAGCATTATGCATCAAACCTCCCTATCTTATCTTCCATAAGGATAGGGTATCACTGAGAACTAATTCTACCTTTTTACAAAGAGTGGTGTCAGAGCGGTTTATCAACCAATCTATTGACCTTCCAGTGTTCTTTCCTAACCATTCTAACAAGGGAGAGTATTGCCTGCACTCCTTGGATGTTCATAGGCAAATATGATTTCATTTGGACAGAACAAAATCTACCCGTAAATCAGACCAACTGTTTCTGGCCTTTTCTGGACCTAGATGGGGGTCATCCTGTATCAAAAGTTACATTGGCTTCATGGTTGAGAAATTATATTACCTTTATCTACAACAAAAACGATCTCACCTTGCCTCATAGAGTCAAAACTCATTCTACAAGATCTATGGCAACTTCAGCAGCTTTTCATGCTAAGGCTTCCCTCAATGATATTTGCTCAGCTGCAACTTGGGCCAAACGTCATACCTTTATTCTTCATTACAAATTGGACTTGGCCTCAAGCGGTAGAGCTTCCTTTGGCTCCATGGTGCTCAGGAATGCCCTTCCAAGGGCCATCCGGGGATACAGGTAGCTGGGGATTCTGTCCCATCAGTAAGGAATAAATGAAGATTAACATCAGATAAAGAAGTTGTGTCTTACCATAGATCTCATGTACTCCTTTATTTTAGGTCTGTTATGACCAGAGGTCATCTCTATTTTTATCTATCAACTTGCAAACTCAATCTGAGGTAACAGGGAGCAGAGCATTCTGGGTAGGACCTTGGCTCGATAGAGTTTTTGGCTGACGCGAGCTTGATATTGGCCAGCTCGGTTCCGAGAACGGAACCGATAACCCATCAGTAATGAATGAACGAAGTTCAACAACACAGATGGAATGTTATAGCAAGACATAACTTCTTTTTTCTGGGCCGTGTGTGAAATATGGCAACATCCTTTCATTCTCTAAATGTATTGTAAATTCTGATAATTAGCAGGTCAATCCTATTTGTCCATTAGCTAGCACATTCATTAGTGGAAAAGGTGTTAGCAGTGCTGAATGACTTTCATTCACATTGAGCAATCCCTTTATAAGTTACCAAGATTAGGAAGAGTGCCTTGTGTTGAAAAAAGATCCATCTCTTTCCATTATTCTAGATCATGGCACAAGTACCAGCAACCATGCCACTTGGTTCTATGTTATAAAGTTTATATCTTAAAAGAAATCAAACTGCAAAACATACCTGCATCCATTTCAACATTTATGAGACTTCCTTAATTAGGCTAATTAAATTAAAAAATGTCCATGCACATAAACTGTTAACACATGCATGTCTCCTGACAATAAACTGCAATGATTCACCAGTACAGAAGACTTCCTTCAAGCTGCAAGTATGCGGAACCCACAACAAGCACAAGATGTTAGCATACATACTCTTGTTGCATTCCTGCTCTGGTGTACAGACCATCTTATCTTGTTAGATTAACTCACACTCAGCCTCTAAGACTACAGTGTTTCAACATGTGGCAGCTACCGACTACTACAACACAGGAATAACATGATCCTTACTCCCTTTGCCAAAAATCAGTGGATTACAAAAAAATAGCAGCAGCAAAGTATTAAATAAATGTTGCCCACAGTAATCAAAACTTCAGATTTACACACTCCTTCCATTTCCCACTACAGGCTATACTACATAATAATCCCCTCCTGTTATCACACATGTACCAATATCCCTTCCACCAGCAATGTTCAACTTTGACATTCTGTGAATGACATTGAACAATGTGACAGTTGTGGTATTTGAGTCTAGCATGATTATACATATTGCAGTTACTGTGAAGGTATCTGACACTTACTGTACTCACTGTTCATAGGATAAACAATGAGCCAGTTTCACATTGCAGTTAAATACAAATTATATTGTACTGTTCCAACTAGGTACTATAAATTCTGATCATGTAAATTGGTATATATACACTATTTGGTTCATAGGTGTGTACTAGTCTAATGGCCCTGGAGCCTTTACAAGCCTAGCCCATAGAAATGTCCTGGCATTGTGTTACCCGACGTTCGTTCCTAGTGCTTCTTATCAAGTAGAGCCACTGCAGTGATCCCCGGGGTGAATTTTCTATTTCCCATCCACTCATCAAGATTTCTGTTTGAGGGCAGTGAGGTGCTCTGCTTGACATGTATGGGAAGTCTATTCCAGAGTGTGGGCAGTCTCTGTGTTATGAATTTGTTCCTCCAGTGTGTTCTGTTGATTGTGGTAATGAGGACGAGGTCTCTGGAGAGTGTGGTGCAGAGGGATTTGGGATTTCTTTAGATGCAGCATTTCTAACAGAGCTGGGTCAGACATGGCTTTGCAAGTCCAGCAGAGATTGCCTCTTAGTAGATGATATGAGACAGAGAATAGCTGGAGTTTTGAGTCTGTCCATGTAGGACGTGTTTAAGGCCTAGAATCATCTCTGTGAGGTACTTTTGCGGCCTTTCCAGCTGTTGCATGCGTCTTGTGAGGTACATGCTAAATGGGGCATTGCACTCGATGATTGGCCTAATGAAGGAAGAGTAGAGAGAGATGATCTCTTTCTTCCTGGATGTAAAACCCTTGGTAATGAGATGTGCCACATAGAAGGACTTTCTGACCACAGTGTCAATGTGGTGGGTGAAGGAGAGGTTGCTGTCAATCTGTGTCCCCAGATCTCTTATATGCCTTGTGTTCAATTGGCTCCCATCGATTGGGAACTGAGTTTTTCCCAAAGGGGATGAGACTGCATTTTTTTGGTACTAAGCTTAAGGCCATGGTTTTGACACCAGTCATTGGTTTCAGTGGGGCCTTTCTGTAGGATGTCTGCATCATTTGGGGAGTTAGTAATGCCTCCCAGCTTGCAGTCATCTGTGAACTTGGTCAGCCAAAGTCCCTCTGTGTTGGCCGGTTTTCTGAGAAGTAGGTGCCAAACCGGAGAGGACCCAGGACTGATCTCTGTGGGACTCCACTTGTGACTGGTTGACAGTCTGACTGGAGTCCGCTACTTTTCACACTGTGGGTTCTATATGTGAACCAATTTGCAACCCACCTAATGATATAGGGGTTGATGCCTGGTTTGGTGAGTTTATCAGTTATTCCTGCATGGGGGAATGGTATCAAAGGCCTTGGCTAGATCGAGGTAGGCTGTATGGACCTGCCTTGCCCTCATCCACAGCTCTGGTGACTGACTCAAATAAGTCAACCGGGTTGAGCAGACATGCTCTACCTTTCACAAAACCAAATTGTATGGGAAATAGAATTTGGAGAATACCTATATCTTTGTTAATTAGGTCCACGATGATGTGCTCTATAACCTTGTATATCAGACTCGTCAGGCTAATGCGGAGATAATTCCCAGGGTCTGTAGTCGCTCCCACTTTATGTAGCACTGTGCCATTCAGTAGGGACAAAGCCTGAGGTGAGGCTGTGATTGAACAGGGCACACAGATGTAGTGCCAGTTCACTTTGTACTTCATTTAGAACACAGCCAGGTATATTTTCGGGTCCCATGGAAGCTGTATTCTTGACCTTGGACAATGCAGCTTTAACCTGTGCTGCAGTAATGCTGGGTGCCCGGCATTCCTCCTGTATTGTGATTGGTCCTGGGGGGGGGGGGTAAAGTTGACACTGAATCTGTCAACCAATATGTTGGCAATATCTATTGGCTCAGTATAGGAGGTACCATTGTGCAGTAACTCAGAGGAAACCTGGGTATTGCCGTGGAGATTCTTGATATAACTGTGGAAGGCTTTGTGGTTGTTTCTAGTGTCTGCTGCAATTCTGCCTTCATAGCTGGCTTTAGAGGTTTTGATGAGGGATTTCTACTTTTTGTTGAGGCTAATAAGAGAGTTTTTCCCATCTTGGGACTTCACCTTTTTCTGCAACAGTTTCCTGCTTCTGTTAGTTTATTAATGGCAGGGGACTACCAGATTGGCTTCCATTTTTTGGAGAAGAGTGTCTTGGTTCCTTTGGGTATGGCTAGTTCCATACATTTATGTACATGTTCGTACAGTGCATTGGTGTATGATTCAGCAGTCATACAGATATTTTCCATTGACATGGGAGCCGTGAAGTTAGCCATCTCTGTTTTTAGGAGCCCAAATTCAGCTTTGGAGAATGTTTCATGGTGTTTACCTTTACGGGGGGTGTGGGAGAGATGGTGATTAGTTTGTGGTCTGATCTAACCATGGAGGAATTGACTATTGGTGTAGAGCAACGGTTGCCCATGTTATTAATAACCAGGTCAAGGATGTTGCTTTCATTAGTGGGGGTAAGAATGAGCTGGTCCAGGACATTGGAATTGATGAATTCCAGGAAGCATAGGGCCAGTGTATTGGTGCATGAGTAGTTTTCCCAGTTGATGGAGGGATAGTTGAAGTCACGTAGTATGAGAGCATTGGGTTGGGCCTTCATAGTTTCCAGGGTGCTTAGGAACGTGGAGTGAAACTCTTGTGACATGTTTGGGAACCTATAACAGGCTACGACTTGAAATGCCGTATTACCCAATGTTAGTTGTACCAGAAATGTCTCGCATGCATTATGCTGGACTACTTGTCTGGAGGTGTGAATATCCTTTATGAATATGGAGACACCACCACCTTTGGAGCTTTGGTCCATGTTCTGGGGCCGAAAGGTGTGGAATGAGTTGTAGCCTGGTAGCGCAGGGGTGCTTTCTGCTGCTGGTCTCCATTACAGCACAAATGTCGATGTTCTGCATTTTGAGGAGTGCTTCGAGCAAGTGCATCTTGAGATTTAGACTTCTAACATTGAGCAGCATGACCCTCAGACTGCATTTATTTATAGCTGTTACGGTGGTAATTTGATTTTTGGAACATTCCCTAAAAAAGGCCCTATAGGAGTAGCAAGAGCCTTAGCCAGTATCTGGACACCCAGGGGTGGCAGATGCAGGCCATCTCTGGCAAACCATCGGGGTCTGTCAGTCATGTCATCCCAAGCAGACAGATACTGGATCCCATTAGAATGACACCAGGAAGTTAGCCAATTGTTGAAGTCAATAATTTTCTGCTTGTACTGCGGTATCATTCTGGGCAATGGTAGGATGCTACTCAGGGTTAGGGTCATACCTGCCTGGGCCACATAATAGATTCATAGGTTCATACTAGGCTATCTGCCCTGGGGCAATTACAAGCCTAGCCCGATTTTGTTTGGCTTATGCCACCCCTTGATTTGAGTATACTGTGCCCTTTTTAAGGTTTAGTTTACTGTGCCTCTGTCTAATAGTGACATGGAAGTAATCCCCGGGACAAACCTACGATCCCCCATCCACTCATCAAGATTCTTCTTGAAGAGATTCAGTGAGGTGCTCTGCCTAACATGAATTGGAATTCTATTCCAGAGCGAAGGGAGCCTCTGGGTTATGAATCTGTCCCTCCAGCAAGTTCTATTTATTTCTGTGCTGAGGTTCAAGTCCCTCGAGCGTGTGGCTCTAAGGGATTTAGATTTACTGAGGTGGAGCATGTCCATTAATTCTGGATTGGACATAGCTTTATATGTCAGGCATAGATCGCCTCGAAGTAGGCAGTATGCAACGGAGTAGAGCTGGAGTTTTTTAACCGAGCAGCATATGGCATCTGCTTGAGTCCATTGATCCTCTTGGTGAGGTACTTTTGGGGTCTTTCTAATTTCTGCAGGTGTCGGGTAAGGTACATCCCAAAAGGGGCATATTATATTCTATGATAGGCCTGATGAGGGATGAATAAAGGGGCACGATTACCTCTCTTGATCTAGATGTGAATCCTTTCATGATGAGGTGGGCTATGTAGAAGGTCTTTCTAACCACTTTGGCAATGTGGTTGTCAAAGGAGAGATTGCTATCAACTTGGGTCCCCAGATCCCTAATTAATTTCTCTGTACTTAATGGGTTACCGCCTATGTGGTAATTTGTGGGCACATTGTTTTTGCCAAAGGGTATGACTATACACTTTTTGGCATTTAGCTTTAGACATGGCTCTGGCACCAGTTATCCATCTCTGTGAGACGTTTTTGAAGGATGTTTGTGTCAGCTGGAGAGTCTATTATGGTGCCCAGTTTGCAGTCATCTGCGAACTTGGTGAGCCATAGTCCTCCCACATTGGCCTGTACCTCGGAAAAGTATATACCGAACAAGAGCGGTCCCAGGACAGAACCTTGTGGGATGCCACTTGTGACCGGTTTCGAGTCTGACATGGCTCCAGCAACTCTCACTCTGTGGGTTCTGTCTTTGAGCCAGTTTGCGAACCATCTTGTGACATAGGGGTTTATATTTAAGCTGGATAGCTTATCTATGATGCCCAAGTGGGGTATTGTGTCAAATGCCTTTGCTAGGTCCAGATAGGCTGTGTGAACTACCTTCCCTTCATCTATGGCTTTGGTGACTGTTTCAAAGAAGTCGACCAGGTTCAAAAGGCAGGATCTGCCCTTGATGAAGCTGAATAGGGTAGGATCTAGTGTCTGTAGGTCCCCAATGTCTTTGTTTATGAGCTCCATGATGATCCACTCCATAGCCTTGCAGACTAGGCTAGTCAGGCTTATGGGGCGATAGTTTTCAGGGTCCGTAGAGGCTCCACCTTTGTGGAGTGGGACCAATGTTGCTGTATGCCATTCTGTGGGCACATATCCTGTAGTGAGACTGAGATTGTACAGCTGTTTTATTTGAGGGGTTAGTTCTTCTTGGAGTTCATGTAGGACGCAACCTGGGACACCATCTGGTCCCATGGAAGCAGTGTTGTTTGCTTTGGGGAAGGGCAGCCTTCACCTGAGCATCAGAGATGTTTGGGAGGCAGCCCTCTGCCGGGATAGATACTTGCTCTTTGGGGGGGGGTTTGCACTGAACCTGTCTGCCAGGATATTGGCGATGTCTGTGGGTTCAGTGTATTTTTTGTCGTTTATAATCAACTCAGAACAAGTCTGGGAGTTGCATCCCAGGTTCCTAACATAACTGAAAAAAGCCTTATGATTGTCTTTAGTGTCCTGTGCAATTTTTCTCTGAGAGATTTTTCTCTGAGATTAATCTGAGAGCTCCTCCATGTCTCTCTTCATGTAGTCCAGGGAGGTGCATCTCAGGTCATTCACACCCACATAGACAGTGACAGAGTCATACTTGTACTTGTTATGGAGTGACCTGAGTGTGTGTTGTCGGATTCTGGCACCTGATAGACAGCTGACTGTTACCTTCTCTTTTTTTCTACCTAGAGAGTGGAACAGCAGTGTGCCTCACTATTGAGTCACCTATGATTAGTGTATTGGGCAAGCTGTTTTGCCTTGGCGGCTTGGGTTGAGGGTCACACTGTGTCTGTGAGCTGTGTGTCTTGTGGTTTGTGCTGTGTTGCGGTGGTCGAGTACGTTTCTGCCTTGGAGGTCTCTGCTATTTGGGTAGATTTCTATTGAGAGCCTCCGTGAAGGTGGGTGTGTGATTTGTGTTTTTATGTGAGAGCTGTGATGGTGATTCTAGATGGCTTTGTGTTGCATGTGGTGTGGTGCAGGTGTTGACCTTCTCCTCTTGACCAGCTATTCTGGTCTTGACTTGAGAGTGCATGGCTTCCAATTTGGATATATAAGTGCATCTCTCACAAGTCTGAGTGTTGGGAGGTAAGAGGAGAGGGTTGTCTGTGTACATAAGGTTGTTGCTACACTGCCTCAGAGACCCCTGCATGTAAAGCCGGGACTCTTAACCACTACACTATCTCGGCTTGGAACTTTTCTCCCATGAAAATAAGATCTGTCCTTCTGGACCTACCTAGATTACACATGCAAGAGACAAAATTATATATATCCTATACAAGTATACTGTCAATAGCCCACTAGGCCGAATAAGGGAAAAAATCAAGCTCAGTTGTCTGTCAAGATCCAGGATCCACTTACTAACAGTTAAGACAGGAAGAGATGAGATAAACATGGTGATGTATAACCAAACCGATCCACAGGAACATCCCCAGGAATATATGGTATTCATGTGGGAGTTTGGAAGCTAGTAAGGAAAAATTTATAAAGATCTGGGAGGCTTTGTTTAACAATATTTTAAGAGGAGGAGAAGCACCAACATCTTGGAAGAAAGTGGTGGTGGCTGTAATACCTAAAGAGGGTAAAGATCCATCAGATACAGCTTCATACAGGCCCACTTCAGTCCTAAGCCATGATTATGAAGTGTTTGTCTATAATGGCTAGGTATGGCAAAAGTGATGCCGGTACTGATAGATATGGATCAATGTGGTTTTGTGGAGGGGAAGCAAACATTTGCAACATTAACATAACACTGGTGATCCAGAGGAAAGCTCTGAATGTAAGAAAATACCACTGTTGTTGGTGGATCTTGATGCAGAGAAAGCATTTGACAGAGTAATATGGGGGTTTATGGGCAGGGCAAGGGAAGCATTTGCATTCTCTGATAAGCTGTAAAGTTGATTAGAAGGATATATGAGGGATTGGAGGCAAAAATTAAAGTGGGTGGGTTGCTGTCTGATAATTTGCCAGAGGAACCAGGCAGGGGTGTCCTCCCCTTTTATTATTTGCACTATATTTAGAACCATTGGCAAAGAAAATAAGAGACTCAGAAATTCAAGGATATAATTGGTTTGGTAGTCAAGAAAAGCTGACTATTTGCAGATGATATTTATTTAATACCTGATAAAACCAGAAAAGGACAATGCAGTGTTGTGGAACATTTTGAGGCAATTTCATATCTTTTTAGGATATAACATTAATGAAGCTATTCATAAAGTCACAAAAATATTTTAAGAACTAAACCAGCATGGGAATGGAGAAAGGAGGTACTGCCAATAGAGATCACTGCAATTAGGTATTCAGACCATAGACAAGAGGGGGGATGGAATTTATTGGAGAAAACTGGCAAAACAACCAAGGTATTGGCAGCAGATAATTAGAGACGAAAAGGTAATAGAATGGAAAGTGGCCAATTTATTTGAACTGCAGACTAGAGACTGATATCAGGCCTTGATAGAGAAGGCAGAGTATAGGCAAAGGGAAAGAAATAGGGGGTGTCGTAAACAAAAGATCACCACTGGTAGAGTTTTCAGTAGAATCTAGAAGAGAAGCCGCTGTTAAAGAAGGAATAATTAGCAGATCATACAAAATATTGCATGATAAATATCAATCAATCAGAGGAGGTTAGCATGGATTGAGAAAAGAGATTGGATAAACAATTCATAAAAAAAACATGGGGGATATATGTATGTTTCCCAGATATGCAGCAAAATCTAGAAGATTTAGGATCTTTGCTTGGAAGTGTTTACAGAGATATTTTTATACCCCAAGTAGACTCCTAATAATTTTTCCTCAGGTAGACTGCAAATGTTAGGTGTGATAGGGATGAAAGAGGTAAATGGGAACATATTTTCTGGGAATGTAACCCTGCAGACTGCTCTGTCAGAGATACTGTGTGATCAAACTGGTGTAACTAAGGAAAAGATTTTTTGAACTATGATAATGAATCGGAATTATAGTGAGGCCTTACTGAGTCTAGTTATGATGGCTGCCACAAAGGCAATTACTAGAAAATGGAATTCAAAGCCTAAACCAACTTTACTAGAAGTAGTGAATATAGTAACAGAAATAAAATGACTAGAATTGGGATCTTTAGAAAAGGGTAGGAATAAATTACACAGAAAAAAAGGGAATGGTAGGAACAATAAACGCAGAGGAAGAACAAGGTTTAAAAGAAGGCTATATTTGAATGAGCTGTATAATGTATGACCATGACTGGATAGATTGCAAGTAATGTACAATGTTTGTAGCTAAAATTGTCAATATGGTTTGTTTTCAATTATATAAATGTATAATATTCTTTGTCAAAAGTGAGAATTTAATAAAGATGTTTCCTGTATTAAAAAAAATGACTGCCCCTGTCAGTGAGGGCCATAGGTGCCACCCTCGGGGTGAATTTACAGTCTCCATTCAAATTGTCTAGGCTGCGCTTAGATAGGGTTATTGAGGAGCTCTGCTTTATGTAAATTGGGAGTTTATTCTAGAGGAGTGGCAATCTCTGAGGGATATACATGTCTCTTCATATGTTCTGTTAATATCACAGGCTAGGTTGAGATCCATAGAACAAGTGACTCTTGTCCTTTTTGATTTGGGGATATGCAGCATTTCCATTAGCGCAGGGTCAGACACTGCTTTCTAGGCCAGGCACAAGTTGCCTCTCAGCAGCCTGTGATATACAGAGTACAATAACAGGGCTTTCAGTTTTTTCATGTAGCTTATGTTTTGGAAACCCTGAATTTTCATGTTGAGAAACCTCTGTGGTCTCTCCAGCAAGTGCCTGGTGAGGTACATGCAAAAGGGAGCATTGTACTTTGTGATCTTATGAGGGCTGAGCACAGAGAAATTAAAACATCCTTAGTCTTTAATGCAATGCTCTTACTTATGAGATGCGCAGCATAGAAGTCTTTCCTTACCACTGTGGACATATGGTGATCAAAGTTTAGATTTCTCTCCAACTGTGTTCCCAAATCTCACACCACTGGGTTTGAGCTTAGAGAGTGCTGTCAGTATTGTAATTTGCATGGCCTTCCTCTTTGCCAAAGGGGATAATGATGCACCTTTTTGCATTTAGTTTGTGGCTTTGGAGCCAATCATTTGTCTGTTAGCCCCTTTTATAACATGCTAACATCATTTAGGGATGCAATGATTGCTCCCAGTTTGCAGTCATCAGTGAACTTGTTAAGCCACAGGCTATCTACTTTCACCTGTCCTTCCGAGAAATAAATTCCAAACAGTAGAGGACCCAGCACAGATCTTTGTGGTACACCACTGGCAACTGGTCTACTGTTAGAGGGGGGAATCTGCAACTTTGACAGTATACGTTCGATCAGTAAGCCAGTTGGCTACCCTTGTATAACCTTTTTGTACTTGAGGTCCACCAGTGTGGCCTGTTTTTTTCAGGAGGATCTGATTTTGGTCTGGTCAGGTACAGAGGAGTCTATACAGTTGTTTAGGTGGTTATACAGGGCGTTTGTGTACTCCTCTGAATAGGAGTCTTTGTTGACTGTGCTAGCAGGGATTCTGAAACTTTTTTTCTATCAATACCTAGTAGTCTGTAGTTTGCTTTGGAGAAGTTTTTCAAAAATTTTTTTTTGGGGGGGGGGGGGGAGTAGTGCAGTGACACCCACCCCTCATATTGGTGAATATGAAGTCTTGGACATTTGAGCCTCTTGTTGGGGGTGCAGACTAGCTCTTCCAGGGCATTTGTATTGACAAAGTCTAGGACCTTCCGGGTGAACATGTTTGTCCTTGTGTATGTTGCCCAATCGATGGAAGGATGACCAAAGTGTTTGGCTGTTTAGTGAGTGATGCTATTAATTCCGGGTATGCAGTGTGCTTCTCTTGGTTCATGGTGGTGGACCTGTACCTGGCAATGATGTGGGAGTGTGCTTTACCTATATTTAGTCAAACCTGGAGTAGATCAAGAGAGTCGTACTGTTTAACCAGTCTCTAATTGTATTTGGCTTTAATGAAGATTGATGCACCTCTGTCTTTGGTTCTTTCACACTCATTTTGGGGTCTGAATGTGCATTTCCTGGGTGCTCTCTGTGGCCTTGAACCATATCTCAGTGACTGCACAGATGTCAGCATCTTCCAAGATGAGGTTTGCTTCCAGGGAGTGCAGTTTCCTCTTTAGGCCCCTAGCGTTAAGCAGCATAACCTTGCGTTTGTCTCGAGTGGATTTCTTTTACATCAGAAATTTTAGTGGTTTGACATAGTCTACAAAATGCACTATGGGGGAGGCAAATGCCTTTGCCCATATCCGAAAGCCTAGAGCAGACAGGTGAACAACACCATCTCTATCAAAAGCAGCAAGGTCTGTTAACAGTGTCTTTGCAGGCTGACAGATCCTGGATCCCCGTGGATTAACACCAGAAGTTAAGCCAGTTATTGAAGTCCATCATTTTTTTTTGCCTATGTTGTGGCATCATAGTGGGTGAAAGAAGAATGCTGATTAGGATAGGGGCATATCTGCCTGGGACACCATATTCTGAGAGTTCAGGCATTTCTCCCTTCATATAGTCCAGAGAGGTACGTCTCAAATCATTCATGCCATCAAGTACTGTGACAGAGTCATAGCAGTAATTGTAGATTGACTTGAGTGCATGCTTGATTTTGACGGATCCCGACAGGCAGCTGACCAGAACCTTCTCCTTGTCCTGCCTAGTGAGGGGGGCATATGTGGGTCTCACTATCGAGTCACCTATGACCAGGACATTTGGTTTTGAGGTGTTTTGCCTTACTGGCTTATTTTGATAAGACACTGGTGTGTATTGTGTAGTGGATTCTGTTTGCTTTGCAGTGAGTGCAAGTCTTTTGTGATTGGGAGTTCTCTGATCTTTTGGCCACAAAATGAATAAAAAATTATTGATTTCAATAGTTAGTTTAGTTTCTGGTGTCATTACAATGGGATACAATATCTGTCACTGTGGGAGGATATGGACAACAGACCACATTACTTTGCCAGGTGTGCACTTGTTCCCTCTAGGCTTTCAAATATTTGTTAAAACATTGTCCTTTCCCACAGTGATTTTTTTAGGCAAATCCAAACAAACTGACAAATCTGATGTAGTAAAACCAACCTGAAGGAATCTTAAGGTGTTACTGCTGAATACCTAGAGAATGTAGACATCTGTGCAGTTATGGAAGTATGGTGTAAAGCCAAGGAGAGCACCCCAGCAGTGCGAGGATGCAATGCCTTCCACACATTTCAGGCAAGTTACTGCTCTGGCAGGGACCAAAAGGTAGATGTCTCTCGGTCTGCCTCAACAACAAACTATCATCAAGACAAGTCAAATAAGTCGATATGTTTGAGCTTCTCCCTGTCCAGATTCAGCATACACTTGAGACCTATATAAAATCTATATTCACTGTCCTCACTAGCTATACTGAACTTAACGTATCATCTTAGCAATTGCATCTAATTGCAATGCCACCATTTTGCACCTACATATGTTGCAGTCCAGAAAAGCACTCAAGTTTCCCGACATCAGGCAATTAGTTTTAGGTTCGCTGGAAGTACTGTAACCTTACCTTCTCTCAGAGCAGTACTGTAAATATTAAGACAAAATGTTACATGTTTTTATTAAATGCAGACATTACCGCTGCACTTCTGACTTTAGTCTAACATTAACACTGAAGCCTTATCCTTAAGATTAACACAATGAATCTGAGGGCAAGGGACTGCTCTCATTTGGTTGCCTTCTCATACGACTGTTTTATCTTACAAAATATGTGCAAAGTAATACTATCTTCAACATATGCAAAAAAAATGGAATATATAGCAACAAAAAATATAGTTCAATCTGTAAAACTTTATTCAAACAAACAGTATGACTATGTTTTGAACTTAAAGCCCAAAATTTCTAGATACCATATGTTTTTATACTCTGAAGATCAAATGTGTTGATGCAGTAATGGTGACAGGATGTTCAGTCTGCTGTGTAGGTCAAGATCAGCCTTGTTTTAATTCAATTTAAAATTCCTATATTTAGGAGCAAAACATCATGAAGAAAAAGTATACAAGGGTCATCTTCACAACAGAAAATATGCAGCACTAAAGTATGAAAACAAATTAGTTCTGCTAAACCACAGTACATGACAATTCTGTTCATGCTTACAGTCCAAGTATGCTGCAGCACAGAATGCTTAAGATTTTCTGTGAAATACCAAACTATTCCACTAGATGTTCTTCGTGTTTCACTGTTGCAGTCATTACATTTGGGTAATCTGCTGGCAGATTACCCTCAGTCGGCCTGAATAACAAAGTCTTGGGTCCTGCGTCAGTTGCTGTCTCCTCTTCCTTGACGTCAGGTCGTCAGGGGTATAAAACATGCAGCCGACGACATTTTATTCAGTCTTTCTTGCCGTGAGGTGCCCGAAGCAGAAGCAGTTCGCAAGTGCCAGTCAGCCAACTCCTGAAATTTTCGTATTCGAGTTTCAGAACCGAAGTCTTCAAACTAAAGCTAAGTACCCCGTTGGGGAAACATTTTCTTGCTCCTTACTGATGTCAGTAAAAGTTAATAATTGCATTACTTGTGGGAAGCAAATACCTCATAAGGATTTTCATTTATACTGTATTCCTTGCCTAGGCCCTAATCCCAACGTGCCTTGCTGTCAGTTTTGTGCTAGATTTAACCAACGCACTATTAAGCGTCGGTATATTTTTGCTTCTAAATATTTTGGTTCAAGATTCAACTATCCTGAAATGTCGTCTGTTAGCAATCTGACTACCGGAGTTCACAAAAAACGCAAGGAAAAAGACAGACAGACCGTCGAGATCCAAAACCGATGACGAAGCTTCTCCTAAGCCAGTCGCCGGTACTCAGTGAGGCGCTTTCGCAGCCACTGATACCTGCTACGTTTGAGTCGTAGGCCTCTACTGAGACCCATTCGGAGTCCGGTATGCCACGAGATTCTCAGAGTATTGAACCCGCGGATGTCTCTCCCTTGGATGGGTCCGGAGCCGCTGAGCAGGTACTGGCTTCTGAGGGTGTTTTCAGGCCTCAACATTTTTATATAAAACTGACACCAGCAACAAAATCAAGGTCAAAAACAACAACTGATGCATGAGCCACTTGCTCAGGCCCCTATGCCTAAAAATCAGATGATCAAAATGGCTGCGGATTTAATTACCTTGATCAGGGGTTCCCACCCCCCTGCTAAGAGGCCTCTGATTCCTCTTCAGATGAGGAATTTTCTATTCCACCCTATGAGGCTTCTGATGCAGAGGAATCCATCCCATCTGCAGCTCCTCCTGAGGATTATTCTTTTGGAGAGACTTTGCATACTTTAAGGGAACATTTTCACTGGGAGAGTCGGGACTTCTCTGAATCAAAAAAGAGGCCTAGGGATTTACTTCTTCCTCAGCATAGGCCTTTGGCAATACCGCCTGTATTAGACATTGTTGATGATGTGTTCTCGGAATCAAGCATGGCTCCGAATTCCCTGCCTCCGGCTCCTAGTAAACCAGACAGATATTACAGGGTTCCTGACTCACACAAATTTATTATCAAAAATCCTGCTGCTGATCCTGAGACTATTTCTCAGGGTCCCAAGGGTGTTGAGGCTTCTACAGCCAGAAATCCGACCCCTTCTGATAGAGATTCTAGGGCGCTGGATAGATGTGGCAAGCAGGTTTATATGTCTGCAACCTTGGCAATCAGGGCTTTAAACTGCCAATTTCATATGCTTAAATATCAACTGCATGTTATGGGCTTACTGAAACAGAAAATGATGTTGATTTCTGATTGTGTGGAAAGTAGAGTTACAGGATTTATTGCATTCAGCAGAACAGGTTGGAAAGCATACTTTGCAATGTGGTTTTGATTCCTTGGGGGCCTCTTGTAGGGCCAACGTTACTGGATCTGTGATTAGAAGGCATGCCTGGTTCAAAGAGCAAAATCTGCCTGATCATGTTAAAGCTAAATTGTTGGATGCCCCTTTGCAGCATGATACTCTGTTTGGTAATAAGGCAGAAGAAGTTTTAAAGAAAATGGAAGACAAAGCTAAATCTATGCAAACTGTAAAAGATTTCTTGCAAGTGCAGTCACCCAGGTTCAGTAGGCACTGGCCTACTAAAAATTGGTCCTTTCCTGTGTCCAACAGAGCCACTCAGGGCAAACCCAGGCACTCAAAAGGCTCCAGATATCAATCACAGGGTTCTTACAGGTCAACGCAATGGGGTGCCTCCACCTCCAAATTTGGAGGAAACAAAGCACAACCCTACAGTAAGCAGTCTCAATGACTTTCCTGTACCATCTCCAAGCACTTATCTTTTGGCAGCCCCCTTGGGGAGGAAACTAGCACTTCATGCTCAAAATTGGCAGTTAATTACCCAGGACAAGTGGGTATTCCCAGGAGTACAGATTTCATTTCCATACTCTGCCAATTCCAAACGGATGGCCGGATCTGCCACAAAACCAGTGGGCAGTGGCTCAGAAACAAGTCATGTCCCTGATGGATATGGGGGCTATTCAGCTGGTACCAGAAAAGGAAAAAGGACAAGGTTTTTATTCGAGACTTTTCTTGGTACCCAGAAAAGACAATTCATGGCGTCCAATACTGGACTTATCGATTCTGAACACGTTCCTGGACATTTCAAAATTCAAAATGCTGACTTTACAACAGCATCTGCCTATGCTAGGCAAGAATGCTTGGTTAGTAACTCTAGACTTAAGAGGCATACCTGCATATCCCAATAAGGGAATCATACAGAAGATACCTCTGCTTCAAAGCAGGTTTTTTACATTACCAATTCTCTGCACTACCTTCTGGCTTATCTACTGCGCCCAGAGACTTTACAAAGTGCCTGGCACCAGGAATTGCATTCTGCAGACAAAAGAAACACTCAAATTTATCCTTATCTGGACGATTGCCTCATTCAAGCAGAGGACAAGGACACTCTTCTTCAACATCTGGCATTTGTAAAAAGGCTTCTAGCATGCCTAGGGTACACCATAAACGAAATGAAATCACAACTGGTACCCTCTCAAATAATTACATTCCTCAGTGCAAGCTTGAATACAACTGCCCAGATGGCTTACCTCACGCCAGACAAACAAAGGCAACTGACAACATATTTCAAATAAATGGCAACAAAAGCCCAGTTATCTGCAAGACAAATTCTGCAGGCCTTGGGGTTCATGGCATCCTGCATTCTACTAATTCCATATGCGAGACTGCATATGAGGAAACTTCAGTGATATCTAAAAAGTTTATGGAGTCAACATTGTCACAGCCTGGAAACCATGATTCCTCTCATTCCCTGCCTACAACAGGAGCTTCTTTGGTGGGCAGAGGCATGTCACAAAAACAAGGGACTGTCATTCACTCTACCCCCTGCCACCCAACCCCTAACTACAGACGCATCAGACTATGCTTGGGGGGGCCCACCTGGCAGGGAGATACATTCAGAGCAAATGGAGCGCAAACCAAATGCATCTGCATATCAACCAGAAAGAAATGCTAGCTGTTCAGAATGCTCTGATAGCCTTCAAGGATTTAATTCATCCAGGACAACTACTGATAAAGACAGACAACACCACAGTTATGTGGTACATAAACAAGCAGGGGGGGTACACATTCCTACCCCCATTGCAGACTAGCCATGGCCTTGTGGAACACGGCCTTGACGTACCAAATACATCTTCAAGCTCAATTCCTGCCAGGAAAGCAAAATACTCTGGCAGACTACCTAAGCAGAAATCTTATGGACCCGCACGAATGGAAACTGGATCCAAAAATCTTCAGCATGTTAACACAGAAATGGGGGAGCCCAGACTTAGATCTGTTTGCCTCTCCCCAAAATTATCAGTTGGAAAAATTCTGCACAAGAACTCATCACAAAAAAGCATGGAAAGTGGATGCTCTATCCTTCAGCTGGAAAAAACAATCAATCTATGTCTTTCCCCCTCTGCCTCTACTCTCCAAGGTCTTACTAAAAGTCAGACAGGAAAAAACAAAAATGATCTTAATTGCTCTGGACTGGCCTCGCCAGCACTGGTACCCACTTCTAAGGAATATGTCACACCTTCCTCCATGGTACTTGCCTCAAATACCTCATCTACTGTCTCAGCAGACTATCAAATTCTGCCCAGTCAGCTCCAAACTCTGAATCTTGCAGCATGGCTAATCAACTAATTATTCAAACCATACCTCTCAGTAAATCTGTGATGGATGTCATTTTGGAAGCCAGAAGGCCTAGTACTAGAAAATCTTATGCTGATAAATGGAAGAGATTCTGTGCTTGGAATCAAGCACAAGGAATAAACACAGCAAAGCCCAATATTCCTCATATTTTGCAATACTTAACTGAGATGCTTGATAAGGGCCTATCTTTTTCTTCAATAAAAATCCATGCCTCTGCCATCTCGGCTCATTACAACACAGAGCCTCCTCTTTTTTCTCATCCACTGTTTAAACAGTATCTTAGATGGGCCAAAATTTTAAGGCCTCCCAGGAGAGCACCAACGCCTGCATGGGGCCTCAGTTTTGTGCTGGAAAAACTCACCCTGCCTCCTTTTGAACCAGCAGCAACTGCGGATATAAAATTTCTATCTTGGAAAACAGCTTTCCTCTTGGCAGTCACTTCAGCAAGAAGAGTTTCAGAACTACAGGCTCTCATGGCAGTGGAGCCTTTCATTATATTTTACCCGGACAGGGTGGTCCTCAGGACCAATCCTTCTTTTATACCTAAGGTGGTATCCAGTGTGGCTCTTAACTAGACCATTCACCTGCCAACATTTTACCCAAATCCACAGAACAAGGGGGAGCGGATTCTGCATTCATTGGATGTGCACAGACAACTAAGATTTTACTTAAACAGAACCAAACCCCTAAGAAAGTCTGAACAACTACTGGTAGCATTTGCTGCAGGATCAGAGGGGAAGGCTATATCAAAGCAGACCATTTCTAAATGGGTAAGCCACTGCATTTGTTTCTGCTATTTGCACCATAGTAAACCTGTGCCCAAGGGGATCAGATCCCATTCCACCAGGGCCACCTCTACTTCAGCAGCTTTTCTCAGAGGGGTACCAACCAAAGACATTCTAGAAGCTGCTACTTGGAGCTCTGTTCATACCTTCCCCAAAGCATTATCATTTACCTCTCTTCTCTAAATTCAGGGCAGGCTTTGCCACTGCAGTCCTGCAGGGCTTTATAGCCACTCCTAATGCTGTTTAGTTCCATCCTCCCATCCATAGCTTTGGGATTCTACCCAAATGTAAGACTGCGACAGTGAAACACGAAGAACATAGTACAGTTGTGTACACTTACCATAAATGTAGATGTTCGAGTGTATTCACTGTTGCAGTCCGGGTTACCCACCCGCCATCCCCCTTTCTTTACCTTTTCTTTCCTTCACTATACTCATAAGCCTTTGTGGTGTATTTGCTTTTAGTTGAAGGTAAAGTTTGTTTTTAAAAGTGTATTTATATATATTTCCGGTTTATTTTTGTATGTGTGTGTGTGTGTGTGTATATATATATATATATATATATATATATATATATATATATATATATATATATATATATATTTTATTTATTTATTTATTTTTTTTTTTGCTCCCCATTTGGGAGGCACCTGACATCTGGGGCAAGAAAAACTGAATAAAATGGTGTCAGCTGCATGTTTTATACCCCTGATGACCTGATGCCATTGAAGAGGAGACAGCAACCGACGCACTACCCAAGACTTTATTCAGGCTGACTGAGGGCAACCTGCCAGTAGATTACTCAAATGTAATGACTGCAACAGTGAATACACTCTAACATCTACATTTATTGTAAGTGTACACAACTGTACTTTTATTCTACTTATTTTATTGTAACAGTAAGAAAGAAACCCTTCCCACACAACCGGAAATTTTAATTTCTGTTGCCAAAGAAGCAGAACAGACTGTACTGCATCAGGCCTCCTAGGCATACATCATATAGAATTTACTTTCAAGAAAGCAGGACAAATCTCAGCAGTGCCTTATCTTCTTATTTTAGATTCATAGATATTTCAAGGCCACTAAGTCTTATTACCATTCATGTCTTATCAGTCCCCTCCCTCACACCATACCTCCTTTCTCCAGCAGGGCCATACCAGTTAATCTTGGAATAAATTTGTGTATACTTGTCCAGTAATCTAGATTATACTGAGATAGAGCGTAGCACTACTTAATATGCAGGGAAAGTTTATCCCAGAGGTTTGGGAGGCACTGGGTTATAAACCTGTCCCTTTGTCTTGTTTTATTGTATGTTGGTAAAGATTCAGGTCCCTGTATCTAGTATTGATTAACTAAATAGTTTACAAAAATGAAAACGAGTGCAGACTAATCAGCCCCTATTGTAACTATTAAAATCAGGGTGGAACTAGCAGCTAATCCTGTATGTGCTAATGTGCACTATTCTGCTGTTAGTAGATGTTCACAAATAATCCAGTGTAGCTACTGATGATTTGTTTAGGTAATAAACCCACTGTTGTTTGAAACCCATAGTTTACTTAATGCAGAACAAATACTTCAGTTCATGACACAAGTGCAGGTCAAGCAGAGATGTCAGCATTACTTGAAGGGGGGGGGGGGTTGCAGTAAAGACAGGGAACCAGTCTGCACTTTAATTTGAAAAATATGCTATGTTATCCATCCATCCTTCCAAAATGCTCAGCCAGTTTTGTTGCTTGTGACTCATTTCTGGACTACTGTGACACAAAACTTCATATCTATGCACTTTTTTCACTCGCCACAAATCCTTTAAATTATTATTCAAAACATTGCTCTACAGTGTTTTTATGCATTTTAAACTTTTCACAGTTAAAATAGGCTGAGCTACAAGAAACTGAAAATTCTAACTACCAAATACAGTGAAATTCATAGAGTTTTAGTGACTTAAAGCATACAAAATCATAATATGTATTTTATATCTAATACATAGTTTATTACAGCCTACATGTTAAATATATATATATATATATATATATATATATATATATATATATATATATATATATATATATATATACGTTCTGAAAGATTGCTTGGTCTTTGCTTAGGAATCATTTTATATGGCTATCGTGAGCAGTAGCTGTATTAATCATGTAATGGTACCATCAGCCCTGCCAAGAAAATCTAGTGAATGCTTGTCAGATTGCCTCTCCTCTACCATGATTTAGTTATAATTCTCCCTTAGCTTGTATTCCCATGAACCTGTGAGTGCTGTGCTCCCTAGGCTGCTACTAACGCCTCCTGCATTGCTAATGGGCAGCCAAACACTTCTGTCAGCGGGATATCTTTGGATACCTGATTTTTCTTACAAGGATTATAGGAGAGTGCCCCATTGATGCCAGAGTGGGGACTTATCGAACACCTTGACAAGGTCTCAATAGGCTGTGTGCACTGTCTTACCTTCGTCCATGGCTTTGGTGACATTCTCAAAGAAGTCTACCAGGTTTAATAAGCATGATTTAGCCTTAACGAAGCCAACCTGGGTTGGGTCCAATGTTTGGAGGTCGCCTATGTCCTTGTTGATAAGGTCCGTGATAATTCTTTCTATGGTCTTGTAGATGAGGCTGGTTAGCTTTATGGGTCTGTAGTTCCTTGGGTCAGTTGATGCCCCCCTTTGTGCAGGGGGATTACTGTTGCTGTTCTCCATTCTGCAGGAGCATAGTCAGTTCTCAAGCTATGATTAAAGAGAATGCCAATTGGGTCTGCTAGGTATTGTTTTTAGATTGTTCAGTAAACAACCTAGGATACTATCTGGCCCCATTGTGGCCATGTTTTTGACCTTAGTGAGCCCAGAGATTACATTCTCTAGAGATGCTAGGCAGAGGGCTGGTGTCAGGTTTGCTGTGGGATATGGTAGGTGGGGATAGGGAGGTGAAGTTTACATTGAATCTGTCAGCTAGCAAGTTGATATTGTCCAGTGTAGTATGAGTGCTCCCATGTAAGTACATAGCTGGTCTTTCCCTTTTAGACTTTGGATGTAGTTATGGAATGCCTTATGATTATCCTTGGTTGGGGATGGGATTTTATTTTCGTAATTTGAGTTAGAAGACTTTACAAGATTTCTGACTTTCTTGTTTAGGCTTAGGAGGGAACTTTTCCTCCATAGTGTAAGATTTCTCTTGCTTTGGACAACGGTTTCTTCCTCGTTTTATAATTTGTTTATACTTTAAGTCCGCCATGGTAGGTTGTTTTTACGGTAAGACCTGGCTTTGATCTGGTCAGGTACAGCAGAGTTTGTGCAGTCACTTAAGTGTTTTTACAGGGCATTTTGGTGTGGGGGGAAAAGAACAAATTATTTTTGTTTTGACTTGTTCAGGGTGAATGACATGCAATACAGTAAGCTGTAGCACTTCTTCACTAGGTAAAAGTATCCCACTAGGCTTGACATTTTCCACACACTGGTATATGCTTCATTTATTCCACAAAATTATCAAAAAAGTTGGCTTTCGTACAGTATCATATTTTTTCAGTCTCAGTGCATGCTACTTTAAATTCTAGATCCAAAAAAATTGAGTGAATTCGAATTGCAACTAAAGCATTTGACAGTGTGTGTCTTACATGCTTTAGATAGCACCAGTAACGTAGCCTAGCACTATTGGGTCTATATTAAAAGACCAAAGCGGTGTTTCAGCGAACACCCCTTGATTGACATGTAATGAGCGAATGCACTAAAATGCGAACACTCAAAACAGCAATTTCTGTACCTGGGAAAGAAATGGCTTTTCCATCCCTGTGTGTTCACCCCTTTCCTCACTGTAGTGCGATCTCGGAGTTGGTATATTTAGTTAGGAAGGGTGTAGGGGGCACATCCCCCCACATTGTTATGTTTTAAAGTGTGTGTGTGTTTGTGCTAGCAGTTTTTTTCCCAGGGAAAGTGCTTTAGTGTGTTCGCTCATTACATGTCGACCAAGAGGTGTTCGCTGAAACACCTATTCAGTCTTTTAATATAGACCCGCACTATCTAATACCATAGCCTAGCAGTATTCAGTTCTAGTTCCTAACCGTAGAGACCACCCTGGGGACCTCTGTAAAACCCAGTCCTCAGACCCTAATAGCCCATCCTAATACAGATCCAGACAATGTGGATATACAATTTCCAAACTCTCCATAGCCATTTTGGTAGATGTGGGCATCTTAAGACAATGTAGCAATTTTCTTATGTTGACTGGCAACCTTTTAATCCTTAAAGAAACCAACACAGTATGCGAGAGATGTACATACACAATTTCCTTGGAAGCAAAAAATCTCACTGTAAACAAGGTTGTGAAGAACATGCACACTACATCCAGCACACAGTGCCCACACCAGAATGTATTATGTTGAGGCACTGTAAAGCAATCTCATCAAACTTCAAAGACCTCCTAAGCCTGCAGCAATCATTGCCTGTTTTCTGCAGTCTATAAAGCATACAGCAGAAACATCAGACACTGTACATAAGCCTACACCCAGTGGACCCCAGAAAGCAAAGCCCATAAAGCAAGCAAACAGTTTGCCCAGGGCTGTTGTAGTAGACTCCATTGTGTGATGCACAGATAGATGCCCAACCCCCAAGACTACACAAGATGATTGGAGTCAGTTGCTTACATGGAGCCAAGATCCGTCAAGTTGCACAGTCATTCAAATCTTTGCACCACATATACCGGTATGATTCTCTCTGTGAGCATAAATGACCTGAGACAAACCTGTCTGGATTATTAGATGAGAGACCTCTGAATGTGTCTCAGATCGGGTATGTACCTTGTACTGAGCAGCACTATACTTTCACCAAGGATGATGCCACTGTATGAAGACAAAAAGATTGACTTTAACAATTGGCTTAGTTGCTGGTGTCATTCTAGGGGAATTTCAGTATCTGTCAGCTTGGGATGACATGGTCAACGAACCATGCTGCTTTGCCAAAGATGGCCTGTACCTGTCCCTCCTGGCCTTCTGGGTTTTGGCTAAAATTGTATCCATCCCCTTAAACCCTTTTTTAGGCAATGCCAAAGTGACAGACCTTCTCACATAGAAAATAAAACCCAAAGGTGCTACTGCTCAATGCTAACTGAAACTCCACCCCTATAGCCACACAAAAGGTGGAGGTGTCTCAATTTACATGAGCAACCTACGGTTGGTTAAACAGGATGACTCCCTGAAGTTCATCATGTGCAAATCAACTTTGTTTATTTTATATTCGTTTGCCAGGGTGGTGCACTGATCAATATTGATCAATTTCAGGCTCAGCCCTGGAAAAATACAAAAACATTTCTCAAACAAAAAATATAAAAATTTAAGCAATAACAGAATAGCTGCGATTAATTACATAGAAAAAAAGTGTATATAAATTCCAGTAAACAAGCACAAGTGCAATGTACAGTCAAGCAGTGTGTAACACAAAATATATCCATTTGTCTCTAAAGTGGATCAATCTTCAGTGAATCTTGAGAGAGAGGAGTCTGTTAGGAGATAGGGTAGGTGACATGTCTTGTGTTGAAGCAGGAGTATTTGGCTTGGCTGCATAAGTGTTTTTTGAGTTGCATTCTGAATTTGGAGTAAGTGTTAATTTCCTTAATTTTGATGGGGAAAGGTTGCCAAGTTGTCTGATAGAACGCATGGCCAGTGGTATGGAGTATGGTTCTATGGGTAATGAGAGTTGGTGTGGCTTGAGAGTCGTGTCTCAGATTGTATGAGGATTTTTTTTTCAGGAAGTGTAGCTGCATGGGGGAGTAAATGTCGGGAGATGGAGTACTTTGCAGAGTTGGGATCCTAAAAGTAGGTTAGATCTTTGTTTTTGTGGTTAGCCATTTGGCTTTTTTCTAGGGTGATACAGTGATGCCCACAGAGAGTTGAGTTATTTTAATTTCTCCAAGTCTTTGGTTTCTAATACCATGTGCCCAGTAATGACTCCTGCTGCAATTCTTATGGAGTTACAAGTATTGGTAACTTATATAAATACGATTGTAAATTCTTTTTTATAAGATCCATTGCTCCTGCTACTATTGGAACTGTCTGGGTATCTTTCTTCCACATTGTTCTCGTTTCTGCCTGTAGATCTTGATATTTTATGACTTTGTCTCTCTGTACACAAGACAACTATAGTCAATGGGTGTGGCAATTTCAATGATCAATGCTACTCTTGTCATCTTTTCTTGGACCACTATATCTGGTTTTCTAGCATTTATCTTTTGAACTGTTGGTAATGAATGATCCCGTGTAATGTAGACCTCATTTTCTCTTGGTTTGTGGCTTATGTTTCCAGTGTTTTTCAGCCACTTCGATACCATAATATTTGCACAATCCCCCGTGCAACAGTCTCACCACATTATTATTCCTTTCCTTATACAGTCCTCCTGCCATTAGTATGTTGCAGCCAGCAGTGAGGTGTGCAACTGTTTGGTTTTACAAAACATACATTTGTCTGTTCCACCCACATGTTCAGTGTACTTTATAAACCAATGTGTACGCAGCCCACTATCTTGGGCCGCCAGTATTAACCTATCATCTCTTGGTTTGAATTCTCTTCTCCCTAACCATTCCTGATCCACAAGCTGTTCTTTCAGAAGTTTTCTGTACTTGCAACTATATCTATGCTTTTTCCATATTTCTTGCCTTCTCATCTGATCCTTCACCCTTATATTCTTTCGGGGTTTTTTTTGGCACATTCAGTTACTGCCTGATTTTTTTATCTACTACTTGTTTGATTGCCATTCCTGCTTGATGCCGATATGCTTTTGCTAGATTAAGCAGAGAAGTCTTCTTAGAGTTATTCTCCTCATGTTTCAAAACTTTCACTACGTTTGGGTCTTGTGAGGTCAGCAGATGTGTGGAGTCCCACGATTGCAGATCTCTACATATAATCAGTTTCAAGGAGGCCCATCCCTCTTTCGGAATGGGGAATATATAGTCTTGGAATGCACTGATTTTTATAAATCATTTGGTGAGCATGAGACATCCTCCTTCTTTTCCTCTCTAATCTATCCAACACATTTTAGGGCAAGACAATCACTCCAAAACTCTAAATTAGGACAGGAAGAACAAATTGGTTTATGGCTTGGATTTTGTTCCTAGATGTCAGTGCTGTTTTCATAGGTTCATTGATTAGTGCTAAGCTAACTGCCCTTGCGAGCCATTTTAAGCTTTGCCAATTATTCCTTGTGAGACTCAAACCCTGCACCTTGTGCTTGTAAGGAAAACACCTTAACCATTAAGCCAACCTCCCAACAACCCTCCCAAGGATTAATTTAAGTTTTCCTGCCATTAACTGGGAAAACTACTCATGCACCAACACCTTTGCCCAACGGTTCTTGGAATTCATAAATTGCAATGCCCTGGATCAACTAATCCATAGTCCCACCAGGGGCTCCAATATCTTAGACCTCGTCATTACCAACAAGGGAAATCGATGCTCCACACCTATAGTCACCCCTCGTTGGTCAGGTCAGACCATAAGCTAATCACCCTTAACATCCACATCCCGCCCCCAGTAAGGAAACCTCCATAAAAAACTTCTCCAAGGCCAACTTCATGCTACTCAAGTCAGAAGTTACAAACTTCATGGCACCCATGCAGATGGGAATCGAAAGTTCGACTGCTGAGTCCTACACTAAGGCACTGTATGAGCACATCCACTCATGCATGAATCGTGCCATCCCAAATAGAACCAAGATGCTCTCCTCCAAAAAAAAGGAAGCCAATCTGCTGGTCCCCTGCCATAAACAAACTTTACAACAAAAGGAAAAAACTTATAGAAAAGAGGAAAATCCCAGGATGCAAAAAACTCCCTTACCAGCCTCAGTAAGAAGCTGAGATCCCTCATAAAAACCTCCAAAGCAAGTTAGGAAAATAAAATTGCCAAAGATTCCAAAGACAACCACAAGACCTTCTATAACTATGTCAAGAATCTAAATGGCAATGCTCAGATCTGCTCTGAGCTATAACAGAATGGCATTAAATATACTGATCCCAAGGATATTGCCAATATCCTGGCAGATCGATTCAGTACCACTTCACCCCCCTCTCACCCCCTAAATGGCCCATCTCAATACTGGAAGATTGCCATATTCCGGTAATACAGGTAAAATACACACTCTCCAAAGCTAAGAATACAGCATCCATGGGTCCAGATAACATTCTGGGCTGTGTACTACATGAACTACAAAATGAAGTGGCACCTCACCTAAGTGTCACGTTTAATCATACCCTCACCTCAAGCTTTGTGCCCACTGAGTGGTGCACAGCTACAGTTATCCCACTCCACAAGGGGGGATCCACCTTGGATCCCGGGAACTATCACCCCATCAGTCTGACTAGCCTGATCTGCAAGGCCATGGAACGTATTATCATGGAACTTATAAACAAAGACATTGGCAACCTTAAAACACTTGGCCCCACCCAGTTTGGGTTTGTGAAGGGCTGATCTTGTTTCCTGAACCTTATTGAATTCTTCAAATCAGTCTCCAGAGCCGTGGGCGAGGGTAAGGCAGTCCACACAGCCTATCTGGACCTCGCCAAGGCCTTTACCACCATCCCCCACTCTGGAATCATAGATACACTTACTAAGCTGGGCATTAATCCCTACGACACTCGATGGGTTGCCAACTGGCTTACTGACAGAACCCAGACTGTAAAAGTAGCTGACTCCAAATCCAGCTCCAGACAAGTGACAAGTGGAGTACCTCAGGGTTCAGTCCTGGGACCTCTCTTGTTTGGCATCTACTTCTCTGAAGTACAGGCCAACACTAAGTGACTCTGGCTAACAAAGTTCGCAGATGACTGCAAACTGGGAGCCATTATTGAATCCCCAAGTGATGTGGATACTCTACAAAAGGGAATTACAGAAACAGATGCTTGGTGCCAGAGCCATGGGCTCAAGTTCAATGCCAAGAAATGTATAGTTATCCCCTTTAGGGAAAGAACATGTACCTGTACCCATGAATTATCACATAGGTGGCAGTACACTAAACACTGAGAACTCAGCACAGCTCCTCGTGGTGTCCAGCAGAGTTCCTAGAGCAGCAGAGACCAGAAAAGACAAACTTTCCAGAT
This sequence comes from Protopterus annectens, assembly GCF_019279795.1. Taxonomy (NCBI): domain Eukaryota; kingdom Metazoa; phylum Chordata; order Ceratodontiformes; family Protopteridae; genus Protopterus; species Protopterus annectens. The sequence goes on along the minus strand of NC_056732.1, from coordinate 1,029,628,316 downwards.
TTTAAGTATTTTTTTCTGCATTCGACTTTTTTAAGCCTTCGATTGCTATTTCTGCCTGTTTTGCCTATACCTTTTTTATTTTTTTTTTTTTGAACTTTGAACTGTTTGAACTTTTGCTTGTTTTTTTTTTGCTTAAGTTAAACAACAGGGCTATCACACTCAAAGTACTAGCTTTTGAGTTTTGCTTAAAAGTTAAACAAGAAGGTGGTTAACAGTCAGTTTATTGGCCATTTGGGGTCATTTTCCAGCCAGGGGCTATATGCACGCCGCGACTGCCGGCAATAATTAGCTGAATTAGCTGAGCTGCCACTGTTATAATAATTAGGCAGCCGGGTTAAGCAGGTTTAAAACTATTTCGCTACCTAAAGTCCACTCTCTTCAAATTTTCCTTAGAACTACTCTTCCTCTACTATACTACTGATCAAATCAGCGATCCTCTTTAAACTAAAAAGATCATCTCTACTTGACTCCCTTGACTATATTCTTCTATCTGTTAAACTGCTTTGCTCACAGTACTTATTTACTTTTTGATGGCTCTTTCTTGTCATATATAGTACCCCAAAAAAAACCCCCACCTCCCCTCCACCCACCCGAATCGAATCTTTTTTTTTAAAGTTTTTTGTCCGCCTAGCATGTCGAGGGTTTATTGGAGTGTCCTCTCCTGCTCAGCCTGTGAACCTGCACGCTTTGGGAATATTGAGGCAATGTTACAATTAGCCTTAGGGCTCCCTCTCCTCCTCCCTAACAAAACACAAATACATGGAGGATCAGGGTTAATGGCCAAACTGGAGGCTGAGTGTCTCACATAGTACACACAAAACAATACTGGAGGCTCTTGACTGTACCCACTAAAAACAGCAGAGGCCACCACAGCCACCAAACAGAAACCACCACCACAGCAGACCACAACACCAACAAACACACCACCTCTACAGACAGAGTCAAACAGTCACAGCCCTTAAGGCCAAACCACATGCCAGACACACTAAAAGACACACTAGTCATTAGTCATCATTACTGACATAGTCCACCACCTCACTGCCAATTGAAGGGTGGAGAGTAAGCCCGCAGTAAGCGCTAGCGTCCGCCACATAACGCAAGCACTAGGTCTCTCTCAAGCACTCAGGTCTCTCAACTCCGCCATTGTCCACGCTGTCCACGCTGGTGTGTAAACTCACCTGAGACGTAATCTCCTGACTATTGAGGGAGCTCTCTGATTATGTAGCCTGGTGGCAGGTATGACAGGCGGTGACCTCGAGCAGTATCCTACCTTCACCAAGAATGATGCCACAATACAGAGATAGATAAGATAAGATTAATAATTGGCTTAATTGGCTTTGTCATGTGTGGGGGATCCAGTATCTGTCTGCCTGGATGACTGACATGGATGGCCACGCTGTTTCTTCAGAAGGGACGGCTTGCACCTGTCACCCCTTGACCCGATATTGGCAAAAAGGTTCTGCCACTCCCATAGTGCCTTTTTAGATGTCTGTGCTGTGGTTCAAGTCTCCTGAGAGTACCCCACCCATATCATATCACTCCATATCATGTACTCATGCTCCGCCCCAAAACTGACACAATTAAGAGGGTATCCATATTCATAAAGGATACCCACACCTCAAGACTGGTGGCAAGGCAACAAGCATCGAGAGACCATCCAGACAGGTGCAGCCATAACTATAGGAGCAAAACTTGGTTGCAAATTGTAGCAAGTGGGCCACCCTCACAAACTCAGGAACCACATGGCCTTCTTCTGGAAAACATAAGAGGAGATAAATGTATCACCAAACACCATCACTATCAGGACTTTCTAATTACCCTAATATAGACTGGGAACACTCAAAGCCCAAACCCCCTAGCCCAAAGTCTCCTGGAATTCATAAACTCAAATAAATGGGAACAAACAGTCACCATCCCCACAAGAGAGAGAAGAGGACTTGGATCTCATCGATCATCACTAACATGGGAGCACAATGTTCAACACCGAAGTATACCCCTCTCTGGATGAGATCAGATACAAACTTGTTCCGCTGAGGTCTTCATCCCACCCCCACCTGAAAAAAAAGACTACAGTAAAGAACTTCAAAGCCTAACTTCACACTTCTAAAGACTAGTGTGGTCTCCTTCTGGTGGACCCCAGCCATAAATAAACTCTACAACAAAGCTACTACAAGATAGGTAGATAAAAAAAAAAGTAATAAGTAAAAAGCCAGAAATCTACCAAAATCATCCAAAAGAAAATTTGAGGAAAAATAGCTAAAGAAAAAAAGGAACAATCATAAAAGGCCTTCTAGGTACCTGTTAGAAGCCTAGAAACTCCCAGATATAGTTCCAGATATAGTCAGAAATGATGTCCTACAGACATTGCCTACAGACGCAACATATTTGGCTGACAGGTTTGGCTGACAGGTTCAGTGCAAACCTCCCCAAAAGACCAACGACCATGACAGTTTCAGCCCAAACATCTCCAAGCGCCCAAACATCTCCTACTGCTCTCTCCAGCAAAAAGCACAGCATCCGCAGGGACCTGATGGTGTCCCGCTAACTCCACAGGCTCAATGAGGAATTAAACCCCTGGCACTGATTAATGTTTAATCCAAGTCTCTTACCTCAGATCGTGCCAGACTGGCGCACTGCAACTGTGGTCCCGCCACCAGTGATTATGTGCCTCCACCCGCACCCTGGAAATTACCGCACATTAGCTTGACAAGCCTTATCTGCAGTGCAGTGGTCATGATGGATTCTCAATGGACCTAATAAATAAAGACATAGGGAATTTGCAGACTTTGGATCCAACCCAGTTTTGTCAGATCATGCCCTTTTAAACTTGGTTGAGTTGACTTTTTGAAACAGTCACCAGTGATTGATGGAAAACGGGCAGTCCAGTCCATTACCTCGATCTGGCTAGGCCTTCCATCAGCTTAACAACAAGATGGGTTTGCAAACTGGCTGATGAGTTAACCCACTGGGTGAGGTTGTAAGCCATGGAGTGTCAGGACCCGTGCCAAGTGGTAGAGCCCGGCCACATGTCAGACAGTCCAGGGTTTGGCATTGGGTTCCACTTTGTTTGGCTGCGCACACTTCAAAGGCAACACTTAGGAGTTCACAGATGACACAACAAAACTGGGCGCCATAGTAGAAACATACTGAGACACTGATCCTTCAGAAAGAAAACACAAGCGGAACAGATGCAGAAGGCCGCAGCTAAAAAACATAAGCCAAAAAAAAAATGCCAAAAACTGCATAGAAAAACAAAGGTTACATAGTTACACCCTTTACCAATCCAGGTGGCACAGAGCTGTCCACAGAAGGGTTATCAGACCTGGGGACCCAGGGTTGATAGTATCGTGTCATTCTAAACCATAGTAGAAGAAAGTAGTTAGAAGATCTTCTACATTCAGCGGAAAACCTTTCTACATCTCATCTAGATAGGTCAGGTCATAGTACTACTCCTCACACTCATCAGACCAATGATTGAGTACAATGCCCCATATCTGACCCTATGATGCTGCCCGAGCTGGCAGCTGGCTGACCTGCTTAAAAAGTTCCTCACCAAAAGGAAAAAGTCTCTCAAAATGTCCTGTCCTATGCTGCCCGACTGAAAGAACTCCAGCTCTATTCAGCTATCACGCTGCTCAGAGGTGACCTTTGCCTAACCAAGCAAGGGCCGAACCCCAGATTTGATGAATATGCTTCACCTCAAAAATCTAGGATCCATCAGAGCCAGAGGGAGAGAGATCTTACAAACCTGACGCTTATTAATAGGACGCGGCTGGGAGATAGATTCATCACCCAAAGACTCCCTATGCTGTGGAACAAAATCCCTATGTGAGGCCCCAATGGAGGGGGAGGATAGATATATACCCAGGGATTACTCAGTGTCACTGCTCGACAGAGAGCACAGCAAATAATGGGTATAGTTCCCCCCATACAAAGGGGTGGCGAAGCCACAAAGCGATGCTTGTAAATGCCCTTGGGCAGATAGCCTAGTATGAACCTATGAACCTATGAACCTATGAAAGTGTGATAAGAGACTTAGGGACACAGGTGGACAGTGGTCTCACCTTCAATAACCACATCACCACAGCAGTCAGGAAATCCTGTGTGGCACACCTCATCACTAAGTGCTTTTCATCCAGAAAAAAGGAGGTCATTGTCCCACTGTACTCATCCCTCATTAGATCCATTATAGAATACAATGCCCCATTTGATATGTACCTCTCAAGACATCTGCAACAGCTGGAAAGGCCGCAGAAATACCTCACTAAAAGAATCACAGGCCTAAAGCAGATGCCCTATGCTGACCGCCTTAAAAACCTCCAGCTATACTCTGTCGCATATCGTCTACTCCGAGGCGATCTCTGCTTAACATACAAGGCCATGTCAAACCCAGAGCTCGTGGTGACTGTTCTCACTTTTTGGACTTCATTACAAACCCAGAGCTGTTGAACATGCTACACTTAAAGAAATTCCAATCCCTCAGAGCCACATGCTCCAGGTTTCTAAATATTGTCATCACAATAAACAAAACATGCTGGAGGGATAGGTTCCTGACCCAGAGACTCCCCAGACATTGGAATAGACTGCCCATACATGTCAAGCAGTGTGCCTCTGGCCCTCTTCAAAAGGAACCTTGATGATTGGATGGGAGAAAGGAAATTCACCCCAGGGATCACGTCAGTCGCCCTGCTAGACAGGGGTCCAGGGAAGTAAATTAGTGTGGGAAGATATAGCCAGGGAATTGTTATGGCTAGGCTTGTATAGGCCCTAGGGCCGATAGCCTAGTACCAGCCTATGAAGTATTCCATACTACATTATTTCCATTTGTTCATGTTTTATTGTTGATCCTTCAAGTCCCAAATATTTATATATTCCTTGCTCAAGTTCTTTTATATCACATTCTTGTCCCAAACTGATGTATTCCTGGCGTTGCAGTTTTCCTGCTTTAAAGGTTGCTTTTGCACATTCAGCAAGACCAAATGACACTCATATCATCTGAAAAAGTTTTGACAGCTTGCAGTTGTGCTTTCAGTTCCTCATCTGTTGAGCTATACGGTTTTAAATCATCAACAAAGAGAAGGTGAGAAGTCTTTACACTTTGCTGTTTTTTAGGAGCCAGATTATAGCCATGGCCTAAATTGTTGAGTAAAGAGTTTAATGGATTAAGGGCAAGGCAGAATAATAATGGTGACTGTCACCCTGGAATATCCTCCTTTGAATTTTTATCCCTGGGATAACAATTTGTCCTTTATCATGGCTTAATTGCCAAGTGGTCTGCCACTGTTTCATAGTCACTGTAATGCAGTCGATCAGTGTGGGGTGTATCTTATACATCTTGAAGCACTCTTTTATCCATGAATGAGGGATACTATCAAATGTTTTTTGTAGTCAACCCATGCCATACTTAAATTCTTCCCCTTTTTACAGTTCTCCACTATGAATTTATTTAACAACAAATGATCCTTTGTTCCATATGACTTTCTCTTATTGCCCTTTTGTTCTACTGCCATAATTGAGATGTTCATCGTGTTTCACTGTTGCAGTCATTACTCTTGGGTTATCCTGCTGGCAGGCGACTCGCAGTCAGCCAGAATTCCAAAGTCTAGGTCCGGCGTCAGTTGCAGTCGCCTCTTCCCTGACGTCAGTGCACCAGGGGTATAAAAGATGCAACCGGCACCGTTTTTTTTCAGTCTTTCTTGCTGTGCGGTGCTCTGAGCAGAAGCAGTTCGCAAGTGCCAGTCGGCCGACTCCTGAGATTTTCGAATTCGAATTTCAGAACCAAAGTCTTCATTAAAGCTAAGTACCCCGTCGGGGAAACTTTTTTCTTGCTCCAGTCCGATGTCATTTTTCTATTTCTTGTGGGAAGCAAATACCTCATAAGGATTTTCAGTCTTACTGTATGCCTTGCCTAGGCCCTAATCACAACGTTGCTAGCTGTCTGTTTTATGCTAGATTCAACTAGCGCATTAAGCATCTGTTTGATTTTGCATTTCATTACTTTGGCCGAAGATTTAATTATACAATGCCGTCGGACCAGCCGACAACCGGAGTTTTCAAAAAACGCAAGGACAAGGAAAAGGATAGGCACCAGAGGTCCAAAACCGACAATGAAGCCTCTACTAGGCCAGTCGCCTGTTCGCCGGTTCTCAGTGAGGCACTTTTGAAGCCCCTGGCGCCAGCTACCTCAGAGCCACAGGCCACTTCCGACTCCCACGTGGAGCCAACCGGGCCTCTGGATACTCAAGGTATTGGGCACTCGGAAATCATTCCCTCAGATGGGTCTGGAGCCGCTGAGCAAGCATCGGCTTCTGAGGGTGTCTTCAGACCTACACAACTATACATTAAGCCATCTTCAGCTTCAAAGACGAAGACTAAAGCAGCTCTAAAGACAAAGAAACAAGTGCAGCAGTCTCCTGGTTAAACTTCCATGCCTAAAAAACAGATGCTCAAAATGGCCGAAGACCTAATTACTTTGATCAGGGGTTCCCATCCCCCACATGATGAGGCCTAGGCAAGATTCAGAGTACCTTTCTTCTGATCAGGTTTCTATTTCTTCTGATTCCTCTTCTGAGCAGGATTACTCCATGCCTCCTTATGAGGATTCTGATGCTGAAGAATCCATTCCTTTAGCCTCTCCTCCTGAGGATTATTCCTTTGGGGAAACCGTGCATACCATGAGGGAGCATTTCCACTGGGAAAGCCAAGATTATTCTGAATCTAAGAAAAGGCTCCGGGACATTCTGCTACTTCCTCAGCACAGACCCCTTGCTATTCCACATGTTCTACACATTGTAGATGTATTTTCAGAGTCCGGCCTGTCCCCTGACTCTCTACCCCCTGCACCTGCCAAGCCAGACAGATACTACAGGGTCCAAGATTCCTATAAATTTCTATACAAAAACCCCACTGCTGACCCAGAAACTATTTCCCAGGGTCCCAAAGGGGTCAAAGCCTCCACTGCAAAAACCTTGTCCCCTTGATAGGGATTCTAGGTCTCTAGACAGATGGGGGAAAAAAGTCTATACCTTTGCTGTAAGGGCTTTAAATTGTCAGTTTCATATGCTTAAATATCAACAATATTTAATGTCACTGCTTAAACAGAAATTGTCAAATACTGAAAGTACAGAAAACAAGGAATTGTTGGATTTATTGCATGCAACTGAACAAGTGGGAAGGCATACATTGCAATGTGGTTATGATTCACTGGAGGCCTCTTGCAGGGCTGCTGTTACAGGTACTGTTATTAGAAGGCATGCTTGGTTAAAGGAACAGAATCTGCCTGATCATGTTAAAGCAAAATTACTAGATGCACCTTTACAGCATGATACTTTGTTTGGCACTAAAGCAGAACAGGTGTTGAAAAAAATGGAGGATAAAGCCAAATCCATGCATACAGTCAAGGATTTCTTAAAGGTACAGCCACTCGGGTTTAGCAGAAACTGGCCATCAAAAAATTGGTCCTTTCCAGTGTCAGACAGGCCGCAAAGAGGCAGATACAGGTGTCCCAGAGGCAGATCTCAACCCCAAGGCACATACAGGCCGAAGCAATGGGGTGCCCCTACCTCCAAAAGTGGAGAAGACAAATCACAGCCTTACAGAAAACAGTCTCAATGACTTTCCTCTACCAGACCCAAGCACTTCTCTTTTGACAGCCCCCTTTGGGGGAAAACTGGCACTTTTTTTCATCAAATTGGCAAATGGTTACCCAAGACAAATGGGTCCTGAACATAGTGTCCCAAGACTACAGGTTCCACTTTCACACTCTACCAAGGTCAAAAAGTATGCCAGACCTGCCACACAATCAATGGGCAGAGGCACAAAAACAAATTACAGACCTCATGGACAGGAGGGCCATTCAGCAAGTACCACAACACGAGCAGGGGCAAAGATTTTACTCCAGACTTTTCCTAGTACCCCGAAAGGACAAAACCTGGAGACCAATACTGGACCTGTCTATTCTGAATACGTTTCTGGAAGTTCCAAAATTCAAGATGTTGACTCTACAGCAGCTACTGCCCATGCTGGGCAAGAAGGCTTGGCTCGTAACTTTGGACCTAAAGGAGGCATACCTGCATGTCCCAATCAGACAATCTTGCAGAAGATTCCTCAGATTCATAGCTGGCTCAATGCACTACCAATTCTTTGCACTGCCCTTTCGCTTATCTACTGCACCCAGGGTCTTTACAAAATGCCTGGCACCAGTAATTGCGTTTTGCAGACAAAAAGGAATTTAAATATATCCCTACTTGGATGACTGCCTAATTCAAGCAGAGAACAAAGATATTCTTCTACAGCATCTGGCGTTTGTAAAAAAGATTACTAACTGGCCTAGGGTACACAGTAAACAAAAAGAAATCAAAACTAGTGCCCTCTCAAGAGATGATAATCCTGGGTGCAAGCTTAAATACAACTGCCCAGATGGGCTTATCTCACGCCAGACAAACAAAAACATCTGACTACTTACTTCAAAACATTGGCAACAAACACCCACTTATCTGCAAGGAATATCCTGCAGGCCTTGGGTTTCATGGCATCCTGCATTCTTCTAATTCCATATGCCAGACTGCATATGAGGAAACTACAATGGTATCTAAAAAGTGTTTGGACTCAGCATTGCCACAGCCTGGAGACAGTAATTACACTCATTTCCTGCCTACAACAGGAATTTCGATGGTGTTCAGAAGCCTGTCACCACAACAAGGGTCTACCATTCAGGCTACCCACAGCCAGGCAAACACTGACAACGGATGCATCAGATTATGCCTGGGGAGCCCATATGGCAGGAAAATGTATTCAGGGCACATGGCCTGCAAACCAGATGCATCTTCACATCAATCAAAAAGAGATGCTAGCTGTTCAAAATGCCCTGACAGCCTTCAAGGACATGCTTCATCCAGGACAGTTACTGATAAAGACAGACAATACTACGCTCGTGGTACATAAACAAACAGGGTGGTACACATTCCTACCCCCTCTGCAGACAAGCAATGACCTTATGGGACACAGCATTGGCTTTCAAAGTTCACCTGCAAGCACAATTCCTGCCAGGAAAAACAAATACTCTGGCAGACGATCTAAGCAGAAACCTCATGGATCCCCACAATGGAAACTGGATCCACGAGTCTTCAGCATGATAAGAAGGAAATGGGGATGCCCAGACATAGATCTATTTGCCTCCCCACACAACTACCAGTTGCAGAGATTTTGCACAAGGACGTATCACAAGCAAGCATGGAAAGTGGATGCCCTATCCTTCAGCTGGAAAAATCTAACAGTATATGCCTTTCCTCCACTGCCTCTCCTTCCCAGGGTACTCCTAAAGGTCAGACAAGAGAAGCCAAAATGATACTGATTGCACCAGACTGGCCACGCCAGCACTGGTACCCAGTCCTAAGGAGCTTGTCTCAAGGCCCAGCATGGATATTGCCTCAAACTTCTCACCTGCTGACCCAACACAACAATCAACTCTTGCACAGCCATCTCAGGACCCTAAATCTGGCAGCATGGCAGATGTTTTTGCCTTGCAGAACACTCCTCTTTCAAAAGCTGTCTTGGATGTTATCTTGGAGGCCAGGAGGCCGAGTACTAGAAAATCTTATGCAGACAAAATTGAAAAGATTCTGCACTTGGAACCAGGAACAAGGCATTGACGCATCCATACCAGATATCCCTCAGATTTTACAATACTTAACTGAGATGCTGAACAAAGGCCTTTCTTTCTCATCAATTAAGATTCATGCCTCTGCCATTTCAGCCCATTACAATACGGAACCACCTCTTTTTTCACATCCCTTAATAAGGCAGTACCTCAGAGGGGCCAAAAACATTAGGCCTCCAAGGAGAGCACCAATTCCAACCTGGGACCTTAATTATGTTTTGGAAAAGCTCACACTACCTCCTTTCGAGCCAGCATCAACAGCAGACATAAAATTCTTATCCTGGAAAACAGCTCTGGTCCCTAGCATTAACCTCTGCAAGGCGAGTCTCTGAGTTACAAGCACTCATGGCGGTGGAACCTTTCCTCATTTTTTTTCCAGACAGGGTTTCTCTGAGGACAAACCCTACATTTATGCCTAAGGTGGCGTCCAGTGTGGCCCTCAACCAAACCATTCACTTGCCTTCCTTTTATCTAAATCCACAGAACAAGGGTGAGAAAATTCTGCATTCTTTGGACATACACAGACAGCTACGCTTCTACTTAGAACTAAAGCCTTCAGAAAGACTGAGCAACATTTAGCGTCTTATGCTAAGGCATCGCAAGGAAAGGCTATCTCAAAACAGACTATTTCTAAATGGATAGGCCATTGCATCCGCTTCTGTTATTCCCAACATGGCAAATCAGGCCCCATTCCACCAGAGCAGCAGCCTTCCTCAGAGGAGTACCAACCAAAGATATCTTGGAGGCTACAACCTGGAGTTCAGTGCACACCTTCACAAAACACTACCACTTACCTCTATACTCAAAGTCCAGAGCAGGCTTTGCCACTGCAGTTCTGCAGGGCCTCTTAGCCTCTCCTAATCCTATTTAGCCCAGCGACCTATCCTCATCTTTGGGATTCAACCCAAGAGTAATGACTGGAACAGTGAAACACGATGAACATAGTACAGTTGTGTACCTACCATAAATGTAGATGTTCGAGTGTATTCACTGTTGCAGTCCAGGTTACCTACGCACCTTCCCCCCTTTTTCTTTGCTGGGTCTATCTGCACTACTCTATCTTCTACAACCTATTGGGTGTATTTGCTTGTAGATGAAGGAAATGTAATTTCTGTGCATGCATTTCTATTGGCATATCTTTATCAGCATACTAACTTGGGGGCACCTGACATCTAGGGCAAGAAAAACTGAAGAAAATGGTGTCGGTTGCATCTTTTATACCCCTGGTGCAATGACGTTAGGGAAGAGGCGACAGCAACCGATGCCGGACCTAGACTTTGGAATTCTGGCCGACTGCGGGTCGCCTGCCAGCAGGATAACCCAAGAGTAATGACTGCAACAATGAATACACTCTAACATCTACATTTATGGTAGGTACACAACTGTACTTTTTCTTCTAAATGACTATAAACTCTGTCGGCATCAATTCTCATGTATAGTTTATACGATGTCCTTCAAGGATGCATCTGCAGTCATAACATATGGGTTGTCCTGCCTCAGGCAGCCCTTCGGTCGGCTGGATTCCAAAGTCTGGGTCTGGCCTCGGCTGATGTCGCACTTTCTCCGACGTCAGAGCGTCTGGGGTATAAAAGCATCAGCCGACGCCATTTTCCTCAGTCTTTCTTGCCGCGCGGTGCCCAAAGCAGAAGCTGTTCGCAAGTGCCGGTCAGTCAGATCCAGAGATTTCAGCTACCGAAGACTTAGAAAAAAGCTAAGTACCCCGTTGGGGACTCTTTCTTGCCTCAGCCGATGTCAGACAAAGTAAATAATTGTTTAACTTGTGGGAAACAAATACCTCATAAGGATTTCCATTCTTACTGCCTTCCTTGCTTAGGCCCAGACCACGACGTATCGGCCTGTTTAGCCTGTGCCTCCTCCAACCGATGAACTCTTAGACGTCGGTCGGAGTTTGCAGAGGAATCTTTTGGAGCCGATTTTGCTTATAAAATGCCATCAGACTTCGACTTCGCATATGGTCAAAAAACGCAAGGAAAAGGACAGACACTCGCGGCCCGCGGTTTTGGCTGAAACCACGGCTAGGCCTACTGCGAGTGTCTCGGTTTCGGCCAAAACAGAGTCCTCGGCGATTCCTTCTTCCGAAACCATACTTCCGACCGCCGAGGCCCGAGAGGCCCCGGCTGAGTCGGCTTCAGAACTACCTACAGAAGCTAGTGTTCAGGATTTGTCCGACACCTTACCTTTGGACATATCTACCCCTGCACATGGGGCTGCTAGGCCCCCAGCTTCTATGTCCATTAAGGCCTTCTCTAGGGCTAAAGCTGCCAAACTTTCAAAAGCTTTACCTGCCAAATCTACACCCCAGAGGCCTTCCTCTAGTTCACAGATCCTCAGCCTGGCTGAGGACCTTATTTCCTTAATTAGGGGTTCACATCCTCACCTAGACAGGGCCTCTCAACCTCCTCCAGACAAAAGGCCCAGGACTGACCCCTCTGAACCCCACTCCTCAGATGATTCCATGGATGGATCTGAGTTGTCAGACCACCGGGAAGGGGCTTACTCGCCTTATGAGGATTCAGATGCAGAGGAATCTATCCCTTCGGCCTCCCCTCCTGAAGAGTTTTCCTTTGGGGAGACTTTACACTTCATGAGAGAACACTTTCAGTGGCAGGGTCAGGATTTCTCTGATTCTAGAAAAAGATTACGGACCTTTTTGCATTTGCCTCAGCATAGGCCCTTAGCTATACATCCGGTTCTAAATGTAATTGATGATGTGTACAATGATGTCAGTACAGCCCCTGATACTCTTCCTCCGGCCCCTGCCAAACCTGACAGATATTACAGGGTCCCGGATTCTCATTTCCATCTGTATAAAGCCCATTCTGCAGACCCAGAAACTATTTCTCAGGGCCCTAAAGGGATTGCAGCCGCTACTGCCAAAAATCCCCTACTCTCTGATAGAGAGTCTAGAGCTTTAGAGAGATGGGGTAAGAAGGTGTATACATCTGCAACTCTTTCTGTCAGGGCATTAAACTGTCAATTCCATATGATACAGTACCAAGAGTATTTGTTAGATGAACTGAATAAGAAACTTTCTTCTCCTGAACCCCTAGACCGTAAATCCCTTCAGTATTTGGTACATAACTCGCAACAGGTTAGTAATCATTTCTTAAAATGCGGCTATGATGCACTGGAGGCTTCATTTAGATCAGCTATGACTGGAGCAGTTCGTAGGCATGCCTGGCTGAAGGAACAATCTTTGCCAGACCATGTCAAAGTTAAACTCCTCGATGCTCCAATGGAGAAACAAAATTTATTTGGCTCCCCTGCTCAGGAGATTCTAAAAAAGGTTGAAGAAAAAGCAAAATCTGTGCAAACAGTTAAAGATTTCCTGCAAGTTCAACCACCGAGATTCAGCAGAAACTGGCCTACAAAGAATTGGTCCTTTCCAGACTCGGACAGAGCCCAGAGAGGCAGGAACAGGCGCTCTAGAGGCAGAGGTCAATCGAAGGGCTCCTACAGAGGCCGTCAGTGGCAGCCTGCCAACCAGAGGAGTAGTGCAACAGCTACAACAACAACCACTACTACAGGACAGACTCAATGACTTGACTCTGATTCCGCCTACCAGGGATAAACTGGAAGCACCCTTGGGCGGAAAGTTGGCTTTATTCTCAAAAAACTGGCATTATATTACAAAGGATACATGGGCATTGCAAATAATAGACAAAGGATACAGGTTTCACTTCCACACTTTGCCAAAAAGCGGAATGCCAAACCTTCCACCAAATCAGAAGGCAGAGGCTTTAAAACAAATCAGCAATTTACTTCAGATGAAAGCTATAGAAAAGGTACCATTTTCAGAACAAGGCCAAGGATTTTACTCCAGACTTTTCCTTGTACCAAGAAAAGAAAATCAATGGAGGCCTATTCTCGACCTGTCCGCGCTCAACACTTATCTCATTGTGCCAAAATTCAAAATGCTGACCCTACAGCAACTTCTTCCCATGTTGGGCAAGGAGTCTTGGCTGGTGACTCTAGATCTCAAGGAGGCATACCTGCACGTCCCTATCCGACCAAGTTGCAGAAGACACCTCAGATTTCTTGCAGGATCAGAGCATTTTCAATTCTCAGCATTGCTCTTTGGCTTATCTACTGCGCCCAGAGTATTCACGAAATGCCTGGCATCAGTAGTTGCACATTGCAGACTACAGGGAATTCAAATTTATCCATACCTGGATGACTGCCTAATACAAGCAGACAACAAGAAGAAACTGTTAAAGGACTTGGCCTATGCCATACACCTGTTACAGGCCTTGGGATACACAGTCAACATCCAAAAGTCAAGACTAGTACCATCCCAAAGGATCACCTTCTTGGGTGCAGATCTGGACACAAACACCCAAATGGCCTTTCTCACAGAAGAAAAGCAAAAACAACTTCCAGATTACTTCATGATTTTGACAAGACAAACTCAGCTTACTGCAAGGAAGATCCTGCAGGCCCTGGGTTACATGGCATCCTGCATAATTCTAATCCCACATGCCAGACTGCATATGAGGAAATTACAATGGTACCTAAGGAGTGTATGGTCTCAACACAGTCACAGTTTAGAAACCATGATACCAATCATTCCATGCCTTCAAAAGGAATTCCTGTGGTGGGCTCAGGCCTGCCAGTCCAACAGAGGGTTGCCTTTCAGCAAACCAAAAGCAAGGCAGACCATCACCACAGACGCCTCGGACCGAGGATGGGGAGCACACATGGAGGACAAATGCATCCAAGGCCTATGGCCTCAAGGGCAGCTAAGCATGCACATAAACCAAAAGGAAATGCTGGCAGTGAGGCATGCAATCGAGGCATTCAAACCCTTCCTCCAACAAGGACATCTGTTAATAAGGACAGACAACACCACGGTCATGTGGTACATAAACAAACAGGGTGGCACACATTCTTACCCGCTATGCCGGATGGCTATGAATCTGTGGGATCTATGCCTGAATCTCAATATCCAACTACAGGCCCAATTCGTGCCAGGGAAAGAAAATGCACTGGCGGACAGCCTAAGCAGAACTACTATGGATGCACACGAATGGATGCTGCACCCAGACATCTTCAAACTCATAACAAAGACATGGGGAATGCCGGAGATAGACCTGTTCGCCTCCCCACTCAACCATCAACTGAAGACATTCTGCTCAAGGACATATACCACCCACAAGCTTGGAGGGTGGACTGACTCTCTTTCAGCTGGAAAGCCCTAACAGTATATGCCTTCCCACCTCTCCCATTGATGCACAAGGTTCTACTGAAAATCAGGAGGAACAGCCAAAAGTGATACTAATAGCTCCGGACTGGCCAAGACAACACTGGTATCCACTATTGAGAAACATGTCTCAGGCAAAAATCATGGCCTCTCCCCCTATGGCCTCTTCTTCTAACGCAGAACAATTTCAAGACCCTGCATCCCAACTTGAAAACATTGCAGCTAACTGCCTGGAAAATTCCTTAAATCCCAATCAAACTGCTTTATCTCAGAGGGTAAAGGACATTATCCTGGAGGCTCGCTGGCCTTCCACAAGGAAGACATACTCAGCTAAATGGAAGAGATTTCTTATTTGGAGCACATCAAAGGGCACAGATGTCACAGTGGCAAACCTAGCACATATCCTAGAATATTTAGCAGAATTGTTCCACAATGGCCTGTCCTATTCTTTCATTAAGATTCATGCTTCAGCAATTTCAGCAGAATACAATGTGGATCCACCTATCTTCTCACACCCTCTCCTCAGACAATTTCTGAGAGGGATCAAAAATGTTAAACCTCCAATAAGACCCCCTCTACCTGCCTGGGATCTCAACTTTGTGCTGGAAAAACTGACACTACCTCCTTTTGAACCAGCAGCATCAGCGCATCTACAGTTTCTATCTTGGAAAACTGCATTCCTTCTGGCAATCACTTCAGCAAGAGGAGTATCTGAGTTACAAGCATTAATGGCAGTGCAGCCTTTTCTTATTTTCCACCAGGACAGAGTGTCACTAAGAACCAATCCTACTTTTATGCCAAAGGTGGTATCTAGGGTATCCTTGAACCAAGCTATTCACTTGCCTACGTTCTTCCCTAATCCACAGAACAAAGGAGAAAAACTTTTGCACACCCTGGATATACACAGACAACTACGCTACTATTTGGACAGAGCAAAAACTAGCAGAAAAACTGACCAACTTTTTGTAGCATATGCAACTGGAGTGCAAGGAAGAGCAATTTCCAAACAGACAATTTCAAAATGGATAGGAAATTGCATTCGCTTTTGCTACTCCTTTCATGGAAAGACAGTTCCTGAAAATATCAGGCCTCACTCCACAAGGGCCACGGCCACCACTGCAGCCTTCCTACGGGGGGTGGCTACCAAGGACATTTTAGAAGCTGCTACTTGGACCTCCGTGCATACATTTGCCAAGCATTACAATATACCTTTATACTCTAGATCCAGAGCAGGGTTTGCAACTGCAGTCCTGCAGGGGATCTTAACTACACCATCCTTTTCTTAGTACCTCCACCCCCAGATAGGCTATGGTATTCTACCCATATGTTATGACTGCAGATGCATCCTTGAAGGACATAGTACAGTTTTGTACCTACCATAAATGTAGATGTCCGATAGGTATGCATCTGCAGTTAGGATTACCCTCCCTCCTTCCCCTCTTTGGTATTCCTAGGGTGCTTACCCCTCTTTTAGCTAGCTGGGGGAATCTATTATGGTGTATTTGTTTGTTTATTCATGTATATAATTTGCAAATGTTTTTCAGCATTTATCCAAATTTAGCCTTCCTAGAGGGCACCTGGCATCTGGGGCAAGAAAAACTGAGGAAAATGGCGTCGGCTGATGCTTTTATACCCCAGACGCTCTGACGTCGGGGAAAGTGCGACATCAGCCGAGGCCAGACCCAGACTTTGGAATCCGGCTGACCGAAGGGCTGCCTGAGGCAGGACAACCCATATGTTATGACTGCAGATACATACCTATCGGACATCTACATTTATGGTAGGTACAAAACTGTACTTTGTGGAAAGGCAAGTTATTGGTCTATAATTTTTAGGGTAGCTTGCAGGCTCACTCTTAAGTAGGAGCATTGTTTTTCTTGTTGTTAGCTAGGTTGGTGTCTGTTCTGGGTGTGCATATAAATAGTTCTTACTCATGGCTAAATCTTCATGCAAAGATGTTAATACTTTTAATCAAAAGTAAGGTACTGCATCTGGGCCTGGGATTTTCCAATTAGAGGCTTTTCTTAACTTTGTTTCAATCTCTCTGGCTGGATCCAGACTTCTCTAGATACTACTTGAAGACTACAAAGCTAAGTACCCGTTGGGACTCTCTTTCTTACCTCCGCCGATCAGAAAAAAGTTTACTTCATCCCATTTCATATCCTGTACCTTTAAACTTCTTTCTTTTACTTTTTCTATCCATTTAGCATCTTTATGTTCTACAAGATCTTCATAGATACTTTTCCAAAATGTATCTATTTCTTCTTTTTTTGGTGGTATTTCAATTCCTTTTACCTTATTTCCCAGTTCTCTATAAAACCTTTTTGTGTCATCAATAAATTGCTTATTTTGCACTTTTCCTTTATATTTACCTTCATATCTTCCAAGTTTTTCTACCTGTGCTGAAATTTTTAGTTTATTTGTGATAATATATGATAGATCCTGGTTTGTTCTAATATTGTACATTGCTTTTATCACATCTATCTATCTTAGTATTTTTCTTGATCTATTCCTGCTTTTATAGTCTAGCAGTGACACTTCTTGTCTTAATTTCTTTATAATTTTCTCTATTCGATATTTCCATGATGGTATTAATTTCTCCCCTTCCTTTCCCTCACTACCTTGTGTTCTTGTGGTAGAACTTTACCAGTTATTAATTTAGCTGCACAGTAATATATCCTGTTTACTTCTGTTATATCACATGGATCTCTATGAACAGTTCTAATTATTGTGTTGATTTGTTTTATCAGACTTCTGACTTTTTGGGTTTTATTAACCTTTTGCAGTTTATTTCTTTCATTAATCTTGATATATCTGTCCATGTCTATTAAATCGAGCAATTCTGCTCTTCGCTCATTTCCTTCTTAACTGAGGGCACGTCCCTTGTTTTCCAGTTCCTGCGGGCATTCTATAGAAGGTTCTATAGCATCTTCCTGTGACACATTCTCATCAATTTCATCCTATGCCGTCCATTGCTCTGTCATATGGGAACTCGCTGGCCTATCAATCTTCAAAATTGACTGCATTAGTTTCCACAGTTTCCTGCTTTTTTCTTTGCTTTCTAGCTTCAAGTGAACGTTTATACTGGTTTCCTGTGGAAGGCTCCAAATTATCTTCATATGGCACCTGACCAATTGCTTCCTGTTCCACTGGTTTCCCCCTGACAAATTGCTTCCTGTTCCACTGGTTTCCCCTTAATTTGGATATCTATTACTATGTCCTGTTGTGGTGCTTTCTGAATTAGATTTTCTACACTAAATCCTTCACTTCACAGGTTACTCCATGACCTCAGTTTCTATTTCTTTAACTTCTCCATTACTAATCTCCTTTTCTACTTTTCCTCTTTGTCTTCTTATTTTTTGTATTGTAATGTTTTCCATGTCCGGATTCCTTTGCCTGTATTTCTCTTCAAATATCTTTGGTGCTGCTCTTTTTGTATTGATTAGTTTTGCTTTCTCCTTTGCATAAATATTACAGCATATTAAATCTCATTTTCTTTCCCATGTCCATATTTCTTCAGATGTTTCTTGATCTTCCTGTTTCTCCCTGCTTCGGGGACTCACTCCATCCTGCTGTGATTAATCTGTGTTAGACCTTCTACATCAAATCCTTCACTTCACGGGCACTCCATAACTTCAACTTCTGTTTTTTTTTAACTTCTGCTTTCCTGATGATCTTTTTTACATTCCATATTTGTGGTATTATTTTTTATTTTAAAATTTTCCATATCTAGATTCTTTTGCCTCTGTTTCTCTTAAAATATATTTGGGGCTGCCTTCTTTACATTGATTAATTTGGCTTTTTCCCTTGCATAAATATTGCACCATAGCAAATCTTTTTCTTTCCCATGTCCGTATTTCTTTTTTATACTTTTCAAATATCTCTTGGTTTTGTTGTTCATATTTTCGCACTTCTGCAGATGTTTCTTTTTCCAAACAGATCAAGGTTTCTTGATCTATATACTGTTTTTCACAAATCTGTTGCATTAATGAACACAGTTTTTCATTTGAAGCTTCTGACCGTTTTTCTTGCAGTATTACTTTAGTAGTAGTTGAGTTTGTAATGAATCAGCAGATGCTGTTAAAGATCTGGACTGTAGCAGTATTTTTTCTTGGCAGAAGTAAGAATTGGGAGCCCATATTTAAGTGGAGAAAGGACAACTCCTTTACCAATGGCTGCATTGGCTGGTTGGAATAGAAAAGTGTAAATCTTTTTGGCCAAGTGGAGGAAGGGACTTTTATCTCACTTTATCTATGTGGAAATGAAAAGTTTAATGACTGATCAAGCCATAGTCTTAGTTATTTGAAGATGGAGGTTCTCTCTCTGGGATGGTTGTGTGGATCCAAGGTAGTTGCTTGATGAATTTTCTGTGGAGTTCCAAAAAGCACAGTTCTAGTCTTGGTGGGGTTGAGAAATAGTTTTTAGTTTATGAGCCAAAGGTGGAGCTCATACAAGTCTGACTAGAATTTGCATTGATTGTTGGTGTGAGAGTGACCTGATCATTAAATAACCATGTCCTCAGCCGAGAGGATAAGTGGGAGATGGGGGAGGTCACAGGGAAGTTTAATGAATATAGAAAAGAGGAGAATGGATCATTGTGGTACACCCATTGGTTCTCAGTGCAGATTGTTTGTAAGGATCATATTTTAACTTTGAAGTGTCTGTCAGTGATGATTTTAAACAAGGGAGCAGCATCTGGACTGATACCAATTTCAAGTTTTTGTTTTGGAGAAGGTAGTGGTCAGTGAGGTCAAAAGCCTTTGTCAGGTCTAGAAATAGGGCACCTGTAATGAGGCCACTATCAAAGTTTAGCAGGATATCATCAGTTAGGGACCAAAGTGCTGTCATAGTACTTTGTCTAGGCCAGCATCCATGCTTTGAGAACAGGTGATATTGCTGGATATAGAAGGAGAGTTGGGTGTAGACTGTCTTTTCCAAGATGTTTGCCCAGAAGTGGGAGTATGGATATTGGATGGAAGTGAGCGGTATCTTTTGGGTGGGTTTGCTATGGGAGAGATTATTCGAGCAGTTTTCCAAATCTGTGGCATGATGTGTTGTAGGCTAGATTATGTATGTGGGTGAGAGGAAGACATAGCTGCCCTCTGCAGTGATATATGAACCTGGGGTTTATGTTTCAGATCCAGGAAGGGGTGTCAGTGGAAATATTTCAAGTAGAATAGATACATTTAGGATGTATGCATTTGAAATGGAAGAGAGGGATTAATGATGGTGGAGGGGGTGGGAAATGCATGATCTGTCAGAGGTGTGGAGTTTATTGATGGGAGATTAGAACATTTCTTTAAAGAATTTAGCAGAGAAAGATTTGCTGTACCACATGGAATGATATTTTTAGACAGGGTATCATGAGCAGGATTTATTACTGTAAGTAGGTTAACCTCTTTCCAAACGTTTTTGAGGGAATATAAGGAGTTAATTTCTTTTTGTTTGGAGATTTCTTTTGTACATTCTGATGGAATTACTGGCTAGGTTGCACACGACTATAAAAAAATTGTGGTGATCAGTTGTGGGGTCTGTTTCCATTCTTGTCATACTTCATCCCTTAGAGTTAAAAGATGTTTGATAACCATTCAGTTCTGATGGGTTTATAAAGCCTGTGGTGGAGGAAGAATTTGTATTGGAGCTGGAGCAGAAAGTTGGTGAGGCTTACACCTGCTGTATTAGGGTCATGTAAGGAGAATATATGGTTCAAGTTGTGGACTGTGAAAAAGGTTCTGTCTTTGTATTTGTGCTACTGTGGTTTTGAAAGAATTTTAATACTGGTGGTCGTAGTAATGTACTAGTATTAATAGGATGTTGACAACTGTAAAGGTGATTGGGCAGTGGTCACTTAGTGATGGTGGCAGAATGTTTATGTTGGTGATCATTTGCTCTGTTTGTAATAATCAAGTCAATTGTGGAGTGTTTGGAGGCCCTAAGGTTAGGTCTTATTGGTTCTTTTTTTTTTTAAGGTGGAGACCTAGGTCTTCTAGGAAAGTACCCTTGTCAGTTGAATTATCTAGGAAAGGGTAAGGGTGGTAGCTAAACTGTAGTTATCTGTATTGGTTTACAGCACTATCTGGTTTACAGGAGGAGTCATTACTGGACACATTGCGGGTGATCCAAAGAGCACTTCTGGGTAACATCAAAGATTGAAACAATAATAATTTCATGAACTTTAATCATACTTCCCATCATGGTATTAGAAACCCGAAAGCCTTGGAGAAATTAAAAAAGAAGAGCAACTTAGCAAACCTGCTGTCCAACAAATTCAGCTCCACCTCTTGTGAAATCCCCATCAGCATAACCACCCCCCGAACTATCAGCAGGGAACAGGTCATAGCAGCACTCGCTAAGGCCAAAACACAGCCTCATGGTGCCCGACAACAATCCAGGTTGCCTACTAAATAGCCTGAAACATGACCTATCAGGACCACTTCAGTCACTTTTCATTTACAGCCTTGTCACAGCCTGTGTACCAAGCGAGTGGAGGATGGCAACGGTTATCCTCCTTCACAAGGGTGGACCATCAACCGACCTCTAACTACAGACTCATTAGTCTGACTAGTCCAATATTCAAAGCCATGGAACGAATTATCGTGAAAAAGATCAATAGACATTGGCAACCTACAGACACTGGATCCCTACCAGTGTGTGTTTGTCAAAGGAAGGTCATACCTACTTAACCTGCTAGACTTTGAGAAGGTAACCAAGGCAATGGATGAAGGAAAAACGGTGCATACCACCTACCTCGACGTGGCTAAGACATTCAGCAAAATTCCCCACTTGAATTTTGTGAACAAACTCAATGAACTAGACATAAATCCCTGCAGCAACTCTCTGGGTACTAGCTGGCTCACAGAGAGATGAAAGAAGTCAGGATTGGAGAGACCACCTCCACCAAAAGGCAGGTCACTAGTGGTGTATCACAGGACTCTGTGCTTGTCTCACTCCTGTTTGGCTCCAACTTTTCGGAGGTCAAGGCTAATGTCATGGGCTTCTGGCTCACCAAGTTCGCAGATAACTGCAAATTGGGAGCTATCATAAATCCCCTCCACTCATTGCTCTGACTTTTGCAAGAAGAGTATGAGAGTCTCAAGCTCTTGTGATCGCCAAACACCATTTTATCTTTTTTATAGATGGAATAACTTTGAGAACCAGTCCTTCCTTTTGGACTAAAGTGGGTTCAGAATTTACACTGATCTGTGTTTTCCATCTCCCTGTTTTATGTCCAGAACTCAAAAAACGTGAAACGATTCTACACACTGTGGATGTCCACAGACAACTCTGACACTACATCAGTGGAGAAAAAGCCATCAGGAATTCTAATCAACTGTTTATTTCCTATGAAGGGAAGAAAATGGGACAGTCTGCGTCAAAGCAGATGATTTCTAAATGGTTTTCATGCAATTTATTTTTGTTATTCATACCATAACAAGGCACTTTAGACAATGTCAGGGCCTACTCTGCAAGGGCTTTAAGGTGTTTGTGGCTTTTTGGAAAGTAGCAGACTCTATAAATATTCTAGAAGCAGCAACTTAGTCCTCTATGCACACATTTACCAAGCACTACAAGCTGGATTTGTTTTGTTTTTTTGGATTTTGTGGGTGCAGAGCAGACTTTGGTAGGACTATTTTCAGAAGGCTTTTGGGCCCTGATACTACATTCTCTTCCCTTTCCTTCTAAGCTGTGGTATTTGTCCCATAAAGCTTAGGCTAGTACAACAGTTATTTAATGATGAGCATGATGCATTTCTGTAAGTGAACTTGCCATAATAGTAGATGTACAAAAAGATCACTGTTGCAGTAGGAACACCCCCCCATACCCCTTTTCTTTTTGTTGATTTTTATGCCAGAGTAGTTTTTTACCCCAGCACATATCTAACTTTCTGGGGTCTAGCCTCCCTTTTTATGAGGTAAGAAAGCTGAATTTTTGGTGCCCATATTGCTGTCTTTATATCACTCAGAGACCTACAGTGGCATACATGCAAAGAAGGTGCTTTAAAGCTTTGTAAACTGCTGGGTTTCCAATCCTTGTCAGGATAGCTCCCATACAGCAGTTATCTATTTGAGCATCTACTGTTGTGGTAGGTCCACTTACACAACTGTACTTTCATTAGTAGTGGAAAAACTACAGACCCTAGAAGGGGACATTTGAAAACTTTGAGTCCAAACTGGCCACACCTACTAAAGACAGTCATAAGGCCTTCTTCAGATATGCCCACAATCTTAAAAGAAGCACTCGGATCTGCTCCGAACTGGTGGTCAAGGACATCACATACACAAATGCCATAGATATAGTAACCTGGTGGCAGACAGGTTCAGTGAAAACGGCACCCCTCTTTCCCCCATCAGTTAATCTGGACATCCCCAGAACCTGCCCCCTCCCCTTATCTCTAGGGAGTAAGTCATTACTGTCTTCTCAAAGGCAAAAACTACAGCCTCCATGGGACCCGATAACATCCCAGGCTGCATCCTACATGAACTCAGGCAGGAACTTGTAGCACCATTAGGCACCCTATTCAACCAAAGCCTGAGTACCGGCTTTGTCCCTGCTGAGTGGAGGACATCCACTGTCATCCCTTTGCTCAAAGGTGGAGCATCCACCGATGCAGGAAATTATAGACCCATCAGCCTAACTAGCCTGATCCGCAAGGCTATGAAGCAGATTGTCATAGACCTCATTAACAAGGACATTGGCAACCTCCAAACAGTCCTACACAGTTTAGTTTCATCAAGGGGAGGTTGTGCCTGTTAAATTTAGTCAACGACTTTGAGACAGTCACCAAAGCCATGGACAAGGGGAAGACTCTGCACACTGCCTACCTTGACCTGGCCAAAGCCTTTGAATACTATACCCTAATCGAGTATAATAGATAAACTCTCTCAACTAGGCGTCAATTCATATGTTACCAGATGGGTAGCAAACTGGATCACTGATGGAACCCACCTAGTCAAAATTGGGGAAGCCACCTCAAGCAGTAGACCCATAACAAGTGTTGTACCCTAGGGATCGGTCTTGGGGCCTCTGTTGTTTGGGATATACTTTTCTGAAGTGCAGGCCAAAACCAGTGGGCTATGGCTGACCAAGTTTGCAGATGACTGCCAGCTGGGCGCTGTCATCAATTCCCTTAGTGATGTGGACATCCTCCAAGAGGGTCTAACCCAAACAAATGACTGGTGCCAGAAACATGGCCTCAAACTGAATGCCAAAAAATGCATCATCATCCCCTTTGGGGAGAGTGACATCCCCACAAATTATCACATTAATAACAGGGTCCTAAGCACGCAGTCATTCATGAGGGACTTGGACACCCAAGTTAATAGTAAACTGACTTTTGACCACCACATTGCCTCCATTGTATGGAAAGTTTTCTATATGGCCCACCTCATTAGTAAGGGCATCTCATTCAGAGACAAGGTGGTCATAACATCCCTGTATTCTTCCCTTCTAAGACCCATTATTGAGTAAACTGCCCCTTTTGGCATATACCTCACAAAGCACATGCAGCAGCTAGAGGGACTGCAGAGATTTCCTCATCAGGAGAATCCAGGACCTCCGACATCTACCTTACACAGGCTAAAAGCCCTGTCCCTCTACTCAGTCTGTTACAGACTCCTCAGAGGTGACCTCTGTCTGGCATACAAAGCAATGTCAGACCTCACCTTGATGGGACTGCTGCATATCCACAGGTCAGGTTCCACTCAAGTAACCCCCACACTCAAACTCAACCTGGTATGTGACATCAATAGGACTTGTTGGCGGGGCAGATTTGTGTCCCAGAGACACTCCCCATTCTGTGTAATAGACTCTCTCCACATCAAGCAGAGTACCTCATTAATCCTTTTTAAGTGCAATCTGGATAACTGGATGGGGAGCAGAAAATACACCCCTGGTAATTCCACCTGTGTCCCTGCTGGACAGGATCATCGGGTGCTGACTTGTCAGAACATGGGCTAAATTCTTGGCTATGCTTGTAAGGGCCTCAGGGCCAATAACCTGGTAACTTCCTATGAAAAACTGGAGAAGGGCTAAATAAGGATAAACAAAGGCTAGAAATATCCAGATCAGAATATTTTTTTTTTTATTTTAGTTAATGCTTTTCTTTCAGTCTAGAGTTGAAGGATGGGCAGTCATTAGCATAAATTTTTTTTTTTTTTTTTTGTAGGAGTCGTCTTCTTGTTCTTGTGAGTCCCAATTCATCTCTTGCTACAAGATGGTCACCAGCAGTACTACCGTGGAGTGGGCAGATCTATGTGAACTGTGGTGGTGAACAAAAGGTATGATGTAATCGTCTTGAATTTTTATTAAAATTTGTTCTAGTGTAACTGCATCCCATATCAGAGATTTATACATCATAAGCTAACTAGAATAAAATCTGTGCTAGGAGCTTGCTAAGATTCGCTCATTAGTATCACCTTACTTGTTTGAGCAGCTCTTGTGCAGTAAAATATCAGGTGGACCTGTTCATGGTTGGGGGGAGCAGGGTGTAAATTGTGGAGTTGTGGAACTAGAATGACAGTAGGCATGTAATATTGGTGTTATGTCCCACAGGATTAAGAAAACAGCCTTAAAAATTATTCAAGCCATACAGTGTATTACATTCACGTACAATCCTCACATGTGGTGCACAATATCTCTTCAGTGATTGCCTGTTTCATTTTCCACCCCAGGTTGTCTGTTTGCTTCCTTTTGAAGTGTCTCCCATATCTTATGTGCCAGACTTCTTGTACCCACCCACTGTCCCAGAACACGTCATTCCTGCCTCTTCCTACTGATGCATCTAGAATCTGCTATCCTCCTCTCTGCCTTCATTTATCTGTCTCATGAAGGTTAGATACCATCTATGCACTATTCCCAGAATTTAATCTCCTATCTCTACTTTCTGCATATACTTCACTGCCTGAATGGTGGTCTTCCAGTATCCTGCAGCTCCCTTCCCCAATTCTTTTTCATTCCTCTTTGACCTTCATTCCCTTAGTGCTGCTTTGATCTGTTAGTCCTTTGTCTCCCTAAGCTCTTCCGCTTCCTTCAGGCTGCCATCCTCTCGTTTTACTCTGCCTTCCTGTCTGTTCATTTCTCTTGTTACACACTCTGTAGTTTTTCCAGGTCTCTCTGAATATGAAGTGGTTCCACCTGTGGGACCCTGGTATTCTGTATTTCTGTATTAACTCCACCATTGCTTTAAATCTTTCCCCACCGTCCTTTTTTTTCCTACATACCAAATCATCATCTTGAGCTATTTCTAATTCTCAAGATTTCATTTTTCTTTCCTTATTTGCCCTCTCTTCTGATCAAAATAGTTGCTTGGGGCCCTTCACCCCACCTCATACATCCCAGCTGTTTCAGTACTACTTCATTCATGTCCTTCACTAAGCTTCTCGGTGCACATGTTTTACTTTGTTGGTTAAGCTCCTCCTCCTCCTCTTCTGTTTCTATACACCGAGTGATGTGTTTCTCCTTTCCTCATTCATTCTAATGTTTGCCTTGCTTATCCCCCCCCGTCTTTGTTGACCAAGTCTGCAATTTTTTTTGCATTCGATGTAGCCTTTTGTCCCAAAGATATATTTGTATGTTGTGAGCTAGGTGGAGGATTACTGATAATCACCTCATCCGTGCTGCATTAATTCTCTCAGGCAATATAGAAGTCTTCTCACCCCCTTTTTGGAGAGTATCCCTTACCTTTTTGCAACTCTCTCTAGGTGTGTCTGTTCTCTCACAGTGTTCCTAACTTAGAGCCTTAAGTACTTGATGAATTCTGTCTCTTATCTCACCTGTTTCCCTCACTTTGCCTTCAGTCTTCCTTATCTTGTTAGTAGTGTTTCTTTATTTTTCCAAAATATAGTGAATGCCTCTTACGGTTTCCATTGCTGCAGTCACATCCTCTGACAGTAACATGCAGTTATCTGTATAGAACACAAATTGAGATTGTATTCCTTTCTATTCAAACAATGCTGAATTGTGTCAGACTTCCACTGCCAGATCCTCAACTACAAGCCTAAATAGACCTGGTAGTAGTGAGCTCCCTCATCTGGTGCCCTGTCTATACTTGTGTGTGCTGATGCTCTCCATTTATGATTATTTCAGTTTCTGGGTCGTCGTAATTGGCCTGCATCTACCTGCCTTTACTGCTGTCTCTTCCATAAGAATTCCCAAATCACCATATCAAAGGCCTTCTATGGGTCAAAAAGCACAATTCCACCTTTTATTTCCTGCATCTGTTCCTTCTTGTGCAAAAATTCTAGCAGGTCCAACCAGGTTTTTTTCTGCCTTCCTTCCCTTCACAAAACCATTTTGCCTTGCTTTTATTTTATTTTTGTGATGTCACCCAGTCTTCCTACTACTACCTTTGACAAAATCTTGATGTCTTCATGAATCAGAAGGAGGTCTATAATTTACCATCTCCTCCCTTTCTTTTCTCCCCATTTAGGTATCATAGTTATCCTGGTCCTCCTCAAGTCCTGTGTTCTTTTGTATTTCCCGTCTAGTTCCTCCATATTTCCTCCCCTTCTAATTTGTAGAATTCTAGGATGAATCTATCTTTCCTCCAGCTTTTTCTCTCCATCTTGTATGTGGCTTTGCTCATCTCATTACTTGACCCCTCTGCATTCAGCTAGTCTCTCTCTGTTCATCCTTAGAAATTCTCTCCCTTTCAATTCTTTCCCCATTCCTTTCAGAGTCTTTTGTCCATTCCTGTTTATAAATCTCTTGTAGTACTTGAATGTTTCCCTGATTAGCATTGTCCTCTTCTAAATATTCTCCATCTCCTCCCTATATCCTATGTACTTCTCTACCTGTTTGCTGCATCTGATATTTCTGTGTTAGCCATTCCATTGTGCCGTCCTCACTGTGCACCAGTAATTTTTTCCAGTACCTTTGCTGAATTTCTTGCAGTGTAATAAGTGCTCTCTAATTCCATTCCTTTTGCTCTTTCTCTGATCTTTAGTGCTTCCTTTCCACTCATTTCCTCCAGCTTCCTTCTGTACCACCCTTGGAGAGCTGTCTTCTCCAGCTCTTCAATCACACTTCTCTTCTTTCCTTCTGTACTCATCCATTGTCCCTTGCAGTAACATCGAATCCCATCCCACTGATGCTCTTCCAGTGTGTCACTGTCTTTATATTGCTCTGTTCTTGACTCCTCCTACTAATCCTTGTACTCTGATCCCTTCCATTTATAGCTAGCCCACCTCTACCCACTTCTCATTGTTTTCAGCTCTTGCACACTTCCTTTAAGTCAAACTGCTGCATCTTATGATGTAGCTCCTCTGTATTTGGATCTCTCATATTTCCATTAAGTTTTTATTCCCTAAGAGCTTGTCAGCCCTACTTGCTTGTATAAAATATTTCTTCTGAAGGCGTAGTGTTAAGTTGTCTATCTCGCCTTCGTTCTTGCTCGTTGAGATCGAAGCCGATCCTCTGCTCTGACTCAGCCATCTTCTATAGCTCGAGAGCTGTTTACTGGCTCGAGGCTACCCCTTATCCCATGATGCCTAGTGATAGCTACCCAGATCTCGTTTGCCGCTTCAGCTGCGAGGTGTCGTTTTTCTGGCTCAGGCTCAGATAAAGTTTTTTGTATAATTTTCTTACTCTAAAATTCTGTATTTTCAGTGTTTTATTGTTAACGATTAGTCTTGTTTTTTGTGATAGCTAGTGTTTAGTTGTAGTATCCCTTCCTTTCCTTGTAGAAATCATTTAACTTGGAGAGTTCTCCCCACCCCTCCCCCCCATCCTCTTCTTGTCAGGTTAGCCGTTTAGGTTAGAGGCTTTCCTTCTACCTTTCTTTCATAGGCTAGCCGTTTAAGTTAGAAGCTTTCCTATTAAAAAAAAAAAAAAAAAACTTTAGCTATAGTCTTGTAGTACAGTGTGTTTTTTTTGTGTAGACTGTATTTTGCTTTGGTAGCTGCTGTTGTATTTGTTGTTTCCTTCTTTCAGGATGTTAAAAGAATCCAACGTGTCTGGATTCAAGAAGTGTGACTCATGCTGTCAGAAAATGTCTCTGATAGATGGGCACACTACTTGCGTCTATTGTTTAGGCGCTGTGCACCTGCAGGACTCTTGTTCTATCTGCCATGCCTTTAGTCCAAGAGTCCTGCAGGAGCGTAAGAATAAGCTTATTCTTCGGGGTCTTCCTAAACCCCAGGATTCACCAGCCAGGAGCTCTCAGCCTGTGAAATCCCCTAAATCTATCAAGCCGTCGGCTCCAAGTTCTGAGCCATCCTCGGTTCAGACTCTGGCATCTACTTCGGTTCCGGCTGGCACTGATAAGACTATCTCCCCGTCGGCTCCATCAGAAACTTCGGAGCCTTCGCGGAGCCACAAGAGACTGAGGTCCTCTTCACTGGAATCGGTACATTTGGCTCCTTGGTCTCCGTTGTTTCAGAGCGAGTGCAGTCACCGATCCTCACTCCTCTCGATCCTCTATAGGCTGTCGGATCACAATGTGGAAAGAGTGGTCAGTAGGTTGCTAAAGTTGTCCAAGATGTTGTCCAGCCCTCCTCAACAGGTGTCTGCTCCATCCACTTCTCTCGATGTACCTCCTCCGACTCCAATGAGTTAGTTGGGGTTCGAGTAGTGGAACCATTGGCTCCGATAACTCTATCTCCTTCAGTTCCAATGTCGGCTCCGATTCCCTCGGTGGTGCTGGCCGTCGAGGGATCTGGGCGCCAGGGTTCCCTCGTCAGCTCCGAGGGGGCGAGGGGCATCGGAACCTTGTCCGACCCCATTCTCCCTGTCGGAGCTTTGGCGCAGGTGAGCTCGGCTCCTACATAGGCCTCGGAGCTGTCTCCCTGGGTGCGGAGAAAGATTCCGATTTCCTCAGAACCGGAGCTTTCTCTGCATCGTGGCAGGGATGCCTTCGATGTCATGTGGAGTGTGCTGGCCACTGAGTCAGCTCCACTAAGGGCCACACCTGCTCCGTCCCCTGTAGTGCCTGTGCCAACCTCTGCTCCTCATCCAGACCCCAAGCTTAGGGAACCGGCGCTCCAGGGCACCCCATTGGGTGTTTCCTCTTCTTCCGAGGCCTCCCCTGATCATTCAGAGGATCCCCCTCATAAGAAGTGCAAGAGGAAGCACATTGACTCCCCTCAGTCTGTTACTTCTGATACAGACTTAGATGATTTGGAAGGGTCCTTGAGATCCCCCTCTGAAGATGTTTCCTTCTCGGACATCCGAGAAATGCTTAAGCAGAGGGGGAACTGGAATCCCCTAGCCCCTACCGAGGATGAGTCTGTATTTCTGGATGCATTCGGTTCCCGACCTTCCACCTCCTGGGTTTCTCTGCCTTTCGATCCACTTATGGCAGTGGTGGCTCGAAAGGCTTGGTCAGCTCCGGATACAGTGGAACCAACTCCGAGGAGACCTGGCAAATTCATCACAGCACCCCAGGATAAGCAGTTCCTTACCAAAGGTGTTCCTGTTGATGCCATGGTGGTAGCAGCAGCCACCAAAAAAGAGTTAGCGGAGACCTCTTCCTCTCTCCATCCTCCTAACAAGGAGTATAGGATGATGGACAAATACAGGAAGCGAATGTTTGCTTCAGCGACCTTTTCTATGAGATCACTGAACTACTTGTGTCATTTTACCCGGCTTCAGAGGGATCTCTTTAAAGAGCTCGGAAATACCCTTCAAGATCCATCAGCTGAGGGGGCTCAAGCTAAAGTAGCTTCCCATCTAGCGACGCTTAATTCTGTAGTTAACTCCTCCATTAGGCTCATTTCTTATGCAGCCGATGGTGCGAGTAAAGCCGCAGGTACTGGTGTGGCCCTTAGGAGGGATGCATGGATGCAGCTGTGTAATTTTGCGGAACCCTTTCAAGCGTCATTCACCAACATCCCTTTGATGGTTCCTTTCTCTTTGGACCACAGGTGAAAGACACTTTGACTAGGTGTGAGCAAGAAGGCAAGACCCTCTCTGCCGTGAGAGTCCATTTTTCCACTCCTTCTAGACCGTACCTCAAAGGTCAGAAGAGTGGCAAAATGTGGTTCCGAAAATCCCAGGGGGCCTTACTTGACACATGTAGTGATTTTCCTCCAGGGGCAGAGGGGGAAACAACAACAGATGCTGCCCTCGTGGCATAGGGGGTCCACAGAACCAGAGCAACAGAGAATCTTACTCTGATAAGCCCTTTCAGCATCCCTGGAGGGTTGCCCGGCTGCTCACCTCAGGAGGCAGTCGGGGGAAGACTTTCACTGTACCCAAAAGCCTGGCAAAATGTAACACAAGACGGATGGGTACATTCCATTATATCCGGAGGTTACAAAATTCCCTTCTGTCAACCCCCCCCCTTACCGTAAAGGAAATCCCTTCCAGTTGTTCCACCCAATCTGAAGGACCAAGCAGTAATAGAAGTTTCAAAACTGCCAGAAAAAGAGTCATCCAGGAAGTCCCGGCAGACCAGCACGGATCCGGAACTTACTCAAGGTTCTTTTTGGTACCAAAAAAGACAGGGGACTGGAGCCCGATTCTGGATCTCAGCAGACTAAACAGGTCTGTACAAAGAACAATGTTTCGGTTGGTCACGCTACAGTCCATTCTACCCTTTCTGGGTCAGAACAATTGGATCTGCTCGATAGATCATCAAGACGCGTACTACCACATCAAGGTAGACAGGTGCTCCAGGAGATTTCTTAGCTTCCAGTTCAGAGCTCTGCCCTTTGGTCTCACCACAGCCCCCAGGGTGTTCAACAAATGTATGGCAGTGGTCACGGCTCACCTGAGACGTCGAGGATTCCAGGTGTTTCCATATCTAGATGACTGGCTCCTCACTGCTACTACCAGGCATAAACTTCTACAAGCCAGGAACTACACAATTGCAATCTGCTCCCAGCTAGGCATTACATTAAACTTTGAAAAATCTGCCTTGTTGCCCTGTCAATCTATCACCTACATACGAGCAGAATTAGACACAAGAAACATGTCCATAAGGCTACCGCTAGAAAGGGTGTCTACAATTTGTCAGCAAGTACAAATTCTAATGCAGAGCAAAAGAATCCAAGTCAGGTTCGTCCTTCAAACTCTGGGTTCCATGGCAGCAGCCATTCTTCTAATCCCACAGGCCTGCTTTCACATGAGGATCCTTCAGTGGCTTCTGTTCACACAGTGGTCTTTCCAACAGCTGCCCATGTCTCACATGATCATGATTACAGAAGCATGCAAAAGGCACCTTTCCTGGTGGATGGTCTCCCGCCTAGTGACTCAGGGCAGATCCTTCATTAAGCCCCCTCCGGTAGCCACAGTGACCACAGACGCCTCCCTGATAGGGTGGGGGGGCATTAGGGCAGGACAGTCCAAGGCACTTGGCAGCCTCACGAGTACCATCTGCACATGTCCTAGAAATGAAAGCCATGCTTCTAGCGTTGCAAGCCCTTCAGGACTCTCTTCCTTCTGGGACCATTGCAATTCAAACAGACAACATGTCACTGGTGTGGTACATCAACAAGCAGGGCGGAACCAGGTTTTACACCCTGTGTCGAGAAACACTCAGACTGTGGCAGTGGGCGATTTCCTCCCAACGTTTTCTGATTGCGACGCACATCCCTGGGAGGTCCAACATCATAGCGGACAGGCTCAGCAGAGCTATCCTCATGCCTCACGAGTGGTCTCTGAATCAGGAAGTTGCGGATCTTATCTTCCACAAATGGGGACAGCCTTGCTGCGATCTTTTTGCCATCCCCTTCAACAGAAAATGCAACAACTACTACTCTCGCTTCCAGGACACTCACCCAGAGATGCTCTAGTCCACGATTGGCCTTAGGGACTTCTTTATGCCTTTCCTTCGTTTCCAAAACTCATACAGAAAGCAATATTGTTGGGTTGCAAAATGATCCTCATTGCCCCCTACTGGCCTTGACAGATATGGTTCCCATTCCTGCACCATTACCTTCTCGATCAGCCCTGGACTCTGGACTCGATTCCAGACCTACTGATTCATCAATCAGGCCGGTTGCATCAATCCCTCCAAACTCTCCAGCTCACAGCTTGGTTGCTCCACTTCCAACCTTAGCCAGGCTTCCCAGCATTTCCCCGGCTGTACGTGAGATTATTGTCTCCTCTCACAAGTCCACAACCAGAAAAACTTATGCTAGTAATGGAAACGTTTTTCTTGGACAGAGGCTAGGAACGTAGATCCCTTTTCAGCCCCAGTCCACAAAATTCTGGAATTCCTAGCACAACTTTTTCATTCCTGGTCTGCTTCTGCTACAATCAGGGTTCAATTAGCGGCCATTTCTAACTTTCATGTTAGTTTGTCAAATTCAAACATTATGTCTCATAAGCTCTGTAAAGCTTTCTTGAGAGGGATCACACTCCTTAGGCCTCCAGTGAGAGATCCCCCTCCTCCTTGGGACCTTAATTTGGTACTAACTTCCTTAACTCTGCCCCCTTTTGAACCAGCAGCGTCCTGCTCCATTAAGTTTCTGTCTTGGAAGACGCTCTTTCTGGTAGCTGTTACTTCAGCCAGATGCGTCTTTGAACTTCAGAAACTATGTGTTCGTCCTCCATACTTGGTTTTTCATAAGGACAGGGTTGCTCTGAGGACTAATCCTTCGTTTCTTCCGAAAGTCTGCTCAGAAAATAATTTAAACCAATCTATAGACCTTCCTGTGTTTTTCCCTAACCACACCAACAAGGCAGAGTACAAATTACACCAATTGGATGTTCATAGACAATTGCGTTTTTACCTGCATAGGACTAAGGAAATAAGGAAGACGGACCAACTATTCCTTTCCTATGCTCTAGGCAAACAAGGTCTCCCAGTTTCCAAGGTGACCTTATCCAGGTGGTTGTCTCACACTACTACTTTCATCTGTCAATTAAGGAACAAAGAGTTACCTATCAAACCGAAAGGTCATTCTACTAGGGCCTTGGCCACCTCTGTAGCCTTCCAATCTAGGTTACCCATGGATTCTATTTGTGCAGCTGCTACGTGGGCAAATCCTCATATGTTTATTTCTCATTACAAGCTAGATATGGTCTCCAGGAGCAGAGCTGACTTTGGTTCCACTGTTCTGAAGAGTCTGTTCCAATGAACCACCCAGGATTGTAGGTGCTAGGGACGCTGTCCCAACCAGCAAGAATGAAGGCGAGATCGACAACTTAGCATAAAGAAGTTATGTACCTACCATAAAGTTCCATGTTAGTTGTCTTCATCTCGCCTTCTTTCTTGCGTCCCACCCTCCGTCCCCCTGTCCTATTGGACCGAGAGGAGTTCTGGTTTCACTGGCTGAGTGTTCTCTGTTTTGTTTCCTCTACTGACTTGGAGAGTATAACAGGTATAACAGGTATACTCAACCTATTTGTTTGGACAGGTTTATTCTCTGGTTATGTCTGGGGTTAGCTGTTTCAAACGAGATCTGGTTAGCTATCTCTAGGCATCATGGGATAAGGGGTAGCCTCGAGCCAGTAAACAGCTCTCGAGCTATAGAAGATGGCTGAGTCCGGCTCCGATCCCAACCAGCAAGAAAGAAGGCGAGATGAAGACAACTAACATGGCACGTTATGGTAGGTACATAACTTTTTTTCTTTCTCAGTCTGATATCTTCACCCCCATATGTCCAGCCACCATCCATTTTTCATTCCTTGGGGGCTAGTTCATCATCTTAGCTATATTCCCTCATTTCATATAGCCTGTCTTTTTCTGGTTCAATAGTGAAATTGTAGTCCCCCCATTATCTCTATTCCATTTTTTTTTGTCTGTGCCCAGTTATTAAAAAAGCTGTTGTAGAAGCCTCCTTCCCCCTGTTCAGTGTACATGTTTTCTCTTGTCTAATGTGCACCTTCCAACCTTATCTGCCAAACAAATGTCTCACTTTTTATCACTTTCTCTGTGGTTATCTGAAGCCAACGATAAAATACAATTGCTAATTCCCTCTTTCCTCCCCTTGGCTTGTTGTCTATTTCTCCCTTAGGGTAGTCATAACACAACATCTTCTCCCAATCTATGATTTTCAGTTTTGCCGACTGTAATAGAACAATGTCTCCCTTATCCTCTTATCTCTTCCTGTGTTCTCCTTCTGTTAGGATTTGATGAACCTTCAGTGTTCCATGAAAGTATCTGTACTTCATTTGTTATTTGCCCACCCCTCCCTGCCTTTCTGATTGCAATCATCTGGATAGCTTTTCCTCCGGGCATCCAAGTTGAACATTGTGTTCTTAGGCTGTTGTCTGTACTCATACCAGTCTTCCTCATCCCTGGCCTCTGGCTCCCTGCCTTTAAGCTCTTGCATGTGTATAAGTATATGAACTAGATATGGGCCTTTTAAGACTTGTTTGTTCCTTTCCAGCTGTCCCTATAACTATTGCATTGCATCCTAACCCAGTACTGATGTCACAATCTTTTTATATCGTGTCATTCCCATTCTTTAATCTACGCTGCCTACTTTTGCTCCTAGATCTATGTAATAGTCCAATATTTTTTTCTTTGAAGTCTTATTGCTCTTTACTGTGCCACCTACTCACTACTGCTTCTTGGTTTCACATTTGTCTGTGGTGGGTTTGTTACCTCATTTTTCCTGTTTCCCTCCATATATTCCTTTTTATGCCCCCTCTCACCAGTTGTTACATCAGCAACTGCACATTTCTTAGATGTTAAAAGCAGTAAATATCAGTTTGATGATATTGTGCATCCTTAAACTCGTTAAGAAAATATATTGCTTAACTTACAAGCTTGCTCATTTGTCTCCTTTGAGTTCATTACCCATCGCTTTTCTGGGAATTAATTCACTCACTTCCATTTTTGTAAAGTTTTAATGTTTGTTTCCTTGTGGAGAGTGTTTTGTGCTCTGTTTCATTTTATTCACACTTTTTTGTGCCTAAATTTCCTTTGAGAGGTTTCTTGTTTTTCTCTCCCTTTGATATAATACTTTCACTTGTTTTCCCTTCACAACCTTGTCTCTCTCCATCTCCTTGTTGCTGGTTTTGTGATTTATTTCTTGCTCATCTCTCTCTTACTAGCATGTGGCTCCACTGTACTTTCTTCTGTCAGTTTTCATTGTGTGGGTGAGGTGTTCATCTGACATTGCATCTCCTTCTACTGTCTCTGCATAGCTTCTAATGTAAGGTTGCTTTCCTTGTCTTGCAGGGAAATTCATATTTTTACTGCCTGTCTTTTAGCTATCTGTGAGACATTTGTTTAAACTTTTGAACATCCTCTATATTAAATGGGATAACCAAGTTTTTAGCTTGTTTTCCTTTTCTTTTTTTTAAACAGCAAAATAATGGAAATGCCCCAAAACATGCCTTTGCCTCCTGCTGCTACTTGCATCAGTCCTATTCTATGTATCCTGTCTATTAGTGTTTTTTGATTTCCTGGTATCACATATCTGTGTTGTAATTGCTGCATTACAAACAGCACCAGTTTACTGACGTCTGCTCTGTTGTATTCCAGTTATCCAGATATTACTCCTTGAGCAGTTTCCCAGAACCATCTTTTCTGATTGTCGTTATATTTGCTCTTCTATTCCAAGTGTCTGGTCCTGCAGCTCAGGTTTTATTTCTGCTTTATCTTCCTCCAGGTCTTGCATCATCTTTGTAGCTTTACACTTCTGTTTGCTATTGTTTTATTTGCTTGAAGAAGCTCACATCCTGGCCTTCTGTAATTACCTTTTCAAACAAAATGCACAATTCCTTCTATCTGCAGCTTTAAAAATAGCTGTATGTTCTTTCTTCTGTTTCCTGCTCACTCATCTTTCTTTCTTTCTTTCTAGGTTGTTTTTCTCCCTAGAAATACACATGATGTTGGTGTCTGAAGACCGCAGGAACTTGCGGCTGGTAGTAAAATTATATAAAAGCAGTCTGCTGATGAAAAATGGATATGATACCCTGCATTTTAGCCAGCATCATGGTCTAGATGTCTGACCTGTGGGAAGGTCTAGGAACAGAGCAGAAAGAAGTAATAAAGGCAATGGGGGGTCTGGGATCAATGGAGACTGTGTTAATTGCTGATGTTCTTCATCTCACATTGCTGCAGTCCTTACATATGGGTAGTCCGCTGTCCTCGGTCGGCCCGAATACCAAAGTATAAGGCTGACGTCGGTCAAGGCGCTTAGAACTGACATCAGAACGTCAGGGTACAAAAGCGCATGACCGACGTCATATCCTCAGTCTTTTTTGCCGCATGGTCCGATGCAGAAGCAGCGTTGCAAGTGCCGTTCGGCGTTCTGAAATTTTTCGAGTTCGGAGTTTCAGACCGAATCAAAGTTGGCTAAGTACCCCGTTGGGGAATATTTTGTTTTTTTCTTGCCTCAGTGTTTTACTGGATGTCAGAAAAAGTGAATAACTGTATTTCTTGTGGGAAACAGATACCGCATAGGGATTATCATTCTTTGTGTATTCCTTGTTTGGGGCCTGAGCACGACGTTGTTGGGTGTCGCTTTTGTGCTAGGTTCAATAAGCGCACTATTAAGCGAAGGTTAGATTGTGCTAGGCTGGTCTTCGGGAAGCGGTGCAATTATAATATGCTGTCGGATTCTCCGGCGCCTGCTTCTTCGAAGAAGCGCAAAGACAAAGCAGTTAAACCCAGGCAAGAAGAGTCGTCCGTTCCGGACGCCGGTTCTTTAGAGGCGTCAGTGGAACCGGTGGTTCCGACGGAGGCTTCTCTGGAGTCCCAGGGGGAGACTTTGATATTGCAGGATGTGGCCTCTCAGGAGGCAGGTCAGGCCGAAGGGCGGTCCCAGGTTACTGTACTCCCTCCCTTCCTAGGGTGGTTAGGCCCTCTCCTTCTGTTTCCAAGGCTTCTCCCAGAGGCAGGCCAGGTTTAGCTTCTGTTGGGGTCACTCCTAGTGCAGCAGGGTCTGTGCCCAAGAAGCACATGCTTAAAATGGCAGAAGATTTGATTACTCTGATTAGAGGTTCTTTGCCCCTCCTGATAAGAGGCCTAGGGTGGAGCCAGAGTTGGGGAGTTTTGAGCAGGCTTGGATGTTTCTGAGTCTTGGCTGAAGACTTGCAGGAGTACTCTCCTTATTCTGATTCTGATGCAGATGATTCGACTCCTTCTGCTTCTCCTCCAGAGGATTTTTCTTTTTCAGAGACTCTTCATTCCATGAGGGAACATTTTAAGTGGGAAGGTCAGGACTTCTCTGATTCCAGGAAAAGGCTTAGGGAGTTTTGCTTTTACCCCAGCATAGGCCCTTGGCTATACCTCCTGTTCTGGATGTTGTGGAAGATGTGTTTGCAGAGGCTTCACTTAATCCTGATTCTCTGCCTCCTGCTCCTGTTAAACCGGATAGGTATTACAGGGTGCCTGAGGCTCATAAATATCTTTATAAGAGTCCTAGGGCGGACCCAGAAACTGTTAGTCAGGGACCTAAGGGTGTCAAGGCCTCTGTTGTAAAAAATCCGGTTCCTCCAGATAAAGAGGCCAGAGCTTTGGATAGATGGGGAAAGAAAGTCTATACATCTTCTACCCTAGCTATGAGGGCTTTGAATTGCCAGTTTCATATGTTGAAATATCAAAACTATCTTCTTTCTCAATTGAAGTCTAAGGTGGATGCTCTGGCGGAAGGCAGTGAGTGTAAAGAATTACAGGATTTGGTGCATGTTTCAGAGCAAGTTGGGTAAGCATTCTTTACAATGTGGTTTTGATGCTGTACAGGCCTCGTCTAGAGTGGCTGCCACTGGTTCAGTTCTTACGCATGGCTGAGGGATCAGAATTTATCTGACCATGTTAAGACAAGGATTTTGGATGCTCCTTTACAGTCTGATGTGTTGTTTGGTTCACCTGTGGAGTCAGTCTTGAAGAAAATGGAAGACAAGGCTAAGTCCATGCAGGCTGTTAAAGATTTTTTGCAAGTACAGCCTCCAAAGTTTAGTAGGAATTGGCCTGCTAAGGGGTGGACGTATCCTTCTTATGATTCTCAGTCTAGGGGTAGATCTAGACGTGGTAGGGGCAGAGCTCAGAGTTCTTTCAGACCTAGAACAGGAGTTCACCTGCACAATCTTCGGGTGAGGGCAGGGGCCAGTCCTTTCGTAAACAGGCCCAATGACCTACTTTTTCAGCTGCCAGATCCTTCTTGCCTGGCAGCTCCTTTGGGAGGAAGGTTGGCACTCTTCAAGGAAAATTGAAATTTGATTACCCAAGACAAATGGGTATTGGATATCATACACCGAGGTTACAAGTTTTATTTCCATACCTTGCCTCCTTTCAAAGGCATGCCGGACGTTCCTCCTCAGCAAAGACTAGAGGCTCACAAACAAATTTCTCTGCTACTTCAAATAAGGGCCTTACAACCGGTCCCTCTGCCAGAAGTGGGCCTAGGATTTTATTCTCGCCTGTTCCTAGTACCAAAGAAAGGGAACACGTGGAGACCAATCTTGGATTTATCTATCCTCAACACATATCTGGACATTCCCAAGTTCAAAATGTTGACGTTACAACAGCTTTTACCTCTACTGGGCAAAGATCATTGGATGGTGACTCTGGATCTCAAGGAGGCTTACCTTCATGTTCCTATCAGGCTCAGTTGCAGAAAGTATCTGCGTTGGCTGGGACTTCTCATTATCAGTTCTCTGCATTGCCCTTTGGCTTATCTACTGCGCCCAGAGTGTTCACGAAGGTTCTGGCTCCAGTGATAGCTTTCTTCAGGCTAAGAGGAATACAGATCTATCCTTATTTGGACGATTGCCTGATTCTGGCCCAAGGAAAGGACGAACTTCTTCATCATTTACAGTATGTGATAGCAGTGCTAAGATGCCTGGGGTATTCTGTGAACGAAATAAAGTCCAGTCTAGTACCCTCTCAGGACATGTGCTTTCTGGGTGTGAGACTGAATACAGCATCCCAGATGGCCTTTTTGACCCCGGACAAACAAAAGAATCTTTCTCTTTACTTCCATCAATTGTCTCATCAGTCCAGGCTGACTGCAAGGACAGTCCTTCAAGCCTTGTGGTTCATGGCATCTTGTATTCTGGTGCTTCCCAATGCCAAACTGCATATGAGGAAGCTACAATGGTATCTCAAAAATGTATGGACACAGCACTGCCAAGATATGGACACTGTCATTCAGATAATACCTTGCATTCAAAAGGAATTTTTGTGGTGGGCTCAGGAATGTCACCTAAACAAGGGACTCTCTGTGACCCGGCCAGAGGCGAGTCAGATTCTAACGACAGATGCCTCAGACAAAGCTTGGGGAGCTCATCTAAATGGAAAGTGGGTACAAGACACGTGGCCTGCCAGACTTCAACATCTACATATCAACTTGAAGGAGATGTTAGCAGTCCAATTGCATTAATAGCTTTCAAGGATTTACTTCTTCCAGGGCAGGTGTTGGTTCTAACAGACAACACAACTGTCATGTGGTACATCAACAAGCAAGGGGAACATTCTTATCCTCTATGCAGACAAGCAATGATTTTGTGGGAGACTGCTCTCAGTTTACAGCTAAATCTTCAGGCAAGGTTTCTGCCGGAGCACAGAACTCCTTAGCAGATGTGTTGAGCAGACAAATTATGGATCCCCACGAGTGGAAATTGGATCCTCATGTGTTTCAGAAATTGACAGTGTTATGGGGAACTCCAGACATAGATCTGTTCGCTTCTCCACTAAACTACCAGCTGCCAAAGTTTTGCACAAAAGGTTTCATCCCACAGCTTGAAAAGTGGATGCTCTCTCATTCAATTGGAGCAATCTTCATGTGTATGCCTTTCCACCTCTGCCTCTCCTCCCAAAGGTACTCCTGAAGGTCAGACAGGACAAGCCAAAGATGATTTTAATAGCTCCAGATTGGCCTCGACAGCACTGGTACCCATTACTGAGAAGTCTGGTGCGGAGCCTCCATGGCCTTTGCCTTGATTCCACACCTGCTGTCTCAGGAGAACAGTCATTTACTCAATGTCAAACTTCACTCTCTACATCTAACAGCCTGGCATATTCTGTTTTAAACCCTGGAGGGTCTCAGCTTCCACAGCAAGTTTTGAATGTTATTTTGGAGGCCAGAAGGCCTAGTACAAGGAAAGTGTCGCAGATAAATGGAGGAGATTTTTATTTTGGAGTACAGCAAAGGACTGTGATGTTTCTAAGCCTAATTTAAGTGTGGCTCTTCAATATCTTACTGAGTTACTGGACAAAGGTTTGTCCTTCTCCTCTATTAAGGTTCATGCTGCAGCAATTTCTGCTCACTATGACTGTGACCCACCATTGTTTTCTCATCCTTTGTTTAAGCAATTCCTTAGAGGGGCAAAGAATATAAGACCCCAGAGCTCCTACTCCTGCTTGGGATCTCAATTTTGTGTTGGAGAAACTCACTCTACAACCTTTTGAGCCTGCAGCTACTGCCGAGTTGAAATATTTATCATGGAAGACTGCTTTTTGTTGGCCATTACCTCTGCAGAAGGGTTTCTGAATTACAGGCCCTTATGGCGGTTGAGCCTTTCTTAATTTTCCATAAGGATAGGGTATCTTTGTACTAATCCTTCCTTTATGCCTAAAGTGGTTTCTAGTGTGGCTTTAAACCAAACTATTCATTTGCCTACTTTTTATGCAAACCCCCAAAATAAAGGGGAAAGATTTTGCACACTTTGGATATACACAGGCAGTTGCGATATTATTTGAGCAGAACTAAAGGGTTCAGGCAGTCTCAGCAGTTATTTGTTTCATTTGCTTTGGGTTCTCAGGGCAAGCCTGTTTCAAAACAAACTATTTCTAAGTGGACTGGGTTTTGTATTGCTTTCTGTTATTCCCATCATGGTAAGGAGATTCCAGCTGGGATTAGGCCTCATTCCACTAGGGCTACTGCTACTTCTACAGCCTTTTTAAGGGGGGTGGCAACTAAAGATATTTTGGAGGCAGCTACTTGGAGTTCAGTGCATACTTTCTCTAAGCATTACCACCTTCCACTTTACTCTAAATCTAGGGCTGGTTTTGCCACTGCAATTTTACAGGGCATTTTGGCAGCTCCTAATGCTTTATAGTTTTGCCATACTCCCTTACCTCTGCTTTGGGATTCTACCCATATGTAAGGACTGCAGCAATGTGAGATGAAGAACATAGTACAGTTTTGTACCTACCATAAATGTAGATGTTCGAAGATCCACATTGCTGCAGTCACCCTCCCTCCTTCCCTCTGTAGTTAGAGGTTGTGTGGTTTGGGTTGTGAATATTGTAAATATTGTAAATAGGATTAGTGCAGGGTGGTTGGTTGGTTTTGCTGTCTTTGGGTTTTGGCCTTTCTTTTTAGGGCCTTCTGACATCTGGGGCAAGAAAAGACTGAGGATATGACATTGGTCATGCACTTTTGTACCCTGACGTTCTGATGTCAGTTCTAAGCGCCTTGACCGACGTCAGCCTTATACTTTGGTATTCGGGCCGACCGAGGACAGCGGACTACCCATATGTAAGGACTGCAGCAATGTGGATCTTCGAACATCTACATTTATGGTAGGTACAAAACTGTACTTTTTCTCTATGGGTATTGTGCAAGTGGAAGTAAAGTCACAAAAATTGCAAGTGATAGCAGTGAATTGTAATTTTTTTACTACAGTTTTTGCCCTGCTGCCTGCTGATCATCGGACCCCCTCTCAGTCTTCTGGTCTATTCTTTCTTCATACACTTGGACAAGAGCTGACTAAAAGGAGCAATGAATGAGGCAGCCATCAGGTGTGGTTTCTGTTTTAGCTGTTTTTTTACAACCAAACCCCACTGGTTATGCCCAGAATGGCCTAGTTTTCAGCATGCATTAGACTTGTGATAGTAATAGGCTTTTGACAAGGGAGGATGATTACAATGACATGCATTTATATTCCACCGAAAAGTGATATTATGGAGCTTAAGAAAATTTTGAGAGAAATCTGCTTTTAGCAGGAAATTTG
Source organism: Protopterus annectens (assembly GCF_019279795.1). NCBI lineage: Eukaryota > Metazoa > Chordata > Ceratodontiformes > Protopteridae > Protopterus > Protopterus annectens. The sequence goes on along the minus strand of NC_056732.1, from coordinate 1,029,585,639 downwards.
ATTTGCATTAGTGAGGCTGTATCAAGGGGACCTAGAAGCGATAGTCGGGTCTGTATCACATAGTCGAAGTATGACAAATTCGAATGTGATATGATCAACACCATATGTTCAAAGTTGTCATACATCGTACTCAAAAAAAATAAATAAATAGAACAACGGCCTGACAGCTGTAAGCAGGTGGGCAAGCCCCCCCTTCACCCCCCACACTTTAAATATATCAACTCCGAGGCTGCGCTACAGTGCAATAAACAGAAAATTGTAGTGCGGTCTCGGATTTGGTATATTCAAAGGGCGGGGGGTGCAGGGGGGGGCTTGCCCCCCTGCTTACAACCCTTTATTTTCTTTGCTGTTTTTTTTTTTACGTATTCGAAATTCTGTACGTTCGAACATTTAGGTTTCAACATATGGGGTTCAGACATACAGAATTTTGACTACGTGATATAAACAGGGACAGTATAAAAAAAAAAAAAGAGGGATTTCTTAAGAAATTTATGAAAATATTTGGTATTGAAGATGTAAATTCAGTAGCAGGAACTCGGACAGAACTTACATATTATTCTCAAGGATAAAATAAGTAGGCTAGGCTAGGCTAGATAGAAATTATGGGCTCCTATCAGAATAGCGAACTTTCTTATATCAAACTTTAAAAAGCAAAACCTGAAAATGTCGAAGTCATGAACATTGATTTTTCTCCCAGGGGAAAAAAATCGATGGGCCGTTCTCCAGACTTTGCTGTTTTCTCCACTGTGGTGTGATCTCTGAGTTGGTATATTTAAGTTGGGGGTGTGTGGGGGGCACAGCAAAGCCCCCCACTTTATTTTGTCTGTATATTGTGTGCTTTTTTTGTTTTGTTTTTGTTTTGGATCAGCAATTTTTTTTTTTTTTTTTTTTTTCTCCTGGGAAAAAATTTGCTGATCTGTTCCTTTGACATTTTAAGGTTTTGCCTTTTTAAGTTTGATAAAAAGAGTGTTTGCTATTTTTAGCATTTGCTACTTTTAGCGTTCGATCTTCTGATATAGACGTGAAATTATATTTCACAGGAATATGTGCATTTAATTGAGAGCTTTAACACACATCCAGTAACTATTTGACCACACACTAGTAAAAACTAAGTTAAAAAAGAGGGTAATAAAGTAAAAATAAGACCCTGGTGTTTTCCACCCTTCCCGTTAGAGAGGAATTTAACAAATGGGTAGTGAAATTATTCGAGTTATTAGGGAAGATAGAAATATCTTCACAACTTATAGCTAATGACTGGGATTAAATGAAAATAGAGTTTAAAAATAGAGTTGAAAGAAGTAGATGTTAAGAAGTAATACAAATTACTTAGATGAGGGGCTGACTGAGGCTAAAGGTACTGCAGGATAAGAGGACTCAGAATAAGAGGAAGAGCAAATGAAGAGAGTGCTAAAGAGAAAATAAGGGAGTATCTGGATAATAATCATGAGTTAAGAAAGGTTGCAGTTAAGCAACTATTTTCTGATTTAACTCCTGAGCACAAAAACTTTTAGCACAGTGACTGAGGCAACAGAATGTTGAAAGGGTTGTCTCCAAACTTCAGGAACCTTCAGACGTTTAAAAACAGACCTGTGTTTTCCATAGTTAACTGAGGCATTGTCTGCAGCATAGCTAGCAGTGTTTTGCACTTTTAGTCCTTTCTGCACAAGGATGTCCTTTATTTTTGTAAAGATGCATTCGGTACATTTGTTATGATCCTCATAGAAATCCAGAAGTTTCTTGTGTGTGCCATGGCTGTGAGTAAAGTACTGAATAACCAGGGGCAACACTTTTCTGTTCCCTTTATTGGATGCATCTGATCCCACTGAGAAGTAGGAATTGCCAAGTACCTGCAGAAGGAGCTCCGCTGAGTAACATGCAAGTACATTCATTGTAATATACTCAGATTTGGTCTTCCCACAGCTGAATTTCAAGGCCAAAGTAGAATCAGGGAAAACTTCCACAGTCCATGGATACAGATGAGTTCATAGATAGATAGATTCATAGATTAGTACTAAGCTAACTGCCCTTGCAAGCCATTTTAAGCCTAGCCAATCATCCCTTGTGAGACTCAAACCCCACACCTTGTGTTTGTAAGGCAAACACCTTAACCATTAGGCCACCCTCCCAACCCTAGTGATTGTCTTTCACTCAGTGGGAGACTGCTGTCACTTCAGCTGCAGTCACTTTGGAAGCTTCACTGGTTGCACTGCGTGGCTGAATAAAATTTATCATTACAAAGTTCTGCCTCTGGAACTAAATGCTTTGCTGATGTTTGTCAGACTTCTGATGGCTTTTCAGTGCCTTTTCCCCATCCCACTTTGTAGTGAAAGTTGTTCCACAGGATGTGCGCTTTGCCAGGGTCTGTATCATATGAGCGAATTGCACAAATTGCGAACGCTTATAATATCAAACGTACCAGACCTCAAAGTGCTTTTTCTGAGATCGCGGTACAGTGAAGAATGGGATATTTGCCCTTTCCTCACTTGTAGTACAATCTTGGAGTCGGAATATATATTTAGCGGGGGGCACAGCCACCCACAATAGGAAGTTAGAGGTCCGGTACGTCTGATATTATGAGCATTCGCAATTTGTGCGATTTGCTCATATGATATAGACCCACTTTGCCATGGCATCTGCATTTGAAGCAGGTTGCAGCCATGAGAAGCTTTGCTCCTATACCTTATAAGTAGTGCAGAAAAACTTCTTGGGAGACGTGCTTCCAGCCCCTTGCTGATCCATTAACCTTTTCTTGAACATGGTTCTTGCAGGATCCTTGCTCAACACCACTAAAATAAACCAAAACTGCTATTAATACAAATCAAGATACTGTTATGTGACCAACATCAATGCGTGGTAGAGCCTGTGTCATCTAGCCAGAGATATGTGCCCGCATTCAGTCTCCAGACTTTTACATCTTGACATAAGGAAAAAAACACATGAAAGATATAAACTGTACCTTAAAAATTAACAGTGTAGGTCAAGCAATGAAAGGCACCAAAAGCAACTCCTGTCTGAGGAACGTTTTGCAGCAGTTACACACATGAGCCTGGTGTGACAACAGAACGTGCAGATCCAACACAGAAGAAATTCAACCCTGACTAAAACCTGTGGATCAGATACTAAAGCAACAACAGTAACTAGTTTCCCAAGTGAAGACCCTCAACTTTTACACAGAACCCTGCGCAAAGGTATCCACCTGAGTCTGGACAGCTCGACAAAGTTCAGACATACTCTGTGTGCCAACAAGATGATAAAGACAAAATACATGGCTGCATTCATAATACCCTCTGGCTGCAACAGTAATAACGTGCGTAGACACAAACTAGGCATGTCATAAGTATTCAGATGTTCTGATTTGAATAAATTACTGTAAATCCAAAAAAATGCATTGCAAATGCTCAAAAATAAGAAATTTTAAATTCCTAGAGCAGGTTGCTTTGCAATACATTTTCTTAAAGATAGCACAGAAAAACATTAATAGACTTCAACCCTCCTATCATTTACTTGAAATCCACACAGTACGAGAAAAATGGGGCAAAAATCTGTACGTTCTGTTATGTACATCGCAGTACCTTTCAGTCTAGACAGCACTAATCGGAGACAGAAATGCTACTTTATAATCTTAGGAAGGTATAAAAGAAACTACCCCTGGAAGCCAACAATCCAAAAGAAAAACGATAAAAAGACAGTTATATCCAAGGAACACCAGGATCCAAACACAGTTCAGTTCTCTTTATTTAAACGAAAAACAGATGATAGGTTAAGCGCTTTCATCTAAGTATAAAGACTTCATCAGAACATGAATAATATAATGACACTCCCTTATATACACAAAAAGCCCGCCTTTCTCATAATTCATTAATTATTCAGTTAACTAAAATGAACTGATTTTAAAGATACAGAAGATAAAAATATAACTTTCAGCCATGTATTTTTGTGGATGATACAAAAATGAACTTGATTTGTACTCCATCACTGTCCTTACCAATACATATATAATAACTCTAATAAAAAGTTTATCAACAATGGTTTAGCTAAAAAATCTTACATATGTCATTAAAATATCATACTATAATACAGTCAACTTTGTCAGACTGTTTGACTTGATCAATAGTATGGGAGAATAAAGTTAAAAATAGCCATAAAATTGTTATACAATCTTATACCATCAAATAACATATTTATGTACTATATATATATATAATATTACATTGTGAGTAGTTAAAAAAACAAATACATCTAATACGAATCTAATAAAGGTGGACTTGAACACAGGTCCTCCTAGAAATTCTAAGCTCTTACTAAAGGTTTAGTGGGTATAATCATCCACAAAAATACATGAATAAATAGATTTTGGAGAGATTTATAAAGACCCTGTGAAACATAAGCCACTGAATGGATAGAAAAATTAAAAGAAACAGTAAGGAGTTCAGATGAAATGGGTGAAGCAACTGACAGAGAAATTGAAACAAAACTAAGAAAAGATTCAAACTGGAAACTCCACTCCCAGATGCAGTACCTAACTTGTGGCCAAAAGTATTGAGATCTTTACACAGTATTTTGCCCCATGTAAGAATTATTTCATCCTAAAGAGGCACCAATGTGTTTTACAGGAAAAATGATACTAAGTGATCCTTGAGTGAGCCTGTAAGCCATCCTAAAAACTATAGATCAATAACTTGGCTTCAGACGATGTAAAGTCTATATATTGGAATTGATGCAGGCAGAGGTTATAGTCGTTAAAGAAAAAGAAAGAAAAAAAACTGAATTGTAGCAGTAGAACAAAAGGAAGTCACATGGAACAAAGGATCAAAGCCATAACGGAGAGTTATAAAAAGGGGAAAAATCTAAATATGTCATGCGTAGGTTACAAAAAAGCATCTGACAGCATCCCACATTCACGGTAAAGGAGTGCTTACAGGTGTACAAGATACACCCTATATTGATAGCTACATTACAGTGACCATGAAACAGTGGTCAACCACTTTGCAGCTAAACCATAATAAAGGACGAATTACCCCAGGGATAAAAATTCAAAGGGGAATATTCCTGGGTGACTGTCACCATTGCAGTTTTGTCTTGCCATTAATCCATTAGCTGTCTACGTAACCGATTAAGTCATGGTTACAGTTTGGCTCCTAGAAAATAACCAAGTATAAAGACTTTGTATTTTTTTTTTTTTTTTTTTTGTGGATGACTTAAAACTATATAGTTCATAAGATGAGGAGTTAAAAGCACAACTACAAGAGGTTAAAACTTTTTCAGATGATATGAGAATGTCATTTGGTCTTGATAAATGTGCAAAAGCAGCATTCAGCAGGAAAGCTGCAGCACCAAGAACATATCAGTCTGGGACAGGAATGTAATAGAAAATAACTTGAGCTGGAGGGAGTGTGTACATATTTGGGAAATGATGAAGAATTAACAATAAAACTTGAATTAATGGGAACATAACTCAGTAAGTAATATTATGGAAGGCTAAAACTAACTAACAACATAGGAGGTAATCCCCTGAAATCTGAAGAAGAAATAAGGGATCTAGGGACCCAAGTAGATAGTCAGCTTTCCTTTGATAACCATGTTGCCAAAGTGGTTAGAAAATCCTTCTATGTGACCCATCTGATCACGAAAGGGTTCGCATCAAGATGTAAGGATGTAATGGTGCCCCTCTACTCTTCCCTCATCAGACCCATTATTGAGTACAATGCACCAATTGGAATGTACCTGGCTAGACATCTCCTGCAGTTGGAGAGACCACAGAGGTACCTAACCAAGAGGATTACTGACCTCAAACCGTTGCCCTATGCAGCAGGATTGAAAAAGCTAAAACTGTTCTCTGTTGCATACTGCCTTCTCAGAGGTGATCTCTGTCTAACGTACAGAGCCATGTCCAACCCAGAATTGTTGAACATGCTCCATCTTAGCAAAACCAAATCTACTCGAGCTACACGCTCTAGGGATATAAACCTCAACACAACAATGAATAGAACATGCTGGAGGGATAGATTCCCTTCGCAGAGACTTCCCTTACTATGGAACAGGGTCCCGATCTACATAAGACAGATAAGACAGAGCCCCTCACTATCACTCTTCAAGAGGAACCTTGATGAGTGGATGGGTAACAGAAAGTTCACACCGGGGATCACACCAACAGCACTACTAGGTAGGGGCCAAGGGTACTAGCTGCTAGTACAAGGGTCTAGGGAACTAGTAAAGGGGAGGTGAATACTGCACAATGTGGCTGGGCTAATATATGCCTTCGGGCAGATAGCCCAGTACCAACCTATGAACCTATGTCGAAAACGGTCCTGGCATCTAAGAAAAAAGTCTGAGTTACAAACAGTTTGTTCTTCCTGTTGTAACTTTACAGTTTTGATTGACTGGCCCCAAAATCTGTTGGATCAGTTGGACAGGAAAACAAGAATGCTTCACACTTATCAAATGATTTATAAAAATCAGTGTATACCAAGAATATATATTCCTTGATCTGAAAGAGGTTTGGTCCTAGATCTGCAGTCGTGGGACTGCACATATGTCTGGTGGACTCACCAGATCCAAACTGGTCCGTCATAAGATCAAAAGTGCAAAAGACTGAAAACCAACATGTCTATAAACTCAAAATATCAAACATGGAAATTTGCTCCATCTCAGAAGTGGTATATATATAATTAGCAGGGGGCGTACCCCCCCCCCCCCCCCCAGCATCAACAAATGCTTTCGATATTGAGTTTTACATATTTTGGTTTTCAGTTTTTTGTGCTTTTGATTTTATGAGACAGATGCAATCCAAACACAGCAAAAGTTTTAAAACATGAAAACTTTAAGATGAGTTCCCTGCTTTCTTTAGCATAAGCATATCAGTGTGAAGTGAGAATGGAAATTAAACAAGAAGTAGACAGAAATCAAGCAACAACAGAGCATGCCAAAAAAACTAAAGAAAGAATATAAGAAGGACCAGGTGAATAGGCAAGAAATGTGGAAAAGTCATAAATATTGTGGCAAGTACAGAAATTTTCTGGAAGAACTTAATCTAAAAAGATTGAAGCAGAAATGGTTAAGGAGAGATGAGCTAAACCAAAACAATGAAAGGTTAATATTGGCAGTGCATGATAGTGGACTATGTACACATTGAAACAGAGAAATGTAGATTCTGTTAAAAACCTGTTAAAAGTTGCACAGCTTGTTGCTGTGTGATACACTCATGGCAGAGGGCCTGTATACTGAAAGGTTTAATAAAGTGGCAAGACTGTTGCAGTGGGGATTGTGCAAGCATTATAATATTCAAATAGCTGAGAAGCATTGGAAACATGAACCACAACACACTATAGGATGAAGTTTATATCACATGGGATCACCTGTTATCAACAGTCCAGAAAATAAATGCAAGGAAAACAGATGTAGTAGTCCGTGAAAAGACAAAAGTAACATTGATCATTGAAATTGCTACAGCCACTGATTAGTGTCTTGCATACAGAGAGAGAGAGAAATGTGAATACTGTGAGAAGGATACCCAGACAGTTCCAGTAGTAATAGGAACAACAGATCTCAAGAAATTTACAGTCAAATTTAAATATACTACCAACACATGTAACTCCATATGAATAGCAGGAGGAGTCAGTTCTGGGCAGAGTCAGTTCTGGGCACATTGAGGGTGCTGTGAAGAGCACTTTTGACTAATATCAGACTGAAACAATACTAACTTCATGAACTTTAATTGTACCCTGACTTAGGAATGGGGTTCATTGCTGTCATGGTATTAGAAACCCAAAAGATTCTGAGAAATGTTTAAAAAACGCATGTGCAGTTCACCAACTCACCTATAGGGAAAAGAACAGTAAAAGTTGGGGATAGTGATGGCTGCCAGAAGGGCGTACCTATAAAGACATTAAGGGTCTGAGTAGACTGAAAGAAGGCAGTTGTAATGTACTTCTGGACACTACTGAAAGAGATGATGTATACAAAAATACAAAATAAATGAGATAACTGGCTGAAGTAGTGGAGTCCTTATCTGAGAACTTCACTGGTGTGTTGAGGTAAGGTTGGCGGGAAAGACTAAAGCTGTTGCAGAAAGATTTGGAGGAGTTTGGTCACAAAACTTGATAGCGCATGAGGAGAAATTTCAGAAGAGGAGCCGTGGAAGAGGTGAATAGAGTAAAGTGCTTGTTCTTGTCTAAGCTAAAGCATTGATGCTTTGGGTGAAGAGCAGCTGCAGGGACTGGATCAAGATGCCACTTATTGTGTTTTTTGATTGTTGTAAGAATTCAGCAGCTTACAACCAGAGAAGAATTGGGCCACCCTGCACAATCACAGCCATGTAGGTGGTAATCTATAGTGTATTAGCAGGGAGGGCTCAAGGTTTTTTCATTTTATGAAAATGGAGAAATGGTGAAATTTTATAGGACTGTTAGTCTGTAGGTGCCATATTCAAAGTGGTAAGGCTAGGACTTGATCAAAGCTTGCATCTGAGGAGTAAAATACAAAGGTGAGCATTGACTTTGAGTTCCCTATGATTTGTAATCTATATGTGAACATCTATCCCAAAGGTATGCCAGTGGTTTTAATAATTAACATGAATAACATAGATAAAAGAATAGATGAAATTGTTTAGTTTTTTTAATGAAATTGTTTAGCTTATTTCAAGAAGAGAAGACCTCAGTGTAGCCTGCTGCAGGCTCAGTCCTGAAGTTAACCTATGCTATTAGAGGGTGAGGTCCTGCATTTGTTATTAAAACTTTCAGCAGGCATCAAACGCATGCTTGGTGTTTTGGCAGTGAACTTTGATACAGCATGATTTGAAAACACCCCCTCTACCTTGGCCATTAGACTCTAGGGAGGACAAGGCTTGGCCCTGAGTGCCCCCATCCCTTGGCCAGCTGATGCAAGGGATTTCTCCTCAGGATTGGGCCAGTAATTCCTTAATTACCAGAAATTCAACCACAGATTGAGTAACACACTCCAGAAAGCATCTCTAAGGGCAGAGTGAGGGGGGAATATAGGTTAATGTCAGGAATGAGCCTGGAGTAGTCCACTCTTCTCATTTTCCTATGTTGAAGACCATGCTTAAGCTCGCATATGGAGTTTTGGTGAGAAGCAAGCCATCTTTTCTCTAAGACTTACAAGAGGGAGTCTGGAGATCTTTGTGTCTGAGGCAGGCAAGGACAATGAATTGTCCCCTCTCCCAGCTTTCACTTGCATGAACAAACCCATTGGGAGACCTTGAAGCTTATGAAGTCTAATATGACTTGGAATTTTGTACTTTCTCCTCCATCCAAAAATGTTTGAATGACCATCTAGGGGAAAAGGACAAAGAATTGTAGGCCATCCTCCTTATGGAGCTAGTTAGAGCATTCTGTTCTGACATCTTTGAAGTGTCTGTGTTCTGCTGCAGTTGTCTCAAAGGAGATGACCATGCTTTGCAAGTCCCAAGCTTAGTGGATAGATTTCCCTCACCAAGTGTTCTACAACTGACTTTTCTATGCTGTCTTGTCTGTCATAGGTCCTAGAACATTTTACTTTCCTGCCACCTGTTGGGATCTAAAGCTCTGCAAAAGTGTTGAAGAAAGTACTTATCTGTTGTGCTGGATTGAGAACTTTCATCCAGCTGTGCTCTTCTCACTTATACATATTCATAAACTCCTTGGGGAATCAACTGTAGATGAGCCCAGACACAAGAACTTCGGAATGCTTAAGAATGATCTGGTGGAGACTGCATCCTTTAAGGTGTAATTTGAATGTTTTAATGCTGTGGCTAGGACTGCAGGCACTTTTATGCGATTTTGCTGGTTGGTGTTCTCAGTCTGGCCTCTCTCAAAATAGAGATCACGAGTTATGTTCTGTATGCCCAGTTTAAGGAGGGAAGTACTTTTTAGCCAGCGATATCAAGACCTGGTGGATGGTTGCCTAACAATTGTCATCCCATTTTCCTGTAAAGGACTTTCATGATCCCTCTCCCATTTTTGGAAATCTGATCTCAAAAAAGAAACCACCTTCAAGACCTAGTAAGACTGTTAAGCCTCACCAGAGAGTTGCCTTCCAAGTCTTTCAAGATAATGACTCTGATGACTTCTGAGTAGCGGTCTTGACTACAAATTGGTGCTGTACTCGATGGGTGGTTGTGGTTCTACAAATTTATTCCTCCTTGGAGAGCCATAAAAAGAGACCAATGTGGTATAGACAAGGTCACTTCTAGTCGCATCCTAAAACATGTATGTGCTGCCCTGAAAGAAATTAGTTGAATGGTGAGGCAGTCTGTCTAGTTGTCATTTCATATCACTGTTACAGTATTCATAACTGAAGGGATCTTCTGCCAATGATAGCCCAATGTCTGGCCAGTATACCAAAGACTTTAGTACTTATAGGTGCTGTACATCATGTGCATGACTCTAGTGTGCAAGGCATAGGGCATAAAGATGATGTACAGATGCACACACTTGGAACTACTGTGCCACCGGTCCAAATGCCATCATTGAACATCTGTCTGAACACTTATCTGCTGTGCTGGTTACCCAGCCATATTTCAGATAAGTGCCCTGTTGGGGATCCTTCCTATCTGTCTTTATTAGTGCTGGTTGGTTTCATGTCATCCAGAAAGGGGAAATGTCAGTGTGGGAGGCAGATCCCCATAAAGGCTGTCATGACCAGTGTCTCTTCTGTTTGGTTGCTTCTCACGATCATGCATAGTCTTCTATCTGCCTAGCTTTTCTCTCCAAGATCCTGCGTAGTAATCTCCCCTTATCTATTTACCTTGAAAAGCGTCTTAAGCTATTGGCTCAGGGTGCGATGGCGGAGCCTTCCCATCTGAGAGTAAGCTGTCAGACAATAAAAAGGCCAAAAAACTTGGGCCTGATACTGCTGCTGTCCAACCTCCCCCAGATGTGTCTCTCTAGGCTAGTGAAAGCCAAGAGGATCATCCAATAGTTTTGGATTTCTCTGCCATAACTCCTTCAAAGTCCGGCATGGATCCGACTACTTGCATGTCCTCAGAGTCTTTCCAGATGTCTGCTCCAGATGTTGAGAGGGAACCTCTGCTGATTGTATCCAAGGGACTGAGGGGAATTCCACAGATCCACAGATCTTAGTGAGGGAGGGAGATAACTACTATGCTTATTGAGTGTTGCCAAGGGTCTGACCCTCCAAGGGTGTTTCATGCGGCTGTCCTACAGAAAAAGAAAACAAAATCCATGCATATTTCCCCTGCAGTTAAGGATCCCAATTAGAACGACAGGATTTTACTTAGGGGTGTTTAGTGCTTTAATGGCTTTAAAGCCTCCTCAAGGGGTGTCTGTTTCTTCCTGGTCTTCCACTTCTCTTAAAAAACCTGGGGAATTGGATTCCTCTGAGGATCAGGATTTGGGGGAAGGGTCCTAAGCCTACTCTTAAATCCCTTCCCCCTTGGACTGTAGTCCAGAGGAAGAGGATTCCATTAGTCTATATTCCCCTTTAGAGGAACTCTCCTTTGAGGACACTGTTACCCATATGATGGAATTCTGTAAGTAGGATTGCTTTCAAGTCTCTGATATCCAGAAAAGGTATTATGACCTCCTTCAGGTGGTCTCCCAAGCCTTCTGCTGTTCCCCAGTTCTGGCTGCTCTCCTTGATACCTTTTCAGCAGCTTCTGTGGCCTCTGATTCTCAGCCCCCAGCTCTTAAGAAATCTGACCGGTTTTACAAGGTGCCTGATGAATGTAAATTTCTGCATAAATGCCCTTCTGTTTATCCTTCTGTAGTGTCTGTCTTTTCTGACAAGCCCTCCAAACTGTTACCCTCTACTAACCTGCTTCCTTCAGATAAGGACAGTAGTGCTGTGGAGAGGCTGGGCAAAAAGGTTTATACTGTTGCCACTTTATCTTTTAGGGCCATTAACTACCAAACTCATATGACCAGATATGTTTTTGCTGCTCTTATTCAGGTTTCTTAAGTGACTTCCATCTTTCCTGACTGAGGGGAAGACTTCTGCCCTTTTTTTGTTTGGTTCCACCTATCAAGTGGCCTGCCACTCTATCAAATGCAACTGATGCTTCCTTTTAAGGCTGCTACATTTGGTTTTCTGAGGCATTACTCCTGACTCCGTCTTCAGGCTTTACGTTACGTTAAGGCCAAACTATTGGATGTGCCTTTGGATAATAAAAATCTTTTTGTTGCTGCTACAGTTGAGCTCAAAAAAAAGGCAAACCACTGTAGGAGTTAAAACGTATTTTTCTTTGTCCTATTACAAAGTTTGAGGAATTACCCTTCCAAATTTGCTTTTGTTTGCAGGTGGTCTCACTCTCTGCACAAAGATAGAAGGGTTTTAGACATGTGTCTTCTGCTAAGTCTACTCAAACTCCTACTTTCTTGAAACCTGCTTTCAAGATAAACCAGGTTCCATTTGACTGTTTACTTCCCCATTCCCTCGTCCAGGTTCCCTTATACCTCCATCTTTCCCTGTCTCTTCCAAATTGGTTAAGGATCACAACAGACTCTCTGGTTTGGTCCATTATTCGCCAAGGTTATTTCATGGTTTGGAAATACTTTCCTCCCTTTTTGGGCATTTTTCATCCTCCTTGGGAACATCTTCCACTTTTCCCAGAGGTACTTCATTCTCTTTTGATCCAGGGCACTATTCAAGCTGTACCCCATGCCCAGATAGAGAACATTTTTTTTTTATCCCAGAATGTTTTTGGTTCCAGAAAGGAGGGCACTTGGAGACTAATTATGGATCTTTCCCAGCTGGACACCTTTCTCAAAATTCCTTCTTTTTGAATGTTCTCTTAATACATTGTTTCCCCGAACCTTTCTAGTCTCTCTCTATCTCAAGGATACCTACTTTCATAGCCCCATCCATTCCCATTTCAGGTAATTCTTATGTTTCTCTGTTTTTCCTTGCATTGTCAGTTGTCTACTTTGCCCTTTGGCCTCCGTGCTGCCTTGAGGGTATTCACCAAATGCCTTACTCCTGTCATTGCCTTTTGCAGAATGAGAGGGGTTTGCATTTTTCCTTATCTGGATCTGCTCATTCAAGCTCCAGTCCTCTGGCTTGGAAATTGGACACCATGTCTTTTCCTTGGAAGGGGAGATTTCTGTATACCTTCCCTCTCCTACCTATGTTGCCATGTGTTTTGCACAAGATCAGGCAGGGCTCTCCTAAAGTCTTTCTAGTGACTTCCTTTTGGCCCATAAAGCATTGATTCCTCCTTTCTAACTTGAGTGGGGGGAAAACCACAAGTTACCTCACTAGGTAGACCACATGCAAGACTAGGGGTGTCTTTTCCATCCTCACTTGGCTACTCTTTAGCTGACGTTGTGGATGATAGGGTTTTGATCCCTTTTAGATGCCTTTTTCTGAGGATGTGCCTTGGGTCCTTTAGGAGACTTGGAATCCCACTACCAGAAATTTTGTCCAAATGAAAGAGATTATCTGTCTGGTGCCTCTCTCATTATATAGGTTCCTCGGCTTCTATCTTATATGTGTGATCTGCTCCATGCTGCATTGGCATATTCTTCAGTTAAAGCTCACCTGCCAGCAATTTTTACTTATCTGCCCTTGACTCCTCCCCTGGCCTCTAGATTTGAGATCAAGCAATTTCTTAAAGATATCCTTTATATCGCACCTCCCAGGAAGCCTATTGTGCCTTCTTGGGACCTCATTTTTGTTTTTGAAAAATGGACTCTGGCTGCTTTTGAGCCTGCTGCTTCAGCTTTCTTACAACAATGTACTTGGGAGACTGAACTTCAGACTCTCATGGCTGTTCCTCCTTTCTTAGTTTTCCACAGAGGCTGGGTGTCTCTATGTACTAATCCTTTTATGCCCAAGGTGGTCACTGAGTTCTCTTAGTATATTAATTTGCCTTCATTTTTTACTTCTCTGCAGTTTGCCAGTGAGAAAGTTCTTCACACCTTGGATTTGCATAGACAGCTCAGATATTTGAATAAAACTAAAATTATTCACAAATCTGAGCAGCGTTTTGTTTGGTTTCATCCCAGGTCTTTAGATTTAGCTGTTTCCAAACGGAACATTTCTTCCCGGATTTCTAAAGCCATTTATTTTTGTTATTTTCATAGTAAGTGCCTTTCCTCATCAGTAAAGACTCATTTTACCAGGTCTGTTGCCTTCTCTGGTGCTTTTTTCAAGGGGCTGGATACCGTTTCCATCTCTGAGGCTGCTACTTCATCTTCTGTCCATACTTTCATTAAGCATTTTAAGTAGGAAGTTGTTTCCAGGGCTAGAGCTGGCTTTGCCAGGGCTATCTTGCATAGGTTTCTGGAGGGGTGTTCAGTGCTCTTCTCCTCCAGGTTTCCTCTTGAGTTTTTGTACTCCCCCTTCAGTTAAAAATTCTGCAGCAGTGATATGGAAGGACATAGTACAGTTGTGTACAATCTTACCATAGCAGTAGATGGTCTTCCGCCTCACTGTTGCAGAATTCACTCCCTTCCTCATGCTGCCTGTGCTGTAGCCTGTTCTTCCTTGCCCTCCTGTCTGAGGGGCTCTTTCTTTTCTCCTACTGGATGCACATGTTCTTCTTGGTCCCTAGGAACTTCTGTTCCTCCTGGAGCTTTTTCACTTCTGAGTGTGTGCGTCCGTACATCTTCTTTATGCCCTATGCCTTGCACAGGGAGCATACGTGTGACATATGATTCCTATAAGTACTAAAGACTTTCGTATACTGGCTGGATGTTGGGCTATCCTTGGCATGAGATCCCTTCAGTTCTGAATACTGCAACAGTGAAGAGAGAGAGTTACTGTTGTGGTTGGATTTTAAACAACTGTACCTTGACTTAGAAAAAAATCCAGGATCAACTGTTGAAAGGGACTTTAGAGGCTTTCTCCTTCTGTGCAGGGTTAGATCATTTAATTCTTCTCCCACCCTTTCTTTTGAATGGGACAAAATGGATCCCATCTCTTTCTTGATCTTGCCAATTTTAACCAGTGCGTTATTTCCTGTACCTGGTTCTGGGTGGTCCCTTTATGTTCCTTATCCTTGCTGAAGCAGAGGCGCTAGGTATTATTGACACAATGAATGTCTTTTTAGTACATTATTATGTGGGGTCCAGACAGGAGGATCTGATTGTCCTTTTCATTCTTCCTCTCTGAGTTACAGATCTGATCTTCTGATCTGTTTTGGCCACATTTTCCAGACTTCAGATTCTGATCTCAAGCTTATCCCTCTTCCCATAATGCACTACACTACCTCTAATTCCTCAGATCTCATTTGCTGCCAGAAAGGTTAAGAAGGAAGATTCTAATAATTTCAAGCTGCAAGGACTTTAGTTCTTTACTGTGTGTTTATTTTATCCAGTTTATTCAGTTTTTTCCTCCCCCTTAAAATCCTTAGCTGTGGTTCTTTTTTTGTTCATTGTTTTGGTGTCTTTTTAGTTGCTAGCTAATCTCTTCTGTGATTGTGACAGCCTCAGGGCTTGTGTTTTTTGGTTGCGGACTGTCCTTGTTTTTTTTTGTCCATTTGTCTCCATGGTGTGGGAAGATATCTGCCTCTCAGCAGGAATTTTTCTGTCCCTTTCCGACTGAAAAGGCAACTTGTTCCTTGTCTGTGATGGCCTTCCAGTCTGGTGCTTCAGTCCTTTTCCCTGCCTTGCATTCTTTGGCTCTGGGACAGTGACTTGCTCAGGCAGGCAGCAGGGTATTTCTGTGTGGAGATGGGTGCCCAGAAGTCCTGTCATCTGTTTGATTTCTTGATGATTGACCTTGCTGAAGTGCATGAGAGTTCCCCTGTTGGGGATGTGCTATGCATGGCTGCATGTTGTGATGCCTCTCTTATGCCCAGTTTTCTTTTTGGTTCCTTTTTTTAGGTTGGGCATGAAAGTGCTTTTCTCCCTGATGTGTTTTTAAGCTTTTTATATAATAAACTAAGGGGAAATTTGTGGCTACACTCTGCCTTGGTTGACTAGCTGGGTTTCCTTTTTGACAGTTTTCTAGCAAATCCCTCAATAACCTTGCAGCCTTATAAAATTATCCCTTTCGAGTTTTAGAAGAGTGATATTTAAAGTTACCAAGATTTTTTGGCACTCTGATGTCGACAGGTATGACAACCAGTTGCGCTTGTCTGACAGTCAGCCATACGTTCTTGCTAACGGTCAGTATAGTCTCTTCAGAGATTTCCTACTGCTCCTGTTGGTTTAATTTTCAGGTTAGTAAGGGGTATGATTGTTGGATGGTTGAGACCATGCCTCCTATTTGTTCAGGTATTCACAGAATATCTAGAATTTTGCATCATATGTTTAGTCTGCTTCTCTTAATATTATAGCAACTTTTTAAGTTTGAGAGCAATATTTTTATTTGGTCCTGATTTTTTTTGTGCTATGATGTTGAGTACTCTGATTGGGACCTCAGAGTGACGCCTCTTTCTGCTCTTCAGCACCTCAACAGTGGTTCCTTTAAGGGCTCAACTCCCAGTTTTCTTTTAAAATAAAACAAATGGCAGAGCAGGCAAGATTCAGAACCACCACACAGGACCTTTCGGATCCTACCTATCTTGGATTCAAACTTCCTAGTACTGCCTTCAGATCCCAAGTTTTCTTCTGATCTGAAAGGTAGGTCTGATAAAATGGCTCAATTCTTTACTTCCCTCATTGGATCCTAGGTCTCTGGATCTCTTCTCAAAAGGTATAAACCTCCAACTGCCTCATTGGATCAGAAGCCCTGCCTCGCATTCAGATCTGGAACGCTGAGCAAATGGTGCTTTCTTCAGATCTGAGAATCTCGGATCCTGTGTGTGGCAGGTTGCCCAGAATCAGCTGAGCTGCTCCTGGATCCGGTGCCTTTGGTTCTGGATCAGTTTGAACAGATGTTTCTCTCCTTGGATCCAACGTTCTCAGATCAGACATGAGTCATATTGCCCAGAGAGTGTTGGCCTGTCTTCGGATCTGGAGCTGTTGTCAGAGCTTGGGTGTGTTTGGATTCAAGACATCCCTCATATCCGGTGATTTTGTTTGTCTGATAGTTGGCTTAGAGGATTATGGAGTGCTTAACAAGCTTTCTCCTTTGGTACAGAGGTGCAAGGTTTGATTATCTCTCTGTCAGCCTGCATTGTCTAGGTGTGTGATTTTTGAGCAACTAGATTAACCAGATCAGTGCTCCTCAAAGCGAAAAAATATATAAATAACTAAATTAAAAACATATCTTGTTAATCTAGCCATTTTCTTGGCTCATACAACAATGTTTTAAACCTGTTTTTTGCCAATCTTAAAAGTTTTGTCCAAATTCCTTGAGCTGAGAAGTTCAGAGTTTGGCTCACCCTTTTTCCCTTTCAGGAAGCATGGTGGCTGATTTGGAGAGTCTGTGCTGTAAGCTCTGTGGACAAGAATTGGGAGCTGCCTTCCCTATACTTCCTGAGTGAGGTAATTCCCTTTTTTCCTTGCATCTGGGGGCCTTCAGCAGGCAATGGAGTTCTCAACAGTCCACCTTATCATGACTCGAGGATCACTCCCTGAAGCTGGTTCCACTTTTATTACCCATTGCACAGGTTTGCCTCAGATATTTGCAGCTGGGCCTAGTGTGCAAACTCCTATTGGCTTTACCATGGATTCTGTTTTTCTCTCCCAAGAGCTACTACCCGGGATCTAACATGCCCTTTTCTCCTATCTGCCTGTTTTTTGACAGTGAGTGAGAGAGAGATTCTCTTTCTTTCTTTTGTTCCCTTTTTGTTTTTCAGGGAACAGGACTTGTTCCAAATTAAAATAACCATTCTTTCATTAGTGGTGTTCAGGGATGCTTTTCCCTTCAGAGGGCATGGGCAAATGAGAGTATTCTGGTTCTTTCTTTTGCACCTTGTAGGCCAGACTATCTACATTATCTTTCATAAAATTAGGGTGTTTTCCTGAAGCAGTCCTTACTTTATACCCATAATGACTACAGAGACAGTCTTTTATCAATCTAAGGCATCTGTTCTGTGACCTTGCATAGCATCATGGTTGAATTTGCATTATCATTCTAAAGCCCTTTCTCCTTCATCAGTCTTCTTCTTGAGCCTCCTTTGGTAGTATCTGTCCTAATGTCTCTTCCTTAAAGATTCATACTTTTGTGACGTATAACAATTTGCACATTGTCTCCATAAACAGTGCTCTGGTATCTCCTTGCTACAAATCCATGGCTTCATCTGTTTTTCTCAGAGTCTTTTGATAATCTTTTTTTTTTTTGCAGTCATTTCACCAATAAATCATGCCTTTGTGACATCATAAAATGGGCACTGTTTAAAGAATAAGACCTTTTCATTCAATAGTGCTCTGACATCCTTCTCTGAGACCCTCCTGAGAGTTATGTAGCTGGGGACTCTACCCATCAGTGAGGAAGAATGAAAAGGACACCATCAGATTTAGGAGTTATGTACTTAACGTAACTTGGCATACGTGTTGTCCATTTTTATTCTTCCTCACCTTCCCTCCCAACCACCCCCAGCCTTATATCTCCTAGAAGGATATTGGACGATACAGGAACCTTTTTAGTTCAGGTCTGAGTTGTAATTCTTACCTTATCTGTCCTGTCTCTATAGATCTGTAGACATAGGTAGCAAATTCAGTCTGAGGAATTAGAGGTGGTGTAGTGCATTATGGGAAGCAGGAGGAGCTCGGGATTGGCATATAAAGTCTGGGAAATGCGGCCAGATTAGATCCGAGGATCAGAGTGGTAACCCATCAGTGAGGAAGAAAGAAAATGGGCAATATAGATGCCAAGTAGTGGTAAGTACATAACTCCTAATTTCTCCATTTCCTCCTGGGTGGATGTCACTCTCAACACAGTGTTTGTCCATTTCATTTTTCGAATACTTTCTTCATTGTCCAGTGTATTAAATAAGCTATTAATTGTGATGACCGAAGATTTGCAGGAGAGGGACTTTCATATATTCCCTGTTTGTCTGACTCATAGAAGCAGCATCCATAAGCCTCCCTGATAATCTCTATGGTATGTGCACTCACATTATTGCAGTCTTTTTTGGCAAACGTCATCTTTGGAAAATACTCTGTGAAAGTGTTTCAGAAGATGACATTATAACATGGAGATGCACACTTATTGCCAGTCATTCCTTCCTGTTGAGAGATTCCAAGGAGGTCATGAGCTTGCTGTCTTGGATGAAGGCACACAGCACAGGGTCCAGACAAGGTATAGTGCACCTTTTGAGACTTGCAGTAGCCATAACTTTTGTGGTATAGTTTTGTATGCATGAGGTTATGGCTGTTGTAGGAGGCTGTAAAGTGCCATTGATGCAAATTCACCATGCTTTTTCAGATCTCCTGAGTGTCAGACCTATTTAATCATGCCTTAAAGTAGTGGACGGTTTCTATAAGCTTTTTGGTGGGCCTCCCATTCTCACAGCTGAGTAGTTGGGTCCCAGTGGCTGTGGGAAAGCTGCAAGTCTCTTACTTGATTCAGGGATGAAGATCCCTCCTATAGAATGTGTGCCCTATCCAACTAGTGAACATGTGAGCAACTAGACTGTCTTAGCCCTAAGGACCTTATAAAAAGTATCAGGTTACTCTTCATTCAATCAGGTAATCAGTTCATTGTGGTGTGCTTGAGCAGTTGAGGATGTGTCATCACATCCACAGTGCTCATCTGCCAGTGAGTCACAAAAAGGGACATAACTGTCCCATCATTCCACATTCCAGGATAAGTGATTTGCCTGGCAGATTCTGTAACCTGTTCTTCCAGTCCTTTTTCTGGAACTGTTAATTCTGCTATGTCTAGTTCACATGATGTGGTGGGGAATTCTGGAGATCGGCATATTTGTCATTTGGGAATATGTGGTCATTTTCCTATTTTTGTTTGTGTCACAGTACAAGGAGTAGTTGTTATTGTTCACCCTTCCTTCATATGGTGCATGAGACTGGCCTTCTGTATCACTGTTGCAGTATTCTACATAGAAGAGATCTCCTGCCCAGTGCAGTCCGATGCTTGGATGGTATGCAAAAGTCTAAAAGATCTTATATGAGCTATACATCACATTTGTGTTCCCCACACAGAACGGAGGGCATAAAAGAGACATACTGATGCAACTACCCATAACTTCTTTGCCACCATTTCAAACGCAACTGACAATTGTGGGTGGTAGGTTTTTGATCTCTTTCAGGTATTTCTTTTCTGAGGATGTGTTCAGGATTTTACAGGAGATAAAGAAACCCTTAAACAAAAAATCGTGTCCAAATGGAAAGGATTTTCGGTCAGGTGCAATGCTCGTAACCAGGACCCTTTTTCAGTGGGGGGGCCCTCTAGTCCTCTATTATTTGCGAGAGTGGTTACAGTCTGGCTTGGCCTATTCTATGAAGGCCCATTTGTCAGCAGTTATTGCTTGTCTGCCCTTGAATGCCCCCTTTACTTCTTGTTTTGTGGTCAAACAATTAAAAGCTTCCTGCATAGTAGGCGTCCAAGAAAACCTATTTCTGCTCCTTGGGACCTTTTGTTTTGGAAAAATTAACTCAGGCTTCTAGTGAGCCTGCAGATTCTGTGTCTTTGCAACACTGTACTTGGAAGACTGTTTTTTGGCTGGGTGTTACTTCTGCTCGGAGGGTTTGACTTCAGACCCTTATGGCCATTCCTACTTTTTAGGTTTTTCACAGAGACAGTATGTCCTTTTGAGCTAATCCTCTCGTCCTTGAATCAGTCAGTACAACTCCCTTCCTTTTTCCCCCCTTCTCAGTCTGCTAGTGAGAGAGGGCACTTGTACCTTGGATTTGCACAGACAGCTGAGGTAGTATATGGATAAAACTAGGACTATTCGTGAGTCTGATCAGCTTTTTGGGTTTAGCTGTTTATAAGCAAACCATCTTCTCCTGGATATCCAAGACCATTTCCTTTCATTATTTTCATGGCAAATTGTCTACTTCTTTTAGAGCTCATTCCCACTTGGGCTATTGCCTCTTCTGGTGCCGCCTTCAAGGGGTCGGTCAACAGTTCCGTCCTTGAAGCTGTTACTTGGTCTTCCGTCCATACCTTTACTAAGCATTAAGCAAGTAGAATATGGTTTCTAGGGCCCAGAGCAGGTTTTGCTGAAATAATTTTGTGTTGGTTTGTTGAGGGCTTTTCTCAGCCTTCTAAGTCCCATTCTGTTTCTTGAGCTTTTTTTTTTCTATGTAGAATACTACCACATTGATATAGAAAGACATAGCACAGTTGTGTAAAATCTTACCATAAGAGTGGATGTTCTCTTCAGTGTTGCGGTTTTCACTCCCTCCCTCCAACCCCCTCTCTGTTCTGCATTTTTTTTCCTTCTTGATATGCATGGGACTCCTTTGTCCTATGGAGACTTTTCTCTTTTGGGGCAACTCAGTTCTGAGTAGTTGCGTCCGTACATCCCTTTTATGCCCTATGTTCTGTGCAGGGAACATAAATGTAACATGCAGCACATACAAGCTGTTTTAGAAATTTGCATACTGACAGAGCGTAAGGATGCCCTGGGAGGGCGATCCCTTCTATGTAGAATACAGCAACAGTGAAGAGGAGGACATCTACTGTTATGGTAAGATTTTATACAACTGTACCTCTCTTTTATACTTTCCTTACTTTCGCATCGATCCCATTCCTCATCTTAAAATTCATGGAAGTAGAGAGTAATTTTTGTTGGCCAGTAGTGATAGAAAAATGTGTGGTTTCAGGCTTTCAAATCCTCAAGGTTCTGACCATGGATATCCTGCCACAGATAGGGTGATGGCTGACTGCCATCTTTGGCCCCGATATAAGCTGCCTTATCCCACTGGACAATGTTGCCTTTCTAAGACAGACTCAAAGCCCTGTCACTATACTTTGTATCTCACAGACTGCTAAGAATTGGCCTGTGTCTGGCATGCAAAACATCCTCTGAGCCAGTTGTGATGGACCTACCGCACATCAGCAAGTCAAATGGTATCAGAAATGTCCGGGGCTCTGAACCTGTCCTGCAACATCAAGAGAACATTTTGGAAGGGCATGTATATCTCGCAGGGGATACCACCACTGATCTGGAACAGACTCCCCATCCATGTAAAACAAAGATCCTACCTGTCCATATTCAAGCAGTTGGCAGACACAGCTCTTAAATGCTTTACTGAGGGCATGGGTCCCTTCAAAATATTTATAGTACAATCACAGTTATTCTTACTAAAGATAGAATGTAATTTTCGGTCATGAGATGGATAAGGCCATTCTAACTTTAAACAAGCTAGGTTAATTCAAGGACCATTAGGGAAAATCAGGCTTAAAATGGCCCTCACTAGCAGGTAGCTTAGTACTTGCCTATAAACCTATAAGTGATTAAGGCTGCAGTACAGCAGTTCACATGGAAATAGTTATCCATATGGGAGGAGTGATGCCATGTACTGCTCCGTTTGATGATCAGATTCCAAATGGTGTAGTTTTATTTTGGGCACCTGTAACACTTGTGCCCCAGTTGTTCATTTGCCACAGTGCATTTGTCTTGTCAGCTGTTTCTGCTCTTCGTGACTTGTGAAGGGCAACATCGTTGTCTAGCATATAGTCAAGTGGTTCTTTAGTGTTGCATTTCCACACTCCTTTGAACCCCCCCCCATTTGGGACCTGATCTTGATGATCAGAAGGTTTGCCCATATGCTGTTTTAGTTAACTGACTTTGTGGGACTGAAATTTGTTTCCTGGAAAATATGCTTACACACAGCCATAACCTCTGCTCATGGGACCTCAAATGTAGGGAATTTTACTACTTTTACTAAGCAGGAGTTTCCCTTATGGCTAACTCTTGTTTTCTTCCAAAAGCGGCGTGAGTTTTCCTTTAATGAGTTTGTTCATTTTCCAAATTTTGTGAGATTGAGAACCAGGGCAAAGAGAACTATTCCTCTAGTTGTTTATAGCCTGTTTAGGTTTTCCCTGAAAGATTAGGAAGACTGAGCATATGCATTTTATTTTTTTACTTTGAAGAGGGGATGGACTTGCAGCTTTGGAACAAAAACTATATCATGTTGTCATTAGGCAGCCAACAGCCCATTTGAAAGTGCTTCGGTTAGTGTACTTCCCAAGAGACATGACTGCTTCCTGTACTTGTATCAGGAATGTTTCCACCCAGACACCATAGCCACTTCATCCTGACTGCATACCTTCACCCATTATTATTGTTTTGACACTGACTTCAGGAATCTGGCTTGCCCTGCTTCAGTACTTAACCTTCTGAATCTTGGTCCTTGTGGTGTCATCTGTCTCTGTCCAACCTGGATTGATTTACTTCTTGGAATTCAGCCTAGCTATGGGATCCATCACAGCAGATATTGTATGTTAGTTCCTTTTTTATCCGTTGATCTGCTGGGAAACCCTCCTTGATGGATCACATTTATCCTTCTACTATCCCATCTATAGCATAGGCAAATTTTTATCCCATTGCAAGTCGGAGAGGTGTATATATGGGTCCAGGACTAATGCTCGAGCGGCAGTTTCACCGAATGTGAAATGGCCGGGCATACTTACGCGAAAGTCCTTTTCACTGAAGAAGCATTTTCTCGTAAGTACGCCTGTTGCAGAGATCGCACTGCAGTGGGGATAAGGGAAAATTCCCTTTTCCCCACTGTAGTGCGACCTCGGAGTGAGAATATAAAAGTAAGGTGGGGGGTGTAGGGGGGCTTGCCCCCCCCTGCAAAAACGTAAATGTAATTTATTTTTCTTGACCACAGTTTAACGAAAGGGCTTTTTTGGTGAAAGCGCTTTTGTTAAAGTGTGTTTGGTGATAGTGGATTCGGACTGCTGAACTTTCGTTCAGTCCTAGATCTGTATAT
Source organism: Protopterus annectens (assembly GCF_019279795.1). Classification (NCBI taxonomy): domain Eukaryota; kingdom Metazoa; phylum Chordata; order Ceratodontiformes; family Protopteridae; genus Protopterus; species Protopterus annectens. The sequence goes on along the minus strand of NC_056732.1, from coordinate 1,029,561,943 downwards.
ATGTGGGTATATTGAATTATCGAATTGTAAAGGCATAGGAAGTGAAGTCATCAGTGCCAGCTTTTTGAACTACGGTATATTAAAAAATCTAATCCAAAAAACTGAAGCAGGTGCTGGAAACCAAAACTTAAAACACAAACCAACACCGGAGAGAAGTGAAAAGCCAATAAATATCCAGCAGTAGTCCGATGGAAAACAATGGAATCCACATGACTCAAAGTAGCATAAAACACAGATTTATTGTAAACGCATGTAAAACACCTCGATGCTCGTTTTCGTTACTCCAGTAACTTCATCAGACGATAAATCAACATTTTCATCTCCTTATATACAAGCATCCATTACCTAATTAGTGCACTAATTAAAATTTAAAGAAAACTTACTAAAATGTCTTAGCTAGTTAAAACTTATATAAAAACAGTTTGTATTATCTAATAGATATATATATATATCTATATGCATTATACAAGGGTGTTTTAATATGTTTTGGGAAACTATGGTGTTCCTAATAGCCTTGCCTTCTAAATTGAAATAGCTTTCAATTTTAATATTGGTTTGATGGATATATAGTCGTTGAGCCCAGGTTCCTTATTTGCCTCCAGATGAATTTGCCAGTGTGTTTCCCTCTGTTCTAAAATAGTTTGCCATGGTCCACCCCTGGGGTCCAATTGGACACTGTCCAGAACAAAAAACAGAAATTTAGCCTTAGAACATGTGTGTGTATGTTTGAACAGAGCATTGGTGGTATTCCCTCTTTGTATATCATAATTGTGCTCATATATTCTGCGTTTTAAGGACCGCTCCGTCTTGCCCACATAATATGCAGGGCATAGATTGCACTTGGCCAGATAAACAACCCTTTGGCTGTTACAGTTGTAAAATCCTTTGGCTCTGATGGTCAAATTTTTAGCTTCCAAAAATACTTCCTCTAAATGTGCAATATAGGAGCACTGAGCACAGGATCCACATTTATAGGTACCTTTTCTGGATCTGTAGGAGTGAGATTGAAAGGGCATCTTTTCTAATATGTTCTTGATACTACTGCCCTTACGGAAAACTGCCTTCATTTTCCTACCATGCAAATTGGCCAAATCAGTAATCTCTGTGAAGGTTTCCCATTCTCTTCTAATTATATCTCTTATTCTGCTGGAATTGGCACTATATTGTGTAATAAAGGCTTGATTGTATTCCAACTGTAATGTCCGAGGAGTTGGTGCTTCCTCCCCATGTATTAATTCCAGAATAGGTCTGAACCTGCCTGTTCTTTCTTTTCTGACCTGTTCATAAATATTCTGTATCATATCTTTGGGATACCCTCTGTCTAAGAATAAAAGTCTGAGGTTCTCACACTCCTTCAAAACTCCTCTTCGTTAGATGTCATTCTGAAATTCTGACAAACTGGCCTTTAACAATCCCTTTCTTTTGATATACTGATGTGCACTATCATAGTGTATGTAACTGTTGGAAAACGTTGGCTTCCTATACACTGATGATTGAAACTGATATTCACTATTGATACTAAGCTTGACATCCAGATATTCCACCCTTTCCGTGGTAACTTGGTGTGTGAAAGTGAGGAAATTGGTAGTGCCAGTTAAATATTCCATAAAGTCTATAAGTAGACTGTCAGATCCTGTCCAGAAAATGCAAATATCATCTAGGAACCTGTAATATGCCACCCAATGTTGACTAAAGGGGCTGTTTAACACGTATTTGTTTTCCCAAATGGACAGGATTATGTCCAGATATGTCGGGCGCAATTGGCTCCCATCGCTACCCCTGACGCCTGTTTGTAAACTCCCCTGAAAAATAAATAAAATTGTTGTGCAACACCAATTCCATAAGCTGTAGAATAACAAAATTATCATTGTTATTAGATAAGGAATTGGATGCAAGTGCTTCCTCTAACCATAATAACCCAGTGTCATGTGGAATAACAGAAAAAAGGTCCACTATGTCAATGGTCAAAAACTTGAGATTGGGACTCCAAAGTTCAGGTGTAACCTGCCTTAAAAATTCCCATGAGTCTTTCAACATATGGGTAGATTTCGGCCATAGTCTCTTCAATTTGAAATCCAAGTATTTAGAAAGAGGGGAAATTTTTGATCCTTGTGCTGCTACTATAGGCCTCATAGGTGGGTCCTCTATATTTTTGTGTACTTTAGGTACACCGAATATAGAAGGCACCCTAGGTTGAGGGTTATCCAGGAAAACATAAGTACTGTAGTCGATAGCTTCCTGGTCCAGTAGATCTTTAATGACCAAATCCATTCTCTGATATGCTATGTGGATTTCATTAAGGGAAACAGGACTATACCTAGCTTCATTTTTTAAAATAGCGTTCATTTTGCCTTCATATATGAGCTGGTCCATAATTACTGTTCCTCCCCCTTTGTCGGGTTCCATTACTCTAATGTTGGTATTTTGTTGTAAAGCATGTAGTAATTGTTGTTCAGGGATGGTTAAGTTGGAAGTATACCTGCCCCTTCTGCAATGGCTCCTGATCTGTTGTTCTATCCTATGCTCTAGGTTTTTTAGTTGGGGGTGTAGAGGTGGATTATATAAACTACTTCTATGTAATTCAGCACTTGGGTGGAACTCCCCTGGGCCTAACAGGTGTACTAAATTCAGTTTCCTGATAAAAAGCTTGATGTCAATGATGACCTGAGTTGTAGCACTGCTCCTGTTAGGTACATATTTGAAACCTTTAGTAAAAAGTGTGAAATAAGTATCATTGATGTTAAGTGAACTGTAGTTGTATATAGTATATCCCCCTTGTTGGCAAAGTGGGCCCTCGTAATTATACTCATCTGGGTTAAGTTCAGCATGGCTTATTCCCAAAACTGATCCTGTCCGGAATGTGGGTGCCTGTTGTTCCTCGTCTTCCCTCTCTGTTGATAACCCTGGGGGGAAAAAGACTGTTCATAATGTTTTTTACGTTGGTTCCTGATTCTTTCTGATCGCCTGGGTAATGGTTCTAGTCCCTGCTCCTGACCTGTCTCATGTTCATAAATGTAACATGCAGCACATACAAGCTCTTTTAGAAATTTGCATACTGACCGAGCGTAAGGATGCCCTGGGAGGGCGATCCCTTCTATGTAGAATACAGCAACAGTGAAGAGGAGGACATCTACTGTTATGGTAAGATTTTATACAACTGTACCTCTCTTTTATACTTTCCTTACTTTCGCATCGATCCCATTCCTCATCTTAAAATTCATGGAAGTAGAGAGTAATTTTTGTTGGCCAGTAGTGATAGAAAAATGTGTGGTTTCAGGCTTTCAAATCCTCAAGGTTCTGACCATGGATATCCTGACACAGATAGGGTGATGGCTGACTGCCATCTTTGGCCCCGATATAAGCTGCCTTATCCCACTGGACAATGTTGCCTTTCTAAGACAGACTCAAAGCCCTGTCACTATACTTTGTATCTCTCAGACTGCTAAGAATTGGCCTGTGTCTGGCATGCAAAACATCCTCTGAGCCAGTTGTGATGGACCTACCGCACATTAGCAAGTCAAATGGTATCATAAATGTCCGGGGCTCTGAACCTGTCCTGCAACATCAAGAGAACATTTTGGAAGGGCATGTATATCTCGCAGGGGATACCACCACTGATCTGGAACAGACTCCCCATCCATGTAAAACAAAGATCCTACCTGTCCATATTCAAGCAGTTGGCAGACACAGCTCTTAAATGCTTTACTGAGGGCATGGGTCCCTTCAAAATATTTATAGTACAATCACAGTTATTCTTACTAAAGATAGAATGTAATTTTCGGTCATGAGATGGATAAGGCCATTCTAACTTTAAACAAGCTAGGTTAATTCAAGGACCATTAGGGAAAATCAGGCTTAAAATGGCCCTCACTAGCAGGTAGCTTAGTACTTGCCTATAAACCTATAAGTGATTAAGGCTGCAGTACAGCTGTTCACATGGAAATAGTTATCCATATGGGAGGAGTGATGCCATGTACTGCTCCGTTTGATGATCAGATTCCAAATGGTATAGTTTTATTTTGGGCACCTGTAACACTTGTGCCCCAGTTGTTCATTTGCCACAGTGCATTTGTCTTGTCAGCTGTTTCTGCTCTTCGTGACTTGTGAAGGGCAACATCGTTGTCTAGCATATAGTCAAGTGGTTCTTTAGTGTTGCATTTCCACTCTCCTTTGAACCCCCCCCCCCCCCCCAATTTGGGACCTGATCTTGATGATCAGAAGGTTTGCCCATATGCTATTTTAGTTAACTGACTTTGTGGGACTGAAATTTGTTTCCTGGAAAATATGCTTACACACAGCCATAACCTCTGCTCATGGGACCTCAAATGTAGGGACTTTTACTACTTTTACTAAGCAGGAGTTTCCCTTATGGCTAACTCTTGTTTTCTTCCAAAAGCGGCGTGAGTTTTCCTTTAATGAGTTTGTTCATTTTCCAAATTTTGTGAGATTGAGAACCAGGGCAAAGAGAACTATTCCTCTAGTTGTTTATAGCCTGTTTAGGTTTTCCCTGAAAGATTAGGAAGACTGAGCATATACATTTTATTTTTTTACTTTGAAGAGGGGATGGACTTGCAGCTTTGGAACAAAAACTATATCATGTTGTCATTAGGCAGCCAACAGCCCATTTGAAAGTGCTTCGGTTAGTGTACTTCCCAAGAGACATGACTGCTTCCTGTACTTGTATCAGGAATGTTTCCACCCAGACACCATAGCCACTTCATCCTGACTGCATACCTTCACCCAGTATTATTGTTTTGACACTGACTTCAGGAATCTGGCTTGCCCTGCTTCAGTACTTAACCTTCTGAATCTTGGTCCTTGTGGTGTCATCTGTCTCTGTCCAACCTGGATTGATTTACTTCTTGGAATTCAGCCTAGCTATGGGATCCATCACAGCAGATATTGTATTTTAGTTCTTTTTTTATCCGTTGATCTGCTGGGAAACCCTCCTTGATGGATCACATTTATCCTTCTACTATCCCATCTATAGCATAGGCAAATTTTTATCCCATTACAAGTCTGAGAGGTGTATATATGGGTCCAGGACTAACGCTCGAGCGGCAGTTTCACCGAATGTGAAATGGCCGGGCATACTTACGCGAAAGTCCTTTTCACTGAAGAAGCATTTTCTCGTAAGTACGCCTGTTGCAGAGATCGCACTGCAGTGGGGATAAGGGAAATTCCTTTCCCCACTGTAGTCTGTTTCCGGAGTGAGAATATAAAAGTAAGGTGGGGGGTGTAGGGGGGCTTGCCCCCCCTGCAAAAACGTAAATGTAATTTATTTTTCTTGACCACAGTTTAACGAAAGGGCTTTTTTGGTGAAAGCACTTTTGTTAAAGTGTGTTTGGTGATAGTGGATTCGGACTGCTGAACTTTCGTTCAGTCCTAGATCTGTATATATGTGGGTATATTGAATTATCGAATTGTAAAGGCATAGGAAGTGAAGTCATCAGTGCCAGCTTTTTGAACTACGGTATATTAAAAAATCTCAAAACATGTAACAGAAAAACAATTGCAAAAGTAAATATAGTTTCCTGTTTGTCCTTTGTTGAAAGGTGATTCTTGGCAGTCTATCGGCCTCTCTTCAGGGGAGATCTGAGGTGATATTAGGTGCCATGGGATCTTTTTCATCCACCTGAGATGCCACCACCAACTTAAGCTGATGGGCCCTCAGTTTGACATATCAGCAGGAGAATGATTGGAACACCAGTGGTCAGAGCTGGCTCATCAAGTTCCATGTGCTGGTCCCTAAAGTACACCCCCCCACCAAGCTCTTGATGTGAAAAGCCAAAAAAATGGACTTCGCTCATATCCCCCCACGCCCACACCTACCCACAACCAATTTTTTTTTAAAAAATGGACTTCACCTTTTACTGTGGAAAGCAGATTGGTACGTTTATACTTCCTACAGATACACAACCCACTCCACCCTTTAACTGAAAAGCCAAAAAAAAAAACTGTAGCAAGCAAGTTTCAGCTTGCAAAACAAAGCACTAAAGTGCCTTCCTGTCCTGACATTGGGTCTATATTAAAAGCCGGAAAGCACTAAACATCGAGTGTATGCACAGAGACACATAAAGGTCGATCTATATACATAGCAAAACACTGAAAGAGCGAAATCCGAAATGCCAAATGAGTTCAGAATGCACCACACAGGTAAGTAAAAAAATAATACTAAATTATTTAACATGCTTTTGCAGGGGGGCAAGCCCCCCTGCACCCCACACCCCCCTACCTAAATATAGCAATTCCGAGACCGCACTACAGTGGGGAAAAGTAATATATTTCCTTATCCCCACCACTGCGCTGCTGACAAGGAAACCTGTTTGGCGTTTCAAATTTCGCTTGCCGTGTTTCGCTGTTTATGTACTTCGACCTTTGTTTCAATGTACATACACTCGATGTTTAGTGCTTTTGGGCTTTTAATATAGACCCCCTGACATTATTTTGGTACATAGAAAATGATGCAGGTACTCTTGATTGCACCTCCTAACACTTTGCACTAAGTGTGGTTGCTCCTTCACCCCATTATTGCTATGCTATGCCAAATCCCCTCTACACATTCAGACCAAATTTGTCTAAATACTGGTAGTGTTACAGAGAGTTTTGGAAGAGTGAGGTGCAGGGTTAGTATTAGCAAGTTTTAGTAAGGTGGGGAAAGGAGCACTTACTAATACCTGCTAATTGTAACCCCCCCTTACAAAAACCCTTTCCATAATACTACCACTAATCAAGACAGTTCATACACACGTCCTGCACTGCAGCTGTCTTTTAACTTAACTCTACTCTAACCTGCCAACACCCGCACAAGCACTCTTTTCCCCTTTACTGGAAAAGCTCACTCAGGCTTTGCCACAGATTAGTGTGAGGGAAAGATTAGTTTGTTTTTCCATATATTGTTTTCTTGGGTCCCTATCAGACGATCGAAATGCCGTTTCCGCGAATATGAAATGATCGACGCGTATTGTGCGAACTACGTAAACACAGAACGTCCAAAACAGCGAAATCCGAAATGTTTTGGTTGGCCCATCTGCAGTATAGCTGCGTAAGGTAAGTGTGCGATAGTTATGGACCTTAAGATAGGGTGCGGATTAAGGTAAGTGTATACATAGGTAATGTATGTAAGATTTAGTGTAGTGTTAGAAGTAGGGTTTTGTTAAATGTACTGCGGTGGTGGTGCTGTGGTAGCATTGTCGCCACACAGTAAGACGTTGTCCAGTTTGATTCTCACCTAGAGCGTCTTCTGTGCGGAGACATGCGTGAATGGGCGTACCTTCATTGAAGGTTGTGCATCAGGGCTGGCAACTTGGCACGTAAAAATCTACTGCCAATCATTAGCGGACCGGAGTTCCACTGTGATGACCCCTAACCGGGAAAAGCCGAAAGACACAACATTTGTGTGTTATTTATTTTGTTAGGGTATTATCTCCGTAGGGGAAGTGTATGGTAATTACGGACCTTAGGGTTAGGGAGGGGTTAAGGATAGTGCATAGATAGTTGTGTATGTGCGGTAATGTGCAGTGTTAGAAGTAGGGTTTTGTTAAATTTATTTATGTGTATTATTTATTTTGTTTGGGTATATCTCCTTAGGAGTAGTGTGCAGTAGATACGGACCTTAGGGTTAGGGCGGGGTTAAGGATAATGCATAGATAGTTGTGTATGTGGGGTTTAGTGTAGGGTTAGAAGTTGGATTTTGGTGCTTTACTTTAGGGTTAGGAGTTGGGTTTGGTTAGTGTATGTATGTGGTTTATTTATTTTGTTTGGGTAGGTAGTATGTAATGGGTGGTGGGGTTGGCCAACTATGACTGTTTGTTTTAAATTTCGCAGTTCGATTAATACGTGTCGCTCTTTTGGTATTCCTTGAAATGGGTTTTCGCGGAACTGATATAGACCTTGTTTTCTTGTAATTTGTATTGCTTTTTTTCCTCTTTGTGTATTGTAATATATTACCATTACACTGTGTTTTAGTTGTATTCTGTTTTCTACTGCATGTTTAAACTATGAAGGAGACCAAAGCGCGCACACTCAAGTCACACAGAGTCACTTAAGGTTAATAACCTGTGAACTGGGGTAGTAGCTAGGAACTAAACCTTGTATTTACAAGGTTTTACTAGAAAAACCCACTCTCGGAGTTTGCCTTAGACTGCTGGTTAGTTTGTTTTTCTTTGCATTGCTTTCTTGTAATTTGTATTGCTTTTTCTTCCATTTTTATATCGTGTATTTTCATTACATTGTGTTTTAATTGTATTCTGTTTTTCTATTGCATATTTAAACTAGGAAAGAAACCATTGTGCTCACTCCCTCCCCTCTTGAGTCACACAGAAATGCAGTTTCCCCTACCCTGGTGCTTTTGTGTTTTTAGTCACTGTTTCTAGTTGGAAGCCCCTTATGTTAATTCAGCCACATATTTCCCTTCCTCTCCTCTTTCGCTGGCTGTTGTCAGTAAGCACAAAGTTATTATTTTGTGAAATCACTCCCCTTCTGCAATTTAACTTTATTGGCCCTTGTACTGTATTCTGTAGAGCCAGAATACTAATTACCCACCCCATCCATTCTATCTTGTTCTCTTAAAATTGGTGGTTCTCCTCTTAAATTGCTGAAGTTTGTTCATAGGTAGGTACTAGGCTATTGGCCCTAGGGCCTATATAAGACTAGCCAAGAAAGTACCCTGCCTTTCGCCACCCAAGATAATTATTTTCCTGTGCTCCTGTCGAGCAGAACCACAGAGGTGATCCCCGGGGTGGATTTCCTATTTCCCATCCAATCATCAAGGTTTTTCTTGAAGAGTGCTAATGAGGAGCTTTGTTTGATATAGATAGGTAGTTTGCTCCAGAGTATGGGAAGTCTCTGTGATAGGAATCTATCCCTGCAGCATGTTCTGTTTATTTTAGTGACAAGGTTTAGGTCCCTAGAGCATGTAGCTCGGAGGGATTGGGATTTCTTTAAGTGGAGCATGTCCAACAGCTCTGGGTTTGACATAGCTTTGTATGTTAGACAGAGATCACCTCTGAGTAGGCCATATGCGACGGAGTAAAGCTGGAGATTTTTGAGATGGTCTGCGTAGGCCATCTGTTTGAGGCCGGTAATCCTCTTTGTGAGGTATTTCTGCGGCCTATCCAGTTGATGTCTTTTGAGGTACATACCAAAAGGGGCATTGTACTCTATAATGGGTCTAATGAGTGATGAGTAGAGGGGAACAGTGATCTCTTTTTTTCCTGGATGAGAAACCTTTTGTGTTGAGGTGTGCCACGTAGAAGGATTTCCTGACTACTGTGGCGATGTGATTATCAAAGGAGAGAATACTGTCCACCTGTGTCCCAAGGTCTCTTATCACACTTTCGGTGTTAAGTAGACTACCACCTATATAGTAGCTCATGGATACAGAGTTTTTACCAAAGGGGATGACAATGCACTTTTTGGCATTGAGCTTGAGGCCATGGCTTTGACACCAGACATCTGTGTCTGTGAGGCCCTTTTTGTAGGATGTCCACATCGTTAAGAGTTTCGATTATGGCTCCTAGTTTACAGTCATCTGCGAACTTCATTAGCCAAAGACCTTCTGTGTTAGCCTGTACTTCAAAAAAGTAGATACCAAACAGGAGAGGACCCAGGACTGAACCCTGTGGTACCCGCTTGTCACTGGTTTGAAGTCTGATGGAGTCTGCTACTTTCGCAGTGTGGGATCTGTCAGTGAGCCAGTTGGCAACCCATCTTGTGAGGCAGGGATTTATACCTAGTTTAGTGAGTTTATTTATAACTCCAGAGTGGTGGATGATGTCAAAAGCCTTGGCAAGATCTAGATAGGCTGTGTGAATCACCTTACCCTTGTCTACGGCTTTGGTGACTGCTTCAAAGAAGTCTATCAGGTTTAGGATAGGTTATAGGTTTAGTTACCCCCTCTTTCATATCTAACTGCTTAGTGCACTGCAACTCTTTAGATAATGTATCATTTTTCCATCTTACTTTTATAGTCTGCAACATCTAATCAAAGACTACCAATCATTAGAGAGCCCACATTCTGTCTTCTGGTACTCATCTTGGGAGTAATGCTTCTGTATTGCTCCTGGTGAGAGAAGGAGCATAGGGACATTTTCTGGAGACTGCTGATCTCAAGAAGCCTGTTAATTGTTTAAATTGTCGGTCTTGAATTTATGCTTTTCTGTCTGTCCTTATGAGAAGGATCAAAGGGCACTGGTTTCTGATCCTCACCGATTGGACTGTGAGAGTATGTGTGAGGACCTTCCTGATTGGTCTAGTTGCTATTCAAGGCATCTAGTAGGAAAAGGATGCAGCAAGCCTACAGACCCCTGCATCATCTGGGCAAGACTGCTGATCACTAAAGTGCCTGTGGCCTGCTTCTCATTTTCAGATTAGTGCTACTGTTTTGCTTCTGATGAGAGAAATTTTTGTGAGACCAGCACTAGTATTAGCAGCCAGAAAGTAGCCACTTAGGTGAATCCCCATTACTTATTCTTGACAAAGCTGTTTTTTCTTTTCAGTAAGTACTACTTGATAAGTTACTGTCTAACATAAGTTCACAATATCTCCTCTTAAATACTTTATCCATAAATCAACAAGTCTACTTTATTAATTTCCCCTCAAGTGTTTGGCAGCATACCTCTCGACCTCTTAGAGAAAAAAGTCTGAACAAAGTTATAAATAATGAGGGATAAGAACAATTTTTAAATATTCCTCTTACAAAGTTAGAAAGTTGATAGAATAACAGGTTTTACTATAGCGTGAATTTTCTGAAGGGTATGAAGTCTGAAAGTCAAATGTCTGTCATTATTTTCTGACTTTAATCTTTAATGATTTGCCAGTAATTTGCCAAAAAAAACGCAATTTTATTAAAAGCAGGCCAAAAATATGAGGCAAAAATCTGGAAATTCTGTGAAAATCTGTACAATTGAAAGGTATTTTTTGGCAGTGCCTTGTATAGACACAAGCACCTTGAGTTAACATTTTTCCTGAAAACACACCCTTGAAATTTCACCATTACCTAGTTGCACACATGGCAACTAATTTTCAGTGACTGGTACTTCCTGGAGAGTTGCAAACCAGATACTTCTGACTTGACTATATTCTCACTGCAACTATCTAATCAAGAAAAAAGGGCCAGGTGCCATGGATATGTACTTTCCAACTATCTCTGATACCAGCTTGATGGATATGGGCACCCTGAGGCAATCAGCTAATTCTCAAACTGATCACGTGTGTCAAAGATGTATTTACACAATGTCACTGGAGGCAAAGCTCTCACATAAATGCACTCCTAATGTCAATCAGGTTGTTAGTAGCACACAGGCTGCACCCATCGCACATGAAGCAGACGCAAACACCCACATATGCTGAGGCACTTAAATGTAACATTCCTAAACCCTAAAGACCTCCTAGATGAAGCACACACAACAAATACTGTCAGCAGCCCCAAGTGCACTTTTTTAAAACAGCACCCACATGAACAAATACAGCCACATCTCATAGAGCCTCTACGTCTAAGCCCAAAAGGCAAGCTGCTGCACAACTCAACATTCTGGTTATTTGGAGACTCCATTGCAAGACACACTGATGATTTTCTCACCAGGCTGAGTAAGGAGAAAGGCATGGGTAGTTGCTTATTAGGGACAGGATCAGCCATGTTATGCATGTACTCAGGTCATTGGACCTCAGGTACCAATATGACTCTGTTATAGTCCATGTGGGTGTAAATGACCAGCGACATACCACATAGACTATATAAAGAGAGGCATCATGGAGCTCCTAGAATGTATTTCCCAGGTTCGTATAAGCCTAGCATTGAAGAGCATTGTGCTTTCTCCCAGGATGACACCACAGATTGAAAAGATGACTGACTTTTATATAATTGGCTTAATTTCTGGTTGCATTCTAAGTGGTTTCAGTATTTGTCAGCATGGAAGCAGATGATCAAAAGACAACACCGCTTTGCCAGGGATGGTCTGTTCCTCTCCTGTCTAGGCTTTGAATATTAGCTAAAACGTCATTGTCACCACAGTGCCTTTTTTCAGAAATGCCAAACTGAGAATGCATCTGACATAAATCAAAACCAAGGCAATCTAAAGGTTTTACTGTCCACTGCTAGGAGTCTAAACAAGAAACTCCATTTCCTACAAGGTGTACTCACCCTAAAAGAACGCTTATGCCTGTGGAGTTATACACATAGGTTCATAGCTTCATAGGTGTGTACTAGGCTAATGGCCCTGGAGCCTTTGCAAGCTTAGCCCGTAGGATTACCCTGGCATTGTGCCACCCAACCTTAGTTCCAAGTGCCTGTGTCTAGTAGAACCACTGGAGTGATCCCTGGGGTGAATTTTCTATTTCCCATCTACTCATCAAGATTTCTCTTGAAGAGGGCCAGTGAGGTGCGCTGCTTGACATGTATGGCAAGTCAATTCCAGAGAATGGGCAGTCTCTGGATTATGAACCTGTCCCTCCAGCATGTTCTGTTGATTGTGGTAATGAGGTTGAGGTCTCTGGAGCATGTGGTGCGGAAGAATTGGGATTTCTTTAGATGTAGCATTTGTAACAGAACTGGGTCAGATATGGCTTTGTAAGTCAAGTAAAGATTGTCTCTAAGTAGGTGATATGTGACAGAGAATAGTTGGAGTTTTTTTGAGTCTGCCCATTTAGGCCAAGTGTTTAAGGCCTAGGATCCTCTTTGTAAGGTACTTTTGTGGCCTCTCCAGTTGTTGCAAGTGTCTAGTGAGGTACATGTCAAATGGGGCATTGTACTCGATAATTGGCCTAATGAGGGAAGAGTAGATGGAGACAATGACCTCTTTCTTCCTGGATGCAAAACCCTTTGTAATGAGATGTGCCACATAGAAGGACTTTCTGACCACAGTGGCAATGTGGTGGTCGAGAGAGGTTGCTGTCAACCTGTGTTCCCAGATCTCTTAAAATGCCTTCTGTGTTCAGTGGACTACCATCAATGTGGTAATTCAAGGGAACCGGGATTTTCCCAAGGGGGATGATGATGCATTTTTTGGTATTGAGCTTAAGGCTATGGTTCTGACACCAGTCGTTGGTCTCAGTGAGGCCTTTCTGTAGGATGTCAACATCACTTGGGGAGTTAATAGCTCCCAACTTGCAGTCATCTGCGAACTGTGTCAGCCAGAGACCCTTCGTGTTGGCCTGGACTTCAGAGAAGTAGATACCAAACAGGAGAGGACCCAGGACCAAAACATGTGGGACTACTCAACTTGTGACTGGCTTGCAGTCTGACTTGGAGTCAGCTACTTTCACACTGTGGGTTCTAGCTGTGAGCCAGTTTGCAACCCACCTAGTGATATAGGGGGTTGATGCCTAGCTTAGTGAGTTTTCTGTGATTCCTGAGTGGGGAATGGTATCAAAGGCCTTGGCCAGATCAATGTAAGCTGTATGAACCACCTTGTCTTCATCCACAGCACTGTTGACGGACTCAAAGAAGTCGACCAAGTTGAGCAGGCATGATCTACCCTTCACAAAACCAAACTGTGTGGGATCCAAAGTTTGGAGATTCCCTGTATCCTTGTTTATAAGGTCCGTAATGATGCATTCCATAGCTTTGTGTATTAAACTCGTCAGGCTAATGGGGCGATAGTTCTCAGGGTCTGTAGTCACTCCTACTTTGTGGAGAGGGATGACTGTAGCAGTGCCCCATTTGGTAGGGACAAAGCCTGAGGTGAGGCTGTGATTGAACAAGACACACAGGTGAGTTGCCAGTTCACTCTGCAGTTCATGTAGAACACAGCCAGGGATATTGTCAGGTCCCATAGAAGCTGTATTCTTGGTCTTGGACAGTGCTGTTTTAACCTGTGCAGTAGTAATACTGGATGCCTGGTGATCTTCTGGTATTGTAATTGGTCCTGGGGGGGGGTAAAGTTGGCACTGAATCTGTTGGCCAGTATATTGGCAATATCTGTTGGCTCAGTATAGGAGGTACGATTGTGCAGTAGCTCAGAGCAAATCTGATTATTGCCGTTGAGATTCTTTACATAACTATAGAAGGCCTTGTGGTTGTCTTTACTGTTTGCTGCAATTCTGTTTTCATAGCTAGCTTTAGAGGATTTGTTGAGGATTCTCAACTTTTTGTTGAGGTTGATAAGGGAGTTTTTCCAGTCTTGGGACTTTTATTCCACATCAGTTTCCTCCTTCTGTTGTAGAGTTTGTGTATGGCAGGGGACCACCCGATTGGCTTCCTTTTGTTTGGAGGAGAGTGTCTTCATTCTTTGGGTATGGCGAGATCCATGCATTTGTATACGTGTTCATACAGTGCATTGGTGTATGATTCAGCAGTCATGCAACTATTCTCCATTTGCATGGGTGCTGTGAAGTTAGCCACTTCTAATTTTAGGAGCCCAAAGTTAGCTTTGGAGAAATTTTTCATGGTGATCACCTTTGTGGGGGGGGGGGGGGGGGGGGATTTCTAAGGTGATTAGTTTGTGGTTGGATCTAACCAGGGAGGAGTTGACTGTTGTAGAGCAGTGGTCGCCCATGTTAGTAATGACCAGGTCAAGGATGTTGCTACCTCTAGTAGGGGTAAGAATGAGCATGTCCAGGGCATTGTAATTAATGAATTCCAGGAAAGGTTGGGCAAGTGTATTGGTTCATGAGTAGTTTTCCCAGTTAATGGAGGGGTAGTTGAAGTCGCCCAGTATGAGAGTGTTAGTTTGGACCCTAATATTCCCAGGGTGCTTAGGAACATGAAGTGTGAGTCTTGGGACATGCTTGGGGCCTATAGCAGGCTACGATCTGAATCAGTGTCTTACCCTATGTTAGCTGCACCTGAAGTATCTCAGATGCATTATGTTGCGCTACCAGTCTAGATGTGTGCACATCCTATATGAATATGGAAACACCACTGCCTTTGAAGCTTCGGTCCAAGTTCTGGGGCTGAAAAGTGCAGAATGAGTTATAGCCTGGTAGTGCAGGGGTGCTTTCTGCTGCCTTGAACCAGGTCTCTGTTGCAGTACAAATGTCTATCTCCATTTTAAGGAGTGCTTCGATCGAGTGCATTTTGAGATTTAGACTTCTAGCATTGAGAAGCATGACCGTCATATTGCATTTGTTTGTAGCTGTTATGGTGGTAATTTGGTCTTTGTAACACCTCCTACAAAATGCACTATAGGGGTGGCAAGAGCCTTGACTAGTATCCGGAAGCCCAGGGGTGACAGATGCAGGCCACCTCTGGCAAAGCATCGAGGTCCGTCACTTATGTCATCCCAGGCAGACAGATGCTGGATCCCCTTAGAATGACACCAGAAATTTAGCCAATTGTTGAAATCAGTCATATTCTGCTTGTTCTGTTGTATAATTCTGGGTGATGGTAGGATGCTGCTCAGGGCTAGGGTCATACCTGTCCGGGTTACATAATCTGAGAGCTCTTCCATGTCTCTCTTCGTGTAGTCCAGGGAGGTACATCTCAGGTCATTCACACCCACATGTACAGTGACAGAGTCATACTTGTACCTGTTGTTGAGGGACCTGAGTGCATGTGTTATGTGGTGGATCCTGGCACCTGATAGGCAGCCGACTGTTACTTTCTCCTTATTCAACCTAGTGAGTGGGACATCAGTGTGCCTCACTATTGAGTCACCTATGACTAGTGTGTTGGACATGCTGTTTTGCCTTAGGGGCTTTGGTTGAGTGGCACACTGTTTAGGAGAGTTGTGTCTCGTGATTAGTGTTGTGTTGTGGTGGTTGAGTGCATTTCTGCTTTGGAGGTCTGTGCTGTTTGGGTAGATTTTTATTGAGAGCCTCCTTGAAGGTGGGTGTGTGGTTTGTGTTTTTATGTGAAGGCAATGCTGGTGTGTGTTCTGGAGGGCTGTGTGTTCCATGTGGTATGGTGCAAGTGTTGACCTTGTCTTGACCACCTATTCCAGTCTTGGCTGGAAAGTGGGTGACTTCCAGTTTGGATATACAAGTGCATCCCTTGCAAGTATGAGTGTTGGGAGGTAAGAGGAGAGGGTTGTCTGTGTACATAAGGCTGTTGCTACACTGCCTCAGAGATGCCTGCATGTAAAGCCAGGACTCTTAACCACTACACTTAACTACTACACTATCTCGGCTTGGAACTTTTCTCTCATGAAAATAAGATCTGTCCTTCTACATGATGCAGTTGCTACATTGCCTCAGGATGCCCAAGTTCACCAGGTTAATAGGAGAAAGCATAGGAAAGTGACCTTTAGACATGCTTGGAGGGGGGTGGGCATTAATAAGTAGTACTGATGCTGTTTCCTTGTAGAATGTTTAGTACGGATAGCACTTTTGTGTGCTGCAATAATTGCTAGAAGAAGTCTGGTAAAGTGTTAAACTAATAAGCTAGTAAAAGTGTAGGAGAGGAGAGAACTAGCATCTAAGGGAAAAATTGCAGAGCAGACTTTGGCACCGCTCATAAGCTTGCAAACAGTCCTGGATACAGCAAATCAGTATCTGGACTAGACTAGTTATAGGAAAGGTGGGAAACTAGCGCAAATGTGGGCTTTTAAACCAGACAGTTGAAAGAGATGGAAAAACTGCCCAAACGGCCAGTAAGCTACAATTTCTGTGGCAGGAACCACTCCTCTTGTGGTAGATAGGCTACCTAGTGCTTATCACTCCCACTGATAAAGCTAGAAAGCTTCCCACCAACACAGAAAGGCTTGGGGGGCTCAGAAGCTTACAAACGGTCCTGGATACAGCAAATCTGTATCTGGACTAGACTAGTTACAGGAAAGGTGGGAAACAAGTGCAAATGCAGACTTTTAAACCAGAAAGTTGAAAGAGATGGAAAAACTGCCCAAATGGTCAATAAACTACAATTTTTGGTCCAGAAACCACTCCTCTTGTGGTGGATAGGCTACCTGCAGAGAGCACCCCTGCAGTGCACGGATATAATGCCTTCCACACACCTAGATCAGCTGTTAAAAAGGCAAGATCTAAAGGTGAAGGCGTCATGATTTACATCAAGAATAAATATACCTCAAGGCTGGTCAAATAGGACAATGTACTTGAGATTCTTCATGTTCAACTCACCATAGGCAAAATCTCATACCACTTCCTTGTAAGCTTATATATCCTTCTCTATGACCCTGGAAACCTATAACATGTAATTTTAAGATTATTGAGACACTCACCAACCCAATACCATATTCATAAGCGATTGTAATTACCCCATTATTAACTAGGAATTATAAATCACTCCATATATGCAGACTTGGATTCCTAGATTTTGTGAACACAAGCTCCCTTGACCAGATTTTCAATATGCTAACATACTGGATCTTGTCATTACTAATATGGGAGTGTGCTGTACACCCCCTAGTATAATGTCCCCTCTGGTAAGGTCAGACCCCCAAAACTGTCTGCTTTAAAAAATAAAACCTGGAACCCCATCTAAACCTGGAATGTTCAGAAACTATTCTACAGCTAAATTCGTACTGTTAAGTAATAGCCTGGCAAAATTTAAAGTCTCACTAAACTCTGTGAATACTGATGCATACACAGAACTGTTCACAGAAACCCTGTACAAATGTGTTTATATTTATTTATTTACATTTGTTTACCGGGAAAGTCCGACTGGGCCAAAAGCCCATTTTCAGCAGAGGCCCGGGGAGAAAAGCTCTACAGAAATACAAGCAATGTACAATAATTAAATAGTACAACAGTATACATACAGTAAGATACAGAATCCATATCTTCTAATTAGTCTATAGAAAGTAGTATTCAATACAGTTTTCCAGTAGATACAGGTTCAAAAAGAAAAACACGAGCATTTCAGTGAAGATTACTGTGTGAAAAAATAAAGTTAGTAGTGTATACACATTAAATAATAGTTATGACCAAATGACATTTCTGTTTTATTTATTTATATATATATATATGGAAAATTAGGTAAGTGGCCAGTGTATTGAAAGAGTTATAGATATCTTGTCAGTCAGGTTTGGCACAGGAGCAATGCCAGTTCTTGGATAGATGTTCAAATATTAGTTTAAAACTGATAGATTCAGATGTGTTTTGGAGGGTGTGGGGTAAAAAGTTCCAAAATTTGGCTATATGATTTGAAAATAGGTCTTCACTGTGAGTGTTAGCTTTGTTTACTGTGAGAAAGTTTCTGTCTGTAGATCTTAGACTTCGTAGGCATGAGTAGGAAACAAGTTCCTTGAGGGATGGGCAACTATCAGGATGGAAGATAATGTGTGTGAATTTAAGTTGGTAGAGATGAAGAAGGTTAGGTAGCTCGAGCCAATTTAATTTATGTAGAGTAATACAGTGGTGTGTTTGGTGGGGAAGGTTCGCTGCAAAATGAGCTGCTCATTGTTAGAGCAACCTACTGGGGGGCCAGCCAGTAAACCTACTGGCAATTCTCAGCTAATTGTACTCCCTCCCTAGACAGAGATAACAGGTATCATAGCCATTGTCTAAAATTAAATGCCAAGAAATGCATAACAGTATCTTTTGGAAAGTCATCCACTCCCTGCTAACTATCATATTGACAACACATCGCTAAGAGTCTACCCAGTAGTTAGGGACTTGGGGACACACGTAGGCAGTTATCTAGCCTTTGACCATTGTGTATCTACAGTGGTGAGGAAAGAATTCTATGGTGTGCAACCTACAAACAGTGGTATGGTATCTAGGTCCAAGGAGATGATTTTTCCAGTCAGTTCGGCATTTGCCAAACCTGTCATTGAGTCCAATATTCCCTTTTGATGTGCCTGGTTAGGTACATACCAACAGTTGGAATGTCCACAGAGGTTTCCTCAGTAAGAGTACAGGATGTAACTAACATGTCCTGTGCAGGTTGTTGATGGGAGATCTATGTCTGGCATACAAGGCATTGTTGAACTCCACCCTGTTGGACCTCCTGCATATCCGCAACACAAAGATCACCAGAACTACCTGTTCTAAAGAGTTAAACCTAGGGTTTGGATTGGAATAAGGGTTGAGGTTTTTACCTTACAAGCACAAGGTACAGGGTTTGATTCTCATCTTCGAAAGGGAAGTTGGCTAGGCTTAAAATGGCCCACAGTAGCAGCTAGCCTACCACTTGCCTGTGAATCTATACAAGTTGGACCTGCTGAAGAGACAGGTAACATATCCCAGAGACTAACCTTTCTCTGGAACAAGCTCCCCATCCATCTGAAGCAGAGTTCGTCCCTAACCCAATTTAAGTTTAACTTGGACAGTTGGATTGGGAACAGAAAATTCATCCCTGGTTTAACACCTCTCCCTCTAATGGGCACAGGCAGCCTGTAAATGGTACATCTTCTAGGCCATTGCTTTTAAGTGTTTCATCTACCAAGCCCTTGCTTACATTTATCAAAGGTACCAGAATTTGTCAGATTTGAGATGCATGGCTGTGCTTAAAAAGGCCTCAGTGTTTGCTGGCCTAGTACACGCACCTATGAATGTAATGCAGAAACCTTCAGAATATGTAAAGACTTCGGCATTACCTTCTCACACCCACACTTAACTTTCCTGAAAGCATTCAATGTTCCATTCATCTGAAATCTTAACATTTCAATGAACAAAATAATCAACCACATTTAACAGTCATTCACTTTGTCGATCTGCAGCCAGTTCGACTGAGTGAATGATTTCCATGTACTGTGCTGCTTATTAAAAGTGCAAGTATCAAATGTTTGTCATTTCCTTGTATGGAGGAAGTATGCTTACTAGTGGCTGGGGCAGATTGGTAGGCTGTCAAGGTTGTAGGCATGCTTAAGTAGTAGTTTGTTGACATCATTGTGTATGCCAGCACTGAGCATGTTTTCAGTGTAATGTGGGATCTTCCAATAAAATTGCTTGTTTGTGATCTATAGGAAAAGAAAAACAAAGATCAGCAAACACTTTAAAACAGTGCCTGTTGAATCTAACATTGGAGAAGCTTCTTGGTGGATGTTGATGGGTTTCATTCTTTTACATTCCATTTGGCATTTTTTCCATATGAATCTCTCGCACTTGCGGGAGTAAGATCCCTTTGTTGAGATATTATGTAGTAACAGACATCACACTAGAAGAGTACACCTAACACAAGAGCTCCTAGTTTTTGACTTCTGCTGACACATTTCAGATCTATGTCCTGATTTATACTGTGGAAAGACTCCTGCATTCCATACCTACTGTAGCAGAACCTTTTTGGCAACTTTGTGGCTTCCAGATAGTGAACTGTGACCCATGATCATATTGTCTTGTCTGATTGACTACGACAGGAGCATATTATGTAGCATTGGCATAATAGAGATGAAACATGGCTGACTGCAGGCATCAGAGGGGGAGAGAAATGTGGACTCTCCTCACTACAAAATGGGGGGAGGGGGGTTTGAAGCTGCCTAGCATGAAGGATCATCAATATGGTCTTGCATATAGACCAGATCCTTGCCAGACCACCGTGAGCAAACAAAGAAATGGAGGCAGGTCTTGCTCACACCCTTACAGAAGTAAGTTTGTTTCAGAAAAGGTCCATTGGTCATGTTAATGAGCTTATCCCTGGGCTAACAAGATTTTGAGTTTAGGCCAGTCTTCTACTTTGGACAACAAGGAGCATGGAGGAGGTGCATCCTGCCAACTCGTATCCTAATTCATTTACGCAAGAGGGAACACAGGCTCCTAACATGCACTTCCAGTATAATTAAACCTAACTTTATAATGGAATACCCTGGGTGCAGCTGTGTAGTTGGGTAAACTGCCCCTATATGAAGGGGCAATTTCCCTTTTTAGAAAGTGTATAAAGATTTGTATGTTTTTGTGCAAGTTAAGAGCCTGGGGTTTAAAATGTATTTTTTTTTTTTTTTTTTTTGTTGAGTGTTTCTACAGTCTACTGTACAACTCTCAAATTCTCACAAATCTTAACTCAACACTCCTGACCAAGCTTGAATCTACCTACAACAAGTTTGCTAGATTTGCTGCCCAACAGACTTACAAATCCCATCACTGTCTCTCTCTAAAATACCTAAACTGGCTTGAATTACCCCACCAGTTTCTTCTCTCTCAGCTTCAGATCATCCATTCTATCCTATACCAGCCTTGCTACTGCCCGGCACTATTCCCTTTCCTCTCCTTTTATTCTCCCTCCAGACCTCTCCATGTAACGTACAGCTATCACCCCACAATTGCCTGGAATAGGCCCCCACTAGAAATCAGGACCCTTACACATCCTAAACATAGGTTGGTACTAGGCTATCGGCCCTAGGGCCTATTCAAGCCTAGCAATAACACTTTAAGACATAATTTAAGACAGCCACCAAAGAACACTTTAAAAGTCACTGTTCCTGCCACTGCCCTCTCCCTCCTTAAACATCCCCTACTTTCCTATACCTTAATCTTCTTTCTGCCCTTAACTCACTCTTCTCACTAGCTCTCTCTAATCTTCCTTGACTACTCTTTCTACTGTCTTCTAAAACCTATTAAGCTAATCATTTCAGAGAAACATTCTGTAGTAATTGTCTTGCCTTCATGCAACTCCATTATGATAAACCTGGGTTTTTGTAACCACTTACCCCAAAAACTATATTCATCTTAATGACATATTTCTTTTTATTCATCTTGAAAGAGCTTTGCTATACTCCTGATTATTGACACTGTATAACATTGTATTGCTACTTAATGCCTTGTAATAATCCTGTAACATTGCTGTTTAATGCTGGTTTATAATGAAACTTGTATAATATGTTGGAAATTTTCTCCCCGGGCCTCCGCTGAAATAGGGCTCTTCAGCTCAGTCAGACAAACCCAGTCAACAAATGTAAAATAAAATAAATCAAATAAATGAATATTGAATCAAATGCCTGGGAAAATGTGATAAGGTTTAAACAGAGATGAGAAACAGCAACTGTGTACAAGATCCAGCTGCCAAAAATTAGTGTGTGCATGTAAGAAGTTTCTTCTCCTTTCAGCTTTTCCCATTAGGGGGCTGCTACAGTGAAACAACAGTCCGCAGGACATTTGGCAGCAGAGTTTTACGGTGTTGAATTGACAGCCCAGCACCCAACCTTCCACAGAAGGTACACACATGCACCCACTCACACCTAGAGCCAGTTTACAGTGTCCAGTCCACCTGCATCAAGACTTTGAAATGTGGGAAGAAACCAGAGAACTCTGAGGAAACCCAAGCGACCACAGGTAGGGCATGCAAACTCTGCACAGAAGGCTCCCCAGCCAAGGAGCGAACCAGAGAACCTTTTGTTGAGACAGCAATGCTAACCGCTGAAACACTGAGGCCACCCAGATGTTATCAAAGTATACAAGCAAGAAATGTTCAAAAACCTGTTGTGCACTGTATGTGAAAATTACAGGTTTTTAATCAGATTACCTACCTTATCAATATTACCATAGAATGTAAGACAAAGGTAAAGACAAAAAGCAGAATATTGAATTATTTTAGAAATGTAGGGTTCAAATAGCAGCATTACAGGAGACATGTTTGGCTAGATGTATATGAATTTGTTGCAGAATTTCAGAATAGATATTCTTGAGTATCCAGTGCAGTGGAAAATGGGATAGTAATATTGATGTCATGAGGGAATCCAATAGGGACAAAAGAAAAAACAGACAAAAATAGAATATTTGTGGCAGAGACTGAGGATCACACTGTTAAGTCTTTCTCTTTACGATTATGACATTTGAACGTTTTGGGGGAAATGCTAAGCTTTCTTTAAGGAATATTTATGGGTAGGGACAGGAGCCTGATTTGATATAGTGAGGATGTATCAATATGACATAGAAGGGAACCTTGTAACAAAAAAAAGGTAGATTTGTATGAGAACCTTTGAAATGGAAGGTACGATTTCAGTAGCAGGAACTTGGACATAATTTGCATTTTATACGCTCTGTGAAATTCAGGGATTGAATTTGTAACTCACGCCAAATTGCTTGGAGTGATAATAGATGACCAAATGATATTTGCATCAAAAACTGGGTAGACTCTACAAAGTAAGGCCACTCCTCACAGATTTTGGCCAGAAGTACTATTTACGCAATCATTCTTCAGCCCTCCTTTATGCTTCTCCAATATTAATCTTAATTTTTGCAACCTTCAGACTTCCATCAGTGCTGTAACAAAATAGCTACATTTGCCACAAATCAGCCTAACAGAACCCACCATTGCATCTCTCTGAAGTAGTTGAGCTGGACAGAACTCTCTCACATGCTCACAATTAATAATCTTTAAATTGCTATACAAACCCCAGCAATGCCCAAGTTTAGATAGTCTGATAATATCCTTACATCCCTAGCCAAATCTTGCACTGTGGAGACGAGCTACAACTTTTCTGTATCCCAATTGAAAACCACTGCTGGGGACATGCTGTATTTTAACTGCATTTTGAAACAGTGGCCTTCTGTCTCAAACTCTCTGATAAAATGACAACCTAAAATCTTTTAAAATAGAGCAAGAAGCATCATCTTGAGCAAGCCTGATTTTGATCTTGTAACTCACCTGGTTAAAAGCCATGCCCTGAATTCAATACGCTATCCCTTAGATGTGATATTTTTTCTAAATAAATATCCATTGCTAATACTCAACCCACTCCTTCCCACCATTACTAATGAACTCTCACTATCCTACCTCTGCTTATTTGCAACAACTTGGACTTTTGACATTCAACTATCGAGATCTCTCTCAAATGTGTACCTTGAGAGTTCTCTCTCTCACTGCCTATCAGTTCCCAATATGTACTCAACTCTGGCACTTGGGTCAATTAATTCCTCTTTTACTCAGCTGTTAAATATTTTTTATTGTAACGTGGTTGTCTCTCTTACAGATATTAATAAATCACCTGCATCTTTGTCCATGTTTATGGACTGATACCTAGCTTTCTCATTCACACTTAGTGTACTATTCTCTGGCAGTGTTTGTTGGTTAGATGTGTGACTCCTACTGTTATTCTTAACTATTGATTGTAGTATTATGGAGATTTTCTCCCTGGGCCTCTGCTGAAAAGAGGCTTCTAAACCAGTTGAACTTTCCTAGTAAAGAAATTCCTCAGTCTGAAATAACTATGCTAGACTATTTCACAGGAGCATGGGTATTTAATTGAAAGCTTTGAAACACACCCAAGAACTATTTCAGATTATGCACCAATGAAGACTAAGATAAAGAATGCAGGTAATGAACTAAAAATGCAACACTGGCCCTTTACTAATCTGTAGCAAGAGGGAAATTTAAGGGATGGGTAATGAAAATGACTTGAGAGACAACTATCCTTTCTGAAGAAATGTCTAGGGAATGGGATAAAATGAAAACGTAGTTTACAGAAATGGTTAGCTGTAGGAGATATACGAAAAAGAAAGGCATTATTCAGAGGTGCTGACAAAGGTTATAGTACTGCACAAGAAGGAAATTTCAAGAATAAGTGGAGTGGTAATTGACTGGTGCTAAATGTAAAATAAGCAAGTACTTGGGTAATATGCATGAGTTACAAAAGGTTGCTGTTAATTTTTTTTTTTTTTTTTGGGATAACTTCAGAGCACTAAAATTCTTAGCACAATGAATAAGGCGGCAAAGTTGAAAGGTTCATTGCCAAACTTAAGGAGCCTATGACAAGAAAACTGACCAGAAATCCTGTAGTGGTATTAGAAATACTTTGGAAATTCTATGAAAATGTGTGTAAAGCAGAGGAATAGGGAACCAAGGAAAGGCACAACTGAAAATATTTATGGAATACTTAACTATGCCAATGTTAAAGGAAGGTGAGGCTCAAGAATTAATAGTCAGTAACCATTGTTAGGAATCCATTTATCTGTTTGGGAGTAGAGCCCCACAGCCTTCTGCACCAAAGGCAAATGTACTACCTGTTGTGCCACTGACACTTGAAGTGGTGCCAGTAATCAAGGATGACATGTATGCAACCTAGAAGCACCCAAATTTTGCTACTGCTTCCCTAAGAAAGCAGTTTCTATGAACCTTTTGCTGACTGGATTGATATGATCACACATCCTTGGGATCCGATAGTGGTCCAAGGAGGTCAGAGAGACCACAGCACTTTGCTGTGCTGCCCCATACATGCACACTATGACCCTTGATATGATGGGTAGGAGACATTTTGAGATCTCTTGTGTTTATCTCACCTGTACAAGATCTGGTCCTCCATAATGAGCAAGACATTGGTGGATCTTCCCTCACTGCTTGAGTCAAGGAGTATAATGGTTATGGATTTCCACAGTTGGCGTCGGCTTCCATATTGGCCCATTGTAATTTTGCTTGTGCTGTCTGTGTAGGTAGGACTGTACAAGCACAGGTATGTGCCACTCCAAGATGGCCTGGCTGAAGCTGTCCAGTATTAAGGAGGCGCTCAAGTATTCCAACCTGGGTACCTCTTTCAGGGTTGATATTTTGCCCAGCTAGCTTTTTTTTTGGAATGCGCTAACCTCATGAGATTGAAGCAGGCCCTGTCCACTGTAGAGAGCACTGTAAGTCCCTTTCAATTCTTTCTCCCCTATTTTCTAGGCCTGACCAGACCTGAAAACGAGGCCTCCTTGCAGCATAAGGAAGGTTGTCATGCATCAGGTGTTGTCTGCCACAGTGCTGGCCAAGTCGGCCAAGAGTATTACTCCAAAGCTTATTAGTTTCAGCCCTGACTGTAATCTAGAAATGCCCATGGAGCCACTGTTTTTCAGAAATTTCTCTGGCTTGAATTACCCTCACTAAAAATAAGAGTCTGGATGTGGTAATCTCTTGGATCCCTTAGTTTCTTACCCAGAAAAAAACATTGCTAAGCAATAGTCTCAACAAACTGGTGAAAAGGATACAGTGCGTGCTTTAGAACTATGACAAAGGTTTTGCTCCCACTTTGTTCTGAAAGAAGACTGGTTTCTTTCCTACAGTATACTTCAGTGTCT
This sequence comes from Protopterus annectens, assembly GCF_019279795.1. Taxonomy (NCBI): domain Eukaryota; kingdom Metazoa; phylum Chordata; order Ceratodontiformes; family Protopteridae; genus Protopterus; species Protopterus annectens. Next base: position 1,029,536,125 of record NC_056732.1, on the reverse strand, counting down.
TAAATGGCACATCTGAATGTCAGGTTCTGGATGGTGACCCTGTAAGGAGGAGCAGATTCAATATCTGTCTGGTCTTCCAGAACTGATATCCTCCTGGGATTGATTTGTTCACCATATTGGAGAATGTCATCCTCTGCTCAGTGTAACAGGGAGAAGGGAGGTTACTGTTGAATACCTTCTCCATCCTGTGATAAAGGAAATGCATTTATGCTCTCCCTCTATTCCTGCTACTATTATGCCTTATTAAAAGTTAGAGAGAAAAGATCAGAACTAATGTGTGTTATCTTTGAAGCCAAGAAAAGAGTGATTTCAGGCTGTTTAGGTCCCTGTCATTATGTAAAACACTCCTGGTTATTTTCAAAGAGGGTCCCTTTTTTGGGTGACGTATGGTCCCCACTTGAGAGTCTGTCCGTTGGTGCCAGCGGGTGTTAGCAATGAGTGAGGCTGCCAGGAAACCTTCTGTCAGACAGATACTCTGCAGGACTGAAAAGATTCTCCATTTGAGCAAAATAGTATCAGATAACTCCCACCTCAAGTCAGTTTTTTTTTTGTGTGAGCCTTACATTTCAGAAGAAGCATGTATGATTTGCACCTTATTTATTCCAAAGTTAGGGTGCTTGTTCCATCAGTTTCTTGCCTTTTTTGACCTTTGGGAGGGAAAGACTTTGGTGCAGCACTTGACTGGTCGGGCTTTCCTTAAAGGAATGCTGCATTTCTGCACCACAACCCCTCCACTATGTGGGACTTCTGGGATTTACAGGCTTGTCAGTTAGTAGTTCATACTGACTCATTTGGAGAACATTTTTCTTGTGGCTATTAATTCTGCATGTAATTGCTGTGAGTTGAAAGCTCTCATTTAGAGAGAGAGAGAGACATTCACACTTTAGATGTGCACTATCACCTCATCTGTTACTTTAAGGGCATGCCTGAATTTAAGAAGAGCAAACAGCTAACTGTTTTTCATCGATGGTCTGGAGAGGGAAGAACTAACATTCATCAGGCAAATCCCTTTCCATATGGATTTCCTTCTGCATTATATTTTGCTGTCGAGTCCCTCACTACTTGTTTAAAAATTGTGCTGTTAGTGGCCGTTTGAGGAGATTGATTGCTACCATTGAATACCTAAAGAATGAGACCCTTGTATATGTCTGCTATGGCTATTTCCTCCTTACTTCACATCTTCACCAAGCACTATTAAGCTAAGATTTGTCTGGGGATCTTTCATAGCTTGGTGTTTTGGCACTCAGCCTTTTGAACTGTTGCTGCTTAGCTGTTGTCTGGCTGTATCCAGCAAGAAGAGCCCACTTGATGTTGGCTATAGCATACATTCTTATCATAACTCCTTGTGTTTTCAATCTTACCTCAACTGTTGGAATTCTCTAAAAGCTGATCAGGTTTCTGCTTGCATATTTAACAGTGTAAACTTCAAGTTGTTGTTGGTAATAGTTCATCTTTCCTGTTTTTTTTTTCTTTTTTTAAATCCCACTGGAGATGTCAGATTTTTTTTCAAAGGTTCATTGTTTGTCAGTAGTAGTGCCTACCCAATAACATTGTTGTTCTGCATTATTTCCTGCTTGATAAGTAGCATAGAGCAGTGAACCAGTACGTTTTCAGGTTCTGACCAGAAAGAAAATGCAGCAAAAGTAAAAATATACAGAGAAGAGTATATGCTAAATATAAATGTTTCATAGTGCTATATTTTGAAGTTTATGTAATGGAAAAGCTCCATAAAGGAGTGTTGCTATAGAGCACAAAGCTGTATTCTTTGTCCTGGAAATGTGGTCACCAGTCTTTATTGATTAATTATCTTAAAACAGAATTGTAATTTCACCAGAGTACAAAAAAAATGATGGGTATCCTATCATCAGGTCATTTGCTAGAAATTGATAGTGTTTAACATTTTTCTTCAACTGTATATTTAGCTTTTAACATTATTTTGTTTTGTGTTTTTCAAGATCATTAAAGTCAAGATACGTGAAGATGCTACTCAAGATATCTGTGCAACAGCTGTAGATACCAAGCAGGATGATCTTCCAACAAATCTGGAGACACCGGTTGTAAACATAGCTAAACATCTCTCTAAATCACCTGCAGCAAGAGTTGAGATTATGCCCAAGATGCTGACATTTCCTCCAACTGCATCTGGTTCCTGTTCAGGTAATTGTTGAACATGAAATGCTGTTTGTAAAGGAGTGGGAGATAATAATTTGTATTTGTTCATTTTTAGTAAGTTTCTCTACAGATCAGCATGTATATTTTAAAGTAACCTTTTTTTCAGTAGTCCTTTCCAAGGTACTTGGGTTAACTTGTTTAACACTTGTATAATCATAATTAACCTTTTTCAACTTTGTGACATATAGGGTACATGACAAAATAGACTGACCTAGAAGTGCTGTTTTTTTGGATTTCTTTATCTTACGCCGGTTATATATAGCCACGTGAATGGACACTGGTTATGCAGAATCTTGTTGAAGACTGAAAGGATTATGCATCTTTGGCAAATCTGGAATATCCTGTGCACAGTTGGTTAATGGTAAAGAACCAGCGCAGTCATCTGCATGTTGACACTTGGCACTAAATAGACAAATGCTACTCTTGGATTTCCTGTTAGGGTAGTGTGTGTGTGCAAGATGTCTTTCATGAGAGCTCCCTCTGTCCCCACATAAAAATGTGTATTGCTAGTAAAGCTGACATTTCTGTGATAGTGCTTCAGTTACCTGTTTCATCAGTCTGTCCTATCTGATGGGTACCAAATAGCTTGTGTGATCTGATCCAGCCATCTGCTAATTCTCTCAGCCTCAAGCTCTTTCATATTTTTTTCCTTCCATAATTCCCTTGTATTCCAACTAAACACATTCTTGTTTGTCATTGTGAAGGGATGATGTCAGACCACAGCTAAATGCTCCTTCATGTATTTATTGCTAAGTTTAGCCTTTCGTTTCATGTTATAATTTCTTTATATTTATACATCATTTGTATATATTATTCCATCCAGGCTACAATCTGTTCCAATTTACTTATTAACTTGACTTCTTTGGAAAGCTTTACCAGTCGCCTAGCATTTCCTTATTATTAGTTTAAAAAAAATGTACAAATTTAAACATATTTTTATTTTTTTATGTACAGTTTTCTCGTTTCATTATTATAGTTATTTTATTTATTGCTTTTGTTTACCGGAAAAGTCCAACTGTTCATAGAACACGTTTTCAGAGGAATCATGGGAAGAAAGGCATCAGTGTTCAAACAGCAATATACAGTGACACTACCATTTAAAAGGCAATAATATACAATAGTCTTTACAGCATGTTTCAGAAGAGGGAGACCTGCATTTCACTTCTGATAAAGTATGCAGACAGCCATATTGTTTTCAACAGAAAGTAAACAAGTCTTAGAGGAGGTGTAGTAGTGAGAGAGCTGGAGTTGAGAAATAGGCGATGAGAAGGAACTTGAGGCTAAATGAATATAACCAAAGGGAAGGAGAGTGAGTCACAGTGCTGGTAGGAGGAGGATATGGAGGGAGTTGAACTAGAGTGCTGTGCAAATCTGATGCAGCTCACTTACAGAGCTAGGAGTTGATTGAATGAGACTACTTGTAGTTTGAATTACTTTAGTGAGCAGTCCCATCTTACTGTTGGGGGGAGAATTGTGTTCCATATTTGTGACATTTGATGGGAGTAGGTTTTGAGGTGTAGAAGGTCTTTGTTAGAAGAGCAGAAGCTTCTGGGTGGTTGGTATGGTTGTACAAGGTTGGTTAGAGATGGACAGTCGTTTGGTTTTAGATTGTGAAGGATGGGGGGGGTGTACAGAGTTGGGAGTGTTTGAATTGGTAAGGTAGTTCAAGCCTCTGGAGGTCTCTGTGAGTCAACCAGCGATGTGATCTGTTGGGGAGGTTGGCTGGAAATTTTGCAACCTTCTTATAGCACTGCTCAAGTTTGTTTAGTTGTTAGTTGGAAGTTTCAGTCCATGCTTTAGGTGGATTGGACACTCTAAATTGGCCCTAGGCGTGAGTGCGTGTGTGTGCCTACCGTGGAAGGTTGGGCGCCGGGCTGGCAACTCAACACCGTAAAACTCTACTGCCAGTCATGAGCAGGCAAGTGATCTGCTGTGGCGACCCCTAACTGGGAAAAGCTGAAAGAAGAAATCGTTGGAAGTTTGTCAGTATTGGTGCCGAGTAAAGGAGAATAAGTGAAAAATCCTGTCCCAGAGTTAGCTTAATTAGATCCAAACCCTCTAAAAGGCAAACTACATATTTATCCTTTTGCTCATATATGCCATCTGTCTAATATAACTTACTGTAATACACAGCAAATGCATTGAAAATATTGTTCTCTGTATAAAGTAGTTTCCCAGTATGGTTAACTTTGGTTATTCTATACATGACATGATGCTTGAGCCTTAGTGCAAAATATCTTTCACTAGAGGGTATTCTGAAGAGATTTTTGGTGTCGAGTTTTTCAAGGGCATATTCCCCTTGGAATCTGAAAATTTGCTGCTGTTCTGTCTTTTCTAACACCTGACATTCAGCCTCCAGTAGGGTTATATCAATTTACTCTGTACATCTAGCAGTATACGCTGACACTATCTTTTATACATTGAAAATTGGAGATTAATTTGTCAGCCAGCAGATTTGCTGCATCTTCCAGCTCGGTGTAGGTGGCTCCATTTACAGTCAGTTCTACAAAGTACCGTGTGCTGCCTTTTTGAGGTTGCAGACATAGCTAAAGAAAGCCTTGTGTTTGTCTTTTGCCTGGCATGCTATCTTAACCTCAAATGTGGCTCTGTCATAGAAGCTTTAACTTGGTCATTGTTGAAACATAATCATCTTCACCACAAAATTTCTTTCCTAGAAAATTTTGTTCTTGGACACTGTTATTTCTACCAGAAGAGTGTTGTTACAAGCTCCTTTTTTTTGTCTTCTCCACTGGGTTTTCCACAAGGACAGGATGTTTCAGCTTACTAACCACTTGTTTGCCCCCAAGGTGGCTTACAATGCAAATATAAACCAGACGGTCTTTTTGCCAGTATTTTTTCCAAGCCATTTAAGTAACTGTGACCATACTTTACATACCTTGGATCTACATAGGCAACTGAGGATCTTCCTAATTAAAATCAGACCCTTCAGGAAGGGCTCTCAACTTCATTTAATTTGCAAATAATAAGCTTCATTCAGGAGTGTCTAAAGCCACCATTCTAGGTGGCTTTTTGAGCGCGTATTATACATTTACTTAGCTCATAGTTGCTTCTTGTCATGCAAAACCCAAAACCCTTTCCATGGGGTCTGTTGCCACTTCCACTGCCGCCTTTAGAAATTCCACTATTGATAAGATTTGTGCAGCAGCAGCAAGATCTGCAGTACTTTGCTAAGCTTTACAAATTGGTTGCTATCTTGAGCTCTAGGGTTTCCTTTGGAGCCACATTCCTCAAAGCTCTCCTGTCTTGATTCCACTCACGTTCCCTGAAGATGGGGGATTCTGATCCATCAGGCAGATTGGACAGACGGGAATGAATGTGATGCAGTAGTTATGCAATTACAATAACACTGGATCCTTCATCCACATCCATCTGATGCAACTTTCCTTCCTCTATCTAAATTGCCATTCTGTAGGACCAGTAGTACATTTCATATAATTTCTGCTAGTGTATATAAATTATTTGCTTTTATTCTTGGCAACAAACTCTGAGGTAACTTCACACACTAGTACATTGTGGAAAGACAACATTTAAACGTAGCGGAGCACTAGTTTTGCCTGCTCCGATCTGACAAGTGGCTCGAGGACCCATCAGTTGTATCAGATAAGGATGAAAGGCTCCATCTTTGTGGTAGATATATAACTACCGTTTGTTAAATAGGGACTTACTATAACTCTGTTCGATGGCTCTTGGCCAGCAGGTCTGTCTAACATTATTCCTTTCCCCTGGAGTTTTTGCTATGTCATTCTTTCATGTTTCTCGATGCTGATTTTACTTTTACCTGTAGGAATGGAATGAAGGTTAAATGGAGCTTTTCAGAAAGCTTTCTGTCACTGTCAACACCATGAAAGTTGCACAAGCATGACATTGTTTAATTGCTGAAGACTCATGCTGGGTAGCTCTCCATGGTGGTAGAGCCATTCAGAAAGGGATTTAATGTACTAGGGCTAAAGCTGATCAAGTAACACATTTTCTAATTAAACCAGTTAGCTGAAATGGGCCTTTCAAGATTTTAAAACTTTTTAAGGGGGGAAGAAACCAACTGCCCCCCACCTCCCTACACTTGACTTTTTACCCTTCCACTCCCGAACTTAATATAATTGACCCCAAGCTTCCTTCCCTTTGTGGAGTAAGAAGGTATTGCTTTTGTGGTATACCCCCATTGAGTCGCAGTTTCTTCTTCCAGTTGGCCAAAAAAACACAAACTGAAAATGCACTTTTCTGCTAGTTGGTGTATGAATATATAAAAACATGGCCATGTGTCTGTGTGCTTTTATTTATATGTATCTGTTTGTGTATAAATGTAAACAGAAATGTAATTTCTCTCTGACTGGAACTTAGTATAATGCAATGTAAGCAAATGGAACTTTTATACCCGAGTCTATCCTGAAAATGGGTATTACCTAGTTTGATTTTCCCTTTAAGCCAAGAAAATAAATATACACACACACCCCAAAAATATAAGCACATGGACATGTACTTGGTATGTATATGTAATTTTTTTTTTTTTTTTTACAGTATACCTGATGTATGTTCTGCATGATGGATGGCATTTTTATCATTTTTTTACAGATTTGGGAAATGAATGTAGTTACAACCATTAGCTGGTAGTAAGAGGATTGTTGCCTGTGCTTATCAGTAACTACTTGGCATTCTGGAATCACCTCTTTCCTTTTCATTTTAGAAGAACATATTCAAGTTAAAAACCTCGAGGAAGAAGCTATCCGATGGTATGTGATGTCATTTGCACCAGCTTATGTCAAGGTAAACATTTTAATTTGCAGCTATTCCATTTACTGATGTTGAGGTTTCATTATTGCACCTCTGTTTCCTTTCATTGTTACGAACATGTAAGTAGTACTGCATAGAAAATTATCTGCTAGTGAGGTATTGTTTCCTTATTAAGTAGTTATCTTATAGTTTGTTGGTTTGCTTGCTTTTCTGTTACCAAGAAAAAAACTTACAAGATATATTTGTATTCTGATCACAAGGATGGTAAAGGTATTATGTCCAGGTTGTTTTTTTGTGGTGTCTTGCAACTGCGTTGTTTAGGTTGCAGTAGGCAGATGTCTGTGAGGTGCCGGACTATTTGGGTTTTAAGTTTATTTGTAGTTTTTCCAACGTAGAAGGCTTGGCATCTTGTGCACTGTGCTCTGTAGACCAGGATTGACCTGTTGCATTTGTTTTGCTCCTGGCTGTTTGTTGTGAGGATTTGTGAAGCCTGTACTGTTGCTCATGTAGATGCAGAAGCTGCAGCTGAAAGTCCCTACAGGTCCGTTTTCTAGAAAAGCTACTTCCATGTGATCACTAGGATTCAGAAAGAAGAATTACAAGGCCCACAAAACAACTTACTAGGAAAAAAAGAGAACTCTAATGGCAAATAAGACTCTAAGCTTGCTCCATACCAGAACAGAACACCCTAATGTCCATCAGCAGTTTCCTAAACCTTAGGAAACTGCACCACCTTACCTACTGTTAAAAATCTTAATCTTTCAGTTTTTTGTGTTTACTCAACCATTAATAATGCTCATTCTTAATGTTCTTAAAGTGCATATCCTTTTTGCTTGGCAGTTTGGATGAAGCTTTATACAAAAGCGCTGATCACACCTATGTTTGTTTTTTTTTTTCTTAATAGTCTTTTAATGTTTAATGTACTATTTAACTTTTAAGACTCAAAAAGATTTTACAAAGCCCTATCTTTTTCTCTATCACCATACATAGCCCAGATTAGTACCTCCTCCTTTTGTTTTTCTTACTCAGTCCTTTCACTTCTAGATTACTATAACTCTGTCCAATAGAATTTGTTACTGCCACATCCTCTGATTAATTTAAGCTGCTAGTGAATGTACTATCACTCTGACCAATAGAATTTGTTACTGCTACATTCTCTGTTGAATGCATAATTAGTTTAAGCCTCTAGTGAAGGTGTTTAAACCAGTTTCCCACACTGCTGTACTCAGATCAACAGCACTCATCTGCCAAGGTGTATTCGTTTTCTCAGTAAAGCTACTTTGAACCAGAATAAGGGAATCTCAATTTTTATTTCATGCCAGATTGAGTTACTACAGCAATCAATGCAAGAATGAGATTGGAACTTTTACTTGTAGCTGCTTGATGGTACTTTTATCTGGAGTCTCTTCAAAACCCCCCAAGGGGAGAACCTCAGTGTCAGAGCTGTTGCAATTTAGATGATCATCCAAGAATACCTGTAGAGGGGCTATCAGTTTGTCCCATCTTGAAGAAAGCCATTGCAGAGAACCAATGGGTTCTTGATGTGGTCTGTCACCCATGTCTTAGAGCTCTTGGGTTCTTTCCTAGAAAGACTAACCCATCTCTGCAGAGCTCTGGGGTGTGATACTATCTCCATTCATCACAGTAAGACCCAATGGTTACATTTATGCTTTTCTTAGTTCAGAAGTGGATGAAATGCTTCTTTCTCTTCCTGGTCCCGAGTGATGTCACTGAACATATCTGATATGTCAGGTTCCGAGAAGTGGCCGTTCTTTTGTGGGTTCATTCATCTGCTACTGCAGGGCACCTGGATGTTGTCAGTGAACAATAATGGACAGTTTTGGTATATGGGTATCTTGAATCAACACAGGAAGTTAATTTCCTTTAATCTGGCTGGAAGCTACTTTCAGTATAAAGTACTGCCATTTGAACATGTTTACTAAACTTTGGTACTGGTCAGTGTAGCTTTGCAAAGGCAGTAGCTTTCTTTGTTCCCCTGCTTGAGTAATTAGCTGACAGTGGACCTACAGAGAGACTGTGTAGTGTTGCTCCTGGAGCAGATCCTCCCATGGTCACAGTTCCTGGAGGTGGCCATTAGCTGGAAGAAAAAATCTGTTATCCCATTTCATAGTTGCATATATCTGCAGATCATTTTGTTTTTTATAGTGCTATCTGTCCCTACCCAAGCAGATGGGACAGGAGATCATGGACCTTAACCTGGGTAAGGCCACAGCAGTGGTTCTTGCCTCAGACCCTCCTGTGCTTTCTTGGCCTAATAGTTACCACAGTCTTCAAGATGCCATTTTCATGCCTAAAAATGAGGGTGTTGCAGTGTATTGGCAGCTGAGTTACTGTGTTTTCTTGGATTACCACCTTGTATTTAGACCCCCTTTGCCATACTGTTGAGGGCGTTCACCACAATACTTCAACTGGACCTTCCCTTTCATTAGTTGAAGCTGTTAAAGGTGCTGACGTGATCCACTAATAGGTAGAGAACGCATCTTGCTTCCTCCACATTTCAGAGGAAATAGTCATCTCTGAAGAAGGGGGATGCTCCACCAATAACTGTTTGGAGCTACTTGCAGTCTTCCTGGTCCTCACGGCTTAAGTGGAAAAGCTACTTCTGAGGCCTATCCTTATTCAGTGTAGTAACTAGTCCATTCTCAGGTGCCAGATGTGCAAGGGGGATGTGTTTGTACTTCTCTTTCAATATTGGTAGCGTCTATGTGAGTAGTCCGCAGACAACAGACATTACTGTTTTAGACATTCTTATCATAGGGAATGTTTGTGCTGTACAACTCTATAAGCCACTTTTTTAGTCCTGTCTTGGAGCTGTATTTGATTTGTATTTTTCCTGAAATGTGATGTTATAGAGATTGATCTCTCTACTAACAGAGTAAATGTGATTGTTAAAGGTGGGTAGAAGATTGCTATACACCTTCCCTCTTTTTCTTTAGATTCCAGGCATCATCACAGATTTCAAAGAAAAACAAAACAATTATCCTTGTCGCCCTTTAGTGGCTGAGATTGATGGGTGTCAAGCTGTTAGAGATGCAGGAAATCCTTCTGTTTTAGCCAAGGATGATTCACATGGTTGGGCCAAAATTGGTCGTCATTTCTGGGTCTTGCTGTAGCTCTGCTGATCCTGTTTACATGATCTAGCTGGGGTATGAGAAATTACTGAAGCTGCAAGGAAGCCTAACAAGTATACTCTGCCATGTGGAAAAGTTTCTGCATTTGGACAGAGAGATGGCCTCTACTCCCCCACCCCCATTTGGGTAGCTTGCAATTTGTTTACCTCTCTAAAGCTTGTGTATTAAGACTTCAGCTATTTAATTATTATTGTGCCGTTGTGAGTCATTTCCTACCCTTTACAGCCACACAGAAGACAAGATTGTGGCACAATATCAGCAGGTCTGGCAGCTCCTAAAAAGAGGTTCTGCATCTCTTCCTTTGAAGAATTCTTCCATGGGAGTTGAACTTCATGATCAATAAACATGCTTTCTTGTGTGTTGTCCTGCTTATTCAGTGCTGTTGAATTTTGTTTCTTAGAAAACATTTTTCCTTAGTATCACCAACTTGCAGATCTAGCAGCTGAGGTCCTTGCCTAGGTCTTCACAAGGAGTGGTTCAGCTTAGGACCAACCCACATTTCCTTCTGAAATTAGTATTGGAACTGTCTGTAAACTATTGCATTAACTTTCCTTGTCTAGCACTGTGAACTTTTTTGAAGTATCCGGTAATTGGGTTCATCCTTTTCACCAGTCAGAATTCAGGTGCATGTCCTTCAGCTTGGAAATCACACACACAAACCAGTGACAACTGCCATGGCGTAATGCATTGACTTCCTATGTGAGATCTTCCCAATCAGATCTTGGTCTTTGTTGTCATTGGTAAAGCATTTATGCCCTTTTCTTGCAGGTCCTTTGTAGCCTTCTTTTGTGCATTACGTGGTGAAAAAAAACAACTTATTGTTAAACTGGTGAAAGAGTTTATAGGTTCATAGACTAATACTAGTCTGCCTGCCTTGAAGAGCCATTGTAAGCCTAGCCAATAACCTGAATTCAGAATTAAACCCCTCTACCTTGTGTCTGAGGTGAAGATCTTAAACATTATGGCAAGCCCACACTGATTCTCATGATCTAATAAGCAGGTTGGAATTTATTCACTGGCGGTTTAGTTTAGATGACTTCTTGAGACATTTATCTTCTAGTGGTAAGTCAGCTTCTTACACTGCATTCCAAGCCTCACAGAAGTGATTCTCACTGCTTTGAATTTGAGTAGGCCCAGTAAAATCGCAACCTTTGCTTTAAGTGTAATGCATTCTATCTTGCTTTCTTCTCCTGTTCTGCTTGTTCCCGGATCCATATCCATGTAGCATGTTGTAAGAAAGTAGTCTCAGAAGTCACCAGTCATGGATCAGGGTTAAAGTCTAAAAGTTGCATTGAATTTGTTGCAGTACTCTTGGATTGAAGCTTTCTCTCCTCATCCCTCCCTTGCACATCAGTCCCAGCAGGAGGTTTCCCACTGAGAATCCCAAGCCAAGGTGTTGGCTACTGCATTTGCAGCCTGGCAGGAATGGAACCTCTGTGCACCCATTTGAGGTGATCAGCTTCTGGTGACTGTGCTGCATAGAGCATGGGGCCCACTGACATAGTCGCATTTTTGTAGATTGCCTTTCTTCGCTTCTGCATATTTTGTCTGCATATTTTGTCTTTGTTAGCACACAGTTTTGCTGTTCCCTTGCCATTGTCTATCCTTTTTGAGAAGGCTATGTATGCCTTGCTTGGCATCCCAGGAATGGAGAGTCTTTGGATCCTGAGCTTGAATCTAACCTTGTACCTTGATAAAGATTCTAGTCAAATTCTTCATGGTCCATGCCTGTAGTTGAGACTTGGTGTAAAGTATAAATAATCTGGCAGGAAGTCACCACACATTTGAGGTGCTTTGCTGGCATCTGTCCTTTGATACTGCCACTAGATTTGGTGTATATTCCCCAAAGAACTTGGGATGAACATGCACTTTAATATGGCTTTTCTCAATGCTTATGAAAGAAGTTGGAAGTCATCTTGCTTTGGTGACTTGCTTCAGTCTGTGGCCCACTCTGCTGTTGACTAACACTAGGTAGGGCTTCTGGCCTGTTTAGTAGCAAAGTCTGTTTTTTCAAAACCTTCCTTTCTCATTTGGGCATCTGGTGTCTAGTAGGGAGGTCACTCTTCACTGTAGTAAGTGGTTGTTTGTCCTCCTGTGTGGCTTTGGTCATTTTTCATTCTCTCACCTTTTCACATTTCTGGGGGTATGAACATGCTAGTAGTTATTCTGATCATCTCTCCAGTCATCTCCTGGAGCTGCAGCTTCAGAAGACCTGTCTGGGACAGATTGGCCAGAGGTCAACACTACTTGCCACTAGCAGGGGAATTATAGTTCTTGGCTTGTAATCATAAGGGCAGGTTCAGAAAGAGAATGGAGTTGGTGAGAGTCGTACTCTTTCTCCTCTGTGGTAGGATGCTGTAGAGAAAGTTCCTTGGTGTTGCCCCCCCCCCCCCCCCCACACACACACACACACACACACACACGCACATGATTTTGGTGATGATTGGCTCCATCTAAGCAACTGACCCAAGCTTTTATTCTTCACCCTGCTGACTTGCCAGCTGGGACGATAGTATAGTTCCAAGCTTTTAGAAAGTGTTTCCTTCAGGTTTCCAAGTGGAAAGGATTCTGTTTACTTCAGATTTTGGATGCCTGTATGCTTTGGCCTCAGATTTTCCATTAGGATGCATATGCAATCATTTGCCCATCATTCCTGATAGAGGGCAGTTAGCGGCCCAGTTCTTGCTAGCTGATTATTTCCCTTCTGCATGCTGCTCCTTCATCCCCCTCTTTTAGGTCCTTTCTTCATCAAGGGTCTTGGATTTCAAGTTCAGTAGTCTGCATTTAGATCTGTTAGTCTGGCAGTGTTTGAGTTCATCTTTTGCCAAACTCCACTCTTTATAGCTGCATCTCTGTAAGCTGGATCCTAGTTCTCTCTGCTGATGGGCAGAACCTCTTTTGAGCCTATCAAAAAAGGTATGGATTCTGGGGTGTTGCATGGAAGACAGACACTTCAGTCATTAACCATTATGGTGAGCCCCTCACATTACAAGCTTTCAATGCTCTAAATAGGAACTGGAGTGGTAGAATACCAAGCTATGCATTTAAATATTTGGGAGGAGGATGAAAGCAAGCATGCTGTATACACAAGCTGCTGTAGCCAAACCAAGCCACCCTGGCTGTGCAGACTTGTAAGTTGGTGTTCCTGGTATATTTATATACTGAGAACCAGATGGATGGCCATCTTGCACACGGTTCTGGAAGAGCAGCAGCAGTGACGGAAGCTCTTATCAGAACATATTCTGTGTCCTGAAAAGGTAAAAACATCCTAAATATCAGATTGCACAATGCCTCGCCTTAGGCAGTGCCTGTGGTGCCCCCTCGTTGGATTGGAAAGCATTAGTTATGTAGCGCAGCCTTGTTCTACACCATGACAGGTACAGCATATGTCACACCTTACAATAATTTCTTTAGCCAGAAAGAGAACTTCTTTATGTGCCACTAGCGGGGAAATTCTGTTCAGCTTCTTTTAGTAGTAGCAATGGCTTCAGATTCTGGACTGCTGCAAAATCAGTGCAGCTATATGCATCCAAGTCGAACGTCAAGGCTACATTTCATTAATTATCACTACTTGTATTTAATTTTTTGTCAAGGTAGGGTGTGCACATAAGGGCTTTAATATCCACAGATTTACTATGTCGACAAGGCACTTCAGTCGTTTTGGTTATAGTGGGCATAGTTTTTTTTTTTAAAATACTTCCCTCTAGCTGCCTGTCAGCTATCTGCCCTCATATAATCAGTCGGCTCTTTCATTTCCCATTTTGTTCAAATGTCGATCATAGGAGACTGTCATCCAGGCAGCTACTAAGGCCTTTCTAGTTGTAAGCCTAAAGGCCTTCCCTTTTGCAGTCTGTGTGTTGTCTGAATCAACGGCCTGTAATGCTTTCTGCATGCGCATTCTCATGCATGCCCTGTGAAAGCAACTACCCTACGGTGGCCTGGCAGAGCCAAGCACACATTCCGACTCATCTGTTGAGTATGTGCAAGTAGTTCAGTGAGTCTAGCGTCCTCTCTCCCACCCCATGATGAGTGAGTTTGGTGTCAGCCATTCACTCCGATTCTCTGTTGCTCATCTTCTGTAGTGCTTGAGCTGCTAACTGACCTTGTGTCCATCTGGGAATGGAATCAAGGCTTCATCCTGTTCCCCACAAAGCCTGGCTCACTGTCAGTTTTTAAATTTTATTGCACAATGGCACATGTACAGTAATATTAACAAAGAGAAAACATACATGTATGCTGAGAGATCTTTCTCTGTGTCACTCCAGATGTGACTCACTAGTAACAAATAGTCTTGTATGTACTCTTCATAGTTGATTAAATCAAATATTTTGCATCTCAGCAAGTACTACATTCTTATTTTAATTAAGTCGACATTTTCCCTATCCTAAATCCCATTTAACTTATTTTCATGGTTGGACACATTTGCTTCTCTCTCTTGTGTATCTACGAATATTTCTGCCAAAGCTTGCCCTTCATTATCATTTCTCCATGCCCAAAATCTTATCTTTTAGTCTTATCCTGAACAGAGGGTGCTAGTCATGTTTTCCATCTACATGTTAGCCTTTTTGGCTGCTGTTCACATTATTCATTTGCCCTTTTGTAAGTTAGTAAAACCCTTTTTCAGGTTGACATTGCCAATAAACCCATCATTTATTATTTGCTAGTGTTTGCTTAAGATACTGATTCAGATAAATCCCAGAAAATGTGTTCATAGTTTCCTTTTTATGGATAGACACAGGTAAAGTTCTAGGGCTCAGGAACAATATATGAGTATAGACAATGCCCAGCAGATTTGACAGGTTTGTGGACAGACAGGAGTTTTTGGTCATTGGATTGTAATGACCGACTGAGAATGTAGTTGTGTAGAATGTTTAGCGCTGGACAAGCAGATGAATACTGGATAATTTTATAGGTAAGAAGCTGTGTACATGTTAGCTGATTGGTTAGTTCTAACCAGTTTAGATTTTTTGTGCTATACAGTGATGGGTTCTGAAAGGGGTATTTGCTGCAAATTTAGCAACTTTTTATGGCATTGTTATAGGTACATAGGTGTGTACTAGGCTAATGGCCCTGGAGTCTTTGTAAGCCTAGCCCATAAGATTACCCTAGCATCATGCCACCTGAACTTAATTTTCAGCGCCTCTGTCGAGTAAAGCCACTGGAGTGATCCCTGGGGTGAATTTTCTATTTTCCATCCACTCATCAAGATTCCTCTTGAAGAGGGCCAGTGAGGTGCTCTGTTTGATATGTATGGGAAATATATTCCATAGCATGGGCAGTCTCTGGGTTATAAACCTGTCCCTCTAGCACATTCTGTTGATTGTGGTAATGAGGTTGAAGTCTCTGGAGCATGTGGTGCGGTGGGATTGGGATTTCTTTAGCTGTAGCATTTCTAACAGAGGTGGGTCAGACATGGCTTTATAAGTCAAGCAGAGATCGCTTCTAAGTAGGCGATATGAGACAGAGAATAGTTGGGAGTTTTTTGAGTCTGTACATATAGGACAAGTATTTTAAGGACTAAGATCCTCTTTGTGAGGTACTTTTGTGGCCTCTCCAGTTATTGCAGGTGTCTAGTGAGGTACATGGCAAATGCGGCATTGTACTCTGTTACTGGCCTAATGAGGGAAGAGTAGAGGGAGACAATGACCTTTTTTTTCCTGGATGCAAAACCCTTAGTAATGAGATGCGCCACATAGAAGGACTTTCTGACCACAGTGGCAGTGTGGTGGTCAAAAGAGAGACTGCTGTCAACCTGTGTTCCCAGATCTATTACAATGCCTTCTGTGTTCAGTGGACTGCCATCGATGTGGTAGTTCATGGGAACTGTTTTTCCCAAAGGCGATGACACATTTTTTGGCATTGAGCTTTTAAGGCCATGGTTATGACACCAGTCGTCGGTCTCAGTGAGGCCTTTCTGTAGGATGTCAACATCACTTGGGGAGTTAATGGCTCCCATCTTGCAATCATCTGCGAACTTTGTCAGCCAGAGTCCCTTCGTGTTGGACTGGACTTCTGAATAAGAGATACCAAACAGGAGAGGACCCAGGACCAATCCCTGTGGGACTCCACTTGTGACTGGTCAGTAGTCTGACTTGGAGTCAGCTACTTTCACACTGTGGGTTCTGTGAGCCAGTTTGCAACCCACCTAGTGATATAGGGGTTGATGTCTAGCTTAGTGAGTTTTTCTACGATTCCTGAGTTGGGGAATGGTATTAAAGGCCTAGGCAAGATCAAGGTAGGCTGTATGAAGAACCTTGCCTTCATCCACAGCTCGGGTCACTGACTCAAAGAAGTCGACCAAGTTGAGCAAGCCTGATCTACCTTTCACAAAACCAAACTGTGTGGGATCCAGAGTTTGGAGATTACTATATAGGTTCATAGGTAGGTACTAGGCTATCAGCCCAAGGGCCTACGTAAGCCTAACCAACAAGGTTCCCTGGCTTACGCCACCCAAGAAAGTTATTTTCTTGTGCCACTGTTGAGCAGAGAGACAGAAGTGATCCCCGGGGTGTATTTACTATTTCCCATCCACTCATCAAAATTTTTCTTGAAGAGTGCCAATGAAGAACTTTGCTTGACATAGATGGGTAGCCTGTTCCAGAGTATGGGAATTCGCTGGGACAGGAATCTATCCCTCCAGCATGTCCTGTTTTTTGTGGTGAGAAGGTTTAGGTCCCTAGAGCATGTAGCTTGGAGGGATTGAGATTTCTTTAGGTGTAGCATGTCCAACAGCTCTGGGTTTGACATAGCTTTATATGTTAGGCAGAGATCACCTCGGAGTAGTCGATAAGCTATGGAATAAAGCTGGAGTTTTTTGAGACTGTCCGTGTAGGGCATTTATTTGAGGCCAGTAATCCTCTTTGTGAGGTACTTCTGTGGCCTTTCCAGCTGCTGCAGATGTCTTGTGAGGTACATTCCAAAAGGGGCGTTGTACTCTATAATGGGTCTAATGAGTGTCGAGTAGAGAGGAACAATGACATCTTTTTTCCTGGATGAGAACCCTTTTATGATGAGGTGTGCCACATAGAAGGACTTTCTGACTACTGTAGCGATGTGACTATCAAAGGAGAAACTACTGGATCCCAAGGTCTCGTATCACACATTCGGTGTTAAGTAGATTGCTGTCTATGTGGTAGTTCATGGCTACAAAGTTTTTACCAAAGGGGATGACACTGCACTTTTTGGCATTGAGCTTGAGGTCATGGCTCTGACACCAGGCATCTGTCTCAGTGAGGCCTTTCTGTAGGATGTCCACATCATTTGGGGACTTGACTATGGCTCCTAGTTTGCAGTCATCTGCGAACTTCATTAGCCAGAGGCCTTCTGTGTTAGCCTGTACTTCAGAGAAGTAGGTACCAAACAGGAGAGGTCCCAGGACGGAACCCTGTGGTACTCCACTTGTCACTGCTTTGAGGTCAGATTTGGAGTCTGCATCTTTTACAGTGTGGGTTCTGTCAGTGAGCCATTTGGCAACCCATCTTGTGACGTAGGGATTTATACCTAGTTTAGCTATAATTCCAGAATGGGGGATGGCGTTGAAAGCCTTGGCGAGGTAAAGATAGGCTGTGTGAACCACCTTACCCTCATCTACGGCTTTGGTGACTGCCTCAAAGAAGTTGATCAGGTTCAGGAGGCATGATCTGCCTTTCACAAACCCAAACTGGGTGGGATCCAGAGTTTGGAGGTTACCAGTGTCTTTGTTTGAGTTCCATGATGATACATTCCATGGCCTTGCAAACCAGGCTCGTCAGGCTAATAGGTCAATAGTTCCCAGGATCATTGGTGGCTCTCCCTTTGTGGAGTGGGATAACTGTTGCTGTGCGCCATTCAGTGGGCACAAAGCCTGATGCGAGGCTATTATTGAACATGGTGCTTAAGTGGGGAGCCAGTTCGTTCTGAAGTTCATGTAAAACGCAGCCTGGGATGTTGTCCGGTCCCATGGATGCTGTGTTTTTGGCTTCAGAGCATGCAGCTTTATATCCTTGTTTATTAGGTCCATGATGATACATTCCATAGCTTTGCATATCAGACTTGTCAGGCTAATGGGGCAATAGTTCCCAGGGTTTATAGTCGCTACTCCTCTGTGGAGAGGGATGACTATAGCAGTGTGCCATCCGGTAGGGACAAAGCCTGAGATGAGGCTGTGATTGAACAGGGCACACAAAGCCTGATGTGAGGCTGTGATTGAACAGGGCACATAAAGCCTGATGTGAGGCTGTGATTGAACAGGGCACACAAAGCCTGATGCGAGGCTGTGATTGAACAGGGCACACAAAGCCTGAGATGAGGCTGTGATTTAACAGGGCACACAAAGCCTGAGGTGAGGCTGTGATTGAACAGGGCACACAAAGCCTGAGGTGAGGCTGTGATTGAACAGGGCACACAGGTGAGGTGCCAGTTCACTGTGTAGTTCATGTAGAGCACAGACAGGGATAATGTCAGGTTCCATAGAAGCTGTATTCGTGACCTTGGACAGTGCTGTTTTAACCTGTGCAGCAGTAATACTGGGTGCCTGGCAATTAATCGCAGGTTGTAGATGTATGTAACGGGTCTATGGAGGATAACGACACTTAAATCCACCCACAAGCTCTTTCCCATTTTTGTACATGGGGTCGGGGTGTAATTTCAACAGAAAGAATCTAAGCCAAGGTTCATATAGCCCTGTGATTGTAGTTCTTCCACAACAGACACACATGCGCGCACACACACACACACACACACACACACACACACACACACACACACACACACACACACGGCCAATTTAATGTGTCCAGTCCATTTGCTGAATGTCTTTGGAATGTGGGAGGAAACTGGAGCACCCAGAAGAAATCCATGTGAACACAGGGAGGACATGCAGACCCCATAGAAGTCTCCCCAGATGAGAAATCAAACTGGGGAACCCTCTTCCTGAAAGCCAGCTCCATTCTAAGCTTGCTAAAGTCTTGGGAGTGTTTGTGAGAATTAGTAATATACATACCATTACCAATGAAGTGCATTCGTCAGAAAATAAAGAATCAAGTTGATATTTGTGATTCCTGAAGGTTAGTAATGATGGGCACAATAAAGAAGTGCGGGGATGAGATAAGTAGTGTAGTTTCAGTTGTGTGAGAAGATTTTTGGCACTGTAGAGCAGCCCTAGTTTTTTATGAGTTTTTCTTATGCAATTTTGCTTATGCAGGTATTATTTAGGATCATCCCTAATTGCTATGGTAAGTGACTTCTTTGATTGTTTTGTAAAGAGAGAGGACTTAATTATTTTCACAAGAGAATGATTTTGGGGGGAAGCAGTAATTTGTTTTTTTTTGGGGGAGTTGAGCATGAGTTGTGTGTTAAAGCCAACTTTTAGTGGCTGTTAATGCTTTGAGTATTTTGTTGGAGGTGTGCTGTGTTGTCAGATGTGCAAATGAGTGTAGACTTATGTGCGTAATGTATTAAGGAGGTCTGTAGTGTAGATGTTTTTGTGAATATTAAAGAGGAGAGGACCAAGGAATTGTGGTATACTGGTGGTGATAGAGAAGTATGGCGAGAGGGTGGAGTGCCATTTTGCTGACTACCTGTTGGGACAGGTAGCTTTTGAACAATAGAAGGGTGGGCTGAGAGAGACCTAATGAGGACATTTGAAGTAGAAACTTGATGTAACAAACCATCAAAAGCTATAGATGTATCTCGAAATAAGGAGGAGTATAGTTTGCTGTTATCTCTAGCTTTATTGATAGTATCTGTATAGGTTAGAAGTGCAGTGAGAGTACTATGGGAAGGATGGAAGGCATGTTTGGGGTGATAGTTTTTTTCTGCAGGAGGTAGTTTAGCAATTGGTTTTAAATGCATACTTTAAGTAATTTGAAGAGGGGGAGAAAGATTGCCATCAATCTAAAGTTAGCAATGTTTTTTTTTTTGAATTCCCTCCTCTATGAAGAGGGATAATGTGTGACTTTTTCCAGAAAGAGGGACTCTGGGATTTCTGGATTGATGATGGAGACTAAATAGGCAATGCTATTGGCTGCTGTTTTAAGGTACTCTGTTGGAAGGTCATCGGCTGAAGCAGAGCATGGTTTGAGCAATTTTATAAAGGATATGTGCAGAGACTTGAAGTGAAAGTGGACGTGCTGATATGTGATTGTTGGGCAGGGTTAGGATTAGATGCTGAGGAATCCTTGGTTAGAGATGCTGTACTATCTATGAAACAAGTGTTGAATTGTGTTAGGACTTTGAGTGGCAAGTTATTGGAAGGGTGGCTAAGGTAGAATTTTTGGCCAGGATGCAAGATGTTTTAATACGTGTCCAGAACTTTTAGGATTGTGTTAACTATTATTCTGAAAGTTGTTACAGTACAGTTTTTTTGTCTTCAT
The DNA here is from genome assembly GCF_019279795.1 of Protopterus annectens. Classification (NCBI taxonomy): domain Eukaryota; kingdom Metazoa; phylum Chordata; order Ceratodontiformes; family Protopteridae; genus Protopterus; species Protopterus annectens. The sequence continues at coordinate 1,029,515,700 of NC_056732.1, read as the reverse complement.
TTATTTGTTTTTAGTACTACTGTGAAGAGTTCTGAAGTTTTACAAGATATTGTGGTGGTTTACATTTTTGCCATTCTTTCCATACTTTCTCTGTCCTGCAATATTACACTCTTTCTGATAACCAAATTGCATTATTTGTTTTAGTCTCTTCCTTCTAAGAGGTGCAAAGCTATTTAGGTTATTCAGGAGAGTTGTAATGAATTCATTAACAGCATCATCTAAGGGGAGGATTTTTGGGATGTTTCAGTAAGTAGATGATAGGCTAGTAATGAGCATTTCTGGATTAAACCTTTATCCCCATCTTGACCTCAGCAGCTACTGTTAATTTGCCAAAAGATGTTTTGTAACATCTGTGGAATACAAAGTACATGTGAATGCATTTCCATATGCAAATCCTAAAACTGTTTGCTTTAGTAATATCCCTGGGACCATGCAGATCTCTTGTCTGTTCACACTCAGTTGCTAACGTTTGGCAATAGCGCTTTAGCCCTTCCAACTGCTGTCTTTCTTTCTCGATGCATCTTACATCTTCTAGTTATTAAACTTTTCATATTAGGACTTGTCATACTCTGTGTTAACTGATGGTTAGGCTTTTTTCTCCTCTTCATTTTTGCAATCATTTGAGTTAATTCTGTTTGGAGGTCTAAAACCCTTAATTTGCCATTAGATTGGAGAAAAGCTTTTTCCCTTGCAGCTAAATCTGAAATTCTGTTTCCATCATGGAATTTTTCCTAGAATCTTGCTTCCTTATTTCTTTTCCTCCATATTTCACAAGTTTCAAATCTATTAGAGATGCTCAATCTATACTTTTGATAAATGAAAAAAAATGTCAGATGTATTCCTCATTAAGGTTGTCAGAAATATATTAAACGCGTTTGTCCCCTCTGCGTGCGTGCACACACACACACACACACACACACACACACACACTGTAATGATATTGAACTGAACCACTTTTTTTTCCTGGTAAAATTCATGTAAATACTTTACTTTGAAACCATCCCATGTGGAGCTGCTATAGCCGTTTGCTTATGAATATGCCACTGTCAATCAGACAAGAAAAACATTTTTTCAAACTAAACTCAATTAAAGCATGTAGGTGGGTATCACCTAAAAAATATTCCAGACCGCATTTAATACACAACTGTACATACATATATATATATATATATATATATATATTTATGGATTCGCTTTAGAAGCTCGAAATGCTGAAATATCGAATTTCAGTATTTTGAGCCCATAAAGTGGAAACCTGAAAAGAATGAAAACTCAGAAGCACGAAACTCAAAATCTCGCATACTGGAGATTTTGAATTAGCGCTTCTGGTGTTTCACTGTGGTTATGGTTTTCAGGTAAGTGTTTGTGTTGAGGGTTTTGGGGTAGGGGCTGTGGTGTGTGTTAGTGTGTTTTGTTACTGTGATGTGCGTGTGTGAGAAGAATGTAGCTTTTGTGGTGGTGTTTTGTGTGTTTTTGTATGTAGTGCAACCTTGGAGTTAGACTATTTAAGTAGGGGGGGGTGTGTGTGTAGGACAGAGCTTGTGTTTGTGTGTGGGGAGGAAGGTGTGTGTTTGTGTACAACAGAAGTGCTAATTCAAAATCGCCAGTATGCAAGATTTTGAATTTCACGCTTCTGAGTTTTCGTTCTTTTCAGGTTTCCACTTTATGGGCTCGAAATACTGAAATTCGATATTTCAGCATTTCGAGCTTCTAAAGGGAATCCATATATATATATATATATATATATATATATATATATATATATCAGCTTTTCCCGGTTAGGGGTCGCCACAGTGGATCGCCTGTCTGCTCATCATTGGCAGTGGAGTTTTACAGTGTCGAGTTGCCAGCCCGGCGCCCAACCTTCCACAGGAGGCACACACACATGCACGCTCTCATGCCTAAGGCCAATTTAAAGTGTCCAGTCCATCTACAGCATATTTTTGGGATGTGGGAGGAAACCGGAGCACCCGGAGGAAACCCACGCGACCACAGGGAGGACATGCAGACTCTGTACAGAAGGCACCCCAGCTGAGGATCGAACCAGAGAACCTCTTGCTGTGAGGCGGCAACGCTAACCGCTGCACCACCGTGGCCGCCCTTTGATGTATATATATATATATATATATATATATATATATATATATATATATATATGGATCTAGGACTGTTGAACAAAAGTTCAATAGTCCGAATCCACAATCACTGAACACACTTTAACAAAAGCACTTTCACCGAAAAAGCGCTTTCATTTGTGTGTTTAAAAAAAAAAAGAATAAAACATTACTTTTATGTTTTTGCACCCCCCCCCCCATGTGGGGGGCTGTGCCCCGCACACCCCCCTATTTAAATATTCTCACTCCGAGGTCACACTACACTGGGGAAAAGGGAATTTTCCCTTAACCACTTTCGCACAAGTATGCCCTGCCGAATCTGATTCGGTTATGTTGCCGTTCGATGATCCGTACGGATCCCATAAATATATATATATATATATATATATGTACACACGCCGAATTGTTAATGATGTCTTTTCTCCAGCTAAACAGATGGGTTATCAGACCCGATCCAAGACTCTGGCTCTTCCCCTATTCAATAAATCCCTGTCATCTGTAGATTACCTCGGATCTTGTTTACTGCTTGATCTATCAAGACAGGTTTTGAAGGGCTCTGTGCTTCGCTGTAGATAAGTGTTTTTTAGTCTTATACTTTCCTTATACCTTTCAGTAGGTATTTACTACTTTTATGTCTGCTTTAGTCCATTTATAGATGCCTTTTTAAAGGAATTTTCCTAGGAGTTTCTTTTCCTGTCCACCCCCCCTCAAAAAAAAAAAAAAAACACAAAAAACTTGCTTTTGCCATAGTGTTAACTAGTGTGATACTTATGTCATATAGTTAACTTATCTGGTATTTAGTGCAGCATTTAGTGCAGCTTGGCTGGTTCTTTTTTATTGTAGTTGTTGCAGTGCCTTAAATTTTGCCCTTTGCATTTTCCTTATTCGTATCCTAACGCATACTGTGTACACTGTGTGTACTACTTAATGGTGGCCCTCTTAGAAGTAGACTGAATCCTTTGCCTCTTTTTGGAGTTAGGGCCGTCATGGACAGACTCAACAAGTTTGTTCTCAAGGGCATTCTCCATGTCCAAGTGGGCGCTTCAACATGTTTGACATCTGATACTACTAGTGCTTCCTCCAAAAAGTCAGAGAAGATGAGGCACAGCAAAGAACATGATGGAAAAAGCAGTAAAGAAAAGGAAATGGGATAGAAAAACTGAAAAATACATCTAAAAATGGATCTCTGGATCTGTCAGGCCGGGTGCCAAAGACCACAGAAATTGAGATCTGTCAGCAGGGATGATGTTTCTTATCTGTTCCAAGATTCCATCTTGCCACTTCTCCCTGGCGCTGACCAATCATCTGCTCCACTCTCCCATTTTACAGGATAGACAGTCACCATTAAGCTGGAACACGTTATATGGCATGTTCCTTCAGGTCCTCTCAATCATCGAGGAGCCAATCGGAAGCCAATGTTGACAGGATAATGTGGGATTTTCTCTGAACTCCGATTCAATTTGGGGTCCATCTGGTGCCTAACCCACCTGTGGTTCTGAGTCTGATCCAATGATCCCAGCCATAGTCTCTCCTTTACCGATACAACTTTCTGATCTGGTGCCCACAATACCAAGTAAACCTCATGAGGCAACTGTCGGAGCTGAAAGAGCTATGGATTTTGACAACTATTTCCCTCACCCTGTCGACTCTGGCTGCAATGGATCAGGATGGGTTTCAGTGCTGAAGCACTGAGGCTGAGGTTTGGGGGTCAGAGTCAATACTGAGATTTTCACAGTCCTCCATACCCTTGGGTGTTTCAGCTATGGACAGTTTGGCCATATGTCTGCCTCTGAACTGAATCATATCAGGACTTCAGATGTTCCTTCTTTGGCCTCTTCAGGTCAAGGAGGTGCACCTTTGGCCCAGATGTTTTCTTTGGCTTTTAAAAAGATGCCCTCCATGTCCAGAGAGGGTGTCTCATTCCCACTCAGTTCCATCCCGACACCCCTTCGATCCTGTTGTCTTATACACTCACCCTGTTCAGCAGGGACAGTCAGTCTCTCTAAGCCTCACGTGTTCTTGCTTGGCAAATTCCTTTCCAATTCTGATCCTTTTCCAGAAGGCCTCACAAGTGAAGGTCATAGGAAACTATCCTGCAAGAGGAGGCATCTTGACTCGTCACCAGACTCTGTCACTGAGGGATACCACTTTTGAGGTAGAGGAGAATCCTCAATATCCCTCTGGAAGATATCTTTGGAGATATTCTCAAACTGATGAAGCAGTGAGGGGGTTGGTCCACAGAAGCTCCCACCCTGGAAGAGTCTGTATTCCTCAAAGCTTTCAGGGCTGACTTGTCTACCTCCCGGATGTTCCCACCTGTTGATGAGCTGATAGACTTGATCTCTCTGTGTGCTTGGAAGGAACCCAGTATGGTGGAGCTTATCCCATAGAAAAGAGACAAAATATTGGTTGCCCTGTTGGATCATAGATTTCCTGGTAGATGCCGTGGTGGTTGCAGCAGCTACCAAGAGAGTTATCTGACAAGAGCGCATCCGTTCACCCTACCCCCAACAAGGAGCCAAGGGTGCTGAACAGATTTGGGAAATGGACCTTCAACAACATTTGTATTTGCTAACGGACCATATGACTAATTTTCAGAGGGCTCTGACTAAAGAGTTGTTCAAATCCCTGTCTAGTAATCTGCCTGCTGACGTCTGAAAATCTGTAGAGTCGCAGCTGTCTACACTACAGTCATAGCCATGCATCTGCTGTCAAACACAGCTGATTCCACAGAAAGGGTAGCAGGTACTGGCACTGCTAATCATCATCACACCTGAATGTGTCTCTGCAGTCTAAAGGAAAACTTCATGATTTCTTTCATTAATGCCCCCGTTGTGATGGTTTAACACTCTTTGAATCTAAAATACAAGACATGCTTACCAGAAATGAACAGGGGAGCAAGACCACATCTTCCCTAGGCATACAACCCCTCCCCCCAAAATGTTTTCTTTGAGAGGCAAAAGTGTAGAAAGAAGCTATGGTTCCTAAACTCCCAGGGCCTTAGCCAAGATGCTTCTCCTGACAGACCACCCCTCCCCGAGGCAGAGGGGAATAAACTTAATGGACAATCACTCCAAGGAAGAGGCAGGGAGGCAGACCAAAGAATCAAGGATTTTGAGGTCCCTTTAATAAGAGGCCATTTCAGCGTTCGTGAAGGGTTACCTGAATACCGCACTCTGGAGGCAGTTGGGGGAGCTCTTATCCCTGCACCTTCACTCATCACTCAAGATTTATGAGTGCAGAAGATAATCACAAAAGTTTATATTATGCTCTTTGTTTTCCCTCTTGAAAAAGAGAGAATCCCTGACATTCCACGTAGTCAGAGGGAATTGACAGCAGCAGAAGTAGCAAAGCTGTTAGGAAAAGGAGTCATTCAGGAGGTCTCACCAGACCAGCAATGATCTGGAGTCTATTTAATGTTCTGTTTGATTCCATAAAAGACTGGGGACCTCAGGCCTGTTATTGACCAAAGTCATCTCATCCAGTTTGTTAAATTTCCAGATAGTCACGGTTCAGTCCACTCTACCTCTTCTGAGGAGTGACAATTAGATGTGCTTGATAGAAGTGTTGGTGGCGTAACAGGTAGCGCACGCACCTTTGGGTACAGAAGGCTATGGTTTCTATTCCCACACTAGGCAGAGCATTTTTTTACACTGTTGTGCAGCTTAAGGTGAGTGCTGTACTCCTGAGTGCAACATTCTTTGGATGAGTTGTTAAACTGTGGCTGCATCTGCTTGAGTAGGTGGTAGCTTAGATGGATGTAAAGGATCCCACGGCATCCATCAAAAAGAGTAATGGAAGTTCCCCTGGCCATTTTTCTCCTAGTAGTATAAATACCACCTTGGGTTTCCCCTAAAAAGAGGCTACTAGCCTAATGGGACTAACCTGGTCAACAAAGAATAAGTAAAATCTCCAGGACACCTACTACCTTATTAAGTAGCCAAGCAATCCAGGTGATATTTCTGTGGCTGGAAGCCAGTCATTTCCAATTCGGGGACTGTCCTTTGGTCTCGGCACAGTCCCCTTGGTGTTCGCTAAATGTGTGGAAGTGGTTGCAGTGTATCTAAGGCTGCAAGGTTTCCACATGGTTCTCCTGCTTAGATGACTGGCTCCTCACCATGTCCTCGAAGGTTCTACTTATCCAGTGCAGGGACTTCTTGCTCCAGTACGCCCCTTACTTAGAAATCACAATCAGTGTAACTAAAAGCCATTTGACACAGTCGCAGACAATAGAAGTTCATAGGGTGCCACCTGGATTCAGCTTCACATATTGCCAGAGTTTTGGGATTGAGAATTCTAACCATAACTCATGTAGATACCAAGGTCTTATCACCTTCAAACCCTCCAGCAAGACTGATCCTATGGTTGCTGGGGTCAATTGCTGCATCTGTAACATTAGTACCTCGGGCAAGATATTACTTTAAAGTTCTACAGTGAACACTGTACAATGTTCAGCATTGCGCCACCCCCTTCATTCTCCAGTTTCTCTCATTAGTTTGCAGGAGCCATATTTCATAGTGGTTGACCTCCCCAATAGTCATGGGGTCGACCTTTCAGCCTCCCATTCCTGATAGCCACTGTGACCACACACTCCTCCCTTTTAGGGTGGGGGGACATTACAAAGGGAAGATGGTTTAAAGCACATCTTCTCATCAACATTTTGGAGATGAGGGTGTTTCTCCTAGCATTGTAGAAATTTCAGATCTCCCTCCCCAAGATTGTGATATCCATACAGACAGGCAACATTGCAGTAGCCTGGTATATCAACAAGCAAGGGGGAACCCTTTCATACCTGTTCTGCTGGGAAGCCATGAGAGTGTGCCAATGAGATGCATTTTCCAACGCTTTCTGCTGGCAATTCACATCCCAGGGACTTCCAGTGTTCCGGTGGACAAATTGAGCAGGTCTGTTCTGCCTCAAACGTAGTCTGTCCCCTCAATCAATCAGTGGCAGTGATGATTTTCAATCACTGGGGCCAACCTTGTTACAATCTTTTTGCTTCCTTCCACCTAAACAAAAAATGCAGCAGCTGCTTTGCCCTGATCCCCCCGAGGGGCAGTCACCAAGGGATGCTATGTTTCCCATTTGGCCCCCTGGTCATCTATACACCCACCCCTTTTGGCCCTAGCAGGTTTGGATCCCCTTTCTCTGGCCTCATCTGAAATGCCATTCATGGGTACTGGATCCATGTCCAGACTTCTCACTACACCCATCCAGTCGACCTCACTGAGATATAAAACCCCTGAAACTGACCTTCTGGTTCCTCCAGTTCTAATGGTAGTCGGATAGCCAGGCTATCTGCTGCAGTTATACATATTCTGTTGCCGTCACAAAAACCTACCACTAAGAAGGTTTACCTTAGCAAATTGCTATATGAGCTTCTTTTAAACGTTTGGACCCTTTTTCAATTCCATTATCATCAGTCTAAGATTTGTTAGTGGGTGGTTTCTCAACCACCAAAGTACGGTTAGCAGCCATATCCAAGTTTCACACGGGACAAAACCAAACTTCCATTGCCTCCTAGAAGATCTCCAATGCTCTTTTAAATGGAACTTTCCTTCTATGACCTCCAGTCAGGAATCCAGTTCCTCCATGGGGCATTACTGTGATGCTTCAGGCCTTAACTAGACCCCTTTTGAACTAACATCATCAGCAGAACTAAAATTTGTTAATTGGAAAACCATTTCTCTAATAGCAGTTATTTCAGCTTGGAGGATCTCTGTTTCAAGTGTTGTCCTGCAGAGCTCCTTGCCTGTTTTCTCATAAGGACTGGGTATCTTTGCAAACCAGTCCTCATTCTCTTCCTAAACTGGCCTCAGAAGCAAATCTTAACCAGATGACTAACCTATCAGTTTTCTTCCAAATTTTTTCTAAGAAAGGGGAATATACATTTGTATGTTCATTGACAACTCAGATTTTACCTGCATTGTACCAAAGGCATTAGAAAACAGACCAACTTTTTTAAAGGCTAAATTGGGTCAAGAAGTTTTTAAAGTAACTTTATCCAGGTGGCTCTGTGACTGCATCTCCTTTGTTTATAAGGAAGTTGGATTATCATTACCATACAAGCCCACTCGGTGGCTACCCCTACTGCTTACTTGCTAAATTATCCATAGATGAGAGTTGTGCTGTGCCAGGTCTACTTCATGTTGTTATAAGCTGAGAATATCGAATACGATATTGTTGTCACAACAATGTCAAAAGCTCAGAACATTGCGCAGGGAAACGGAAATCTCCGTAAGGGGAGATTTCCGTTTACCTCAATGTAGTGTGGTCTTAGAGTTGGTATATTTAAGTAGGGGGAGGTGTGGGGGGTGCAGGGGGGCTTGCCCCCCTGCCTATGCCAGTTAGTTTTTTTTATTGATTTGTTTCTTTTTTACATTATTCAATATTTTACTACGATCAATAAAGTTCAACCTTTATTGATTCAATGTAGTAAGATTTCGATAACGTGATATAAATGCGCTGTGCCTGCTTGGTCTTCTGTTCATACTTGTCGCATTACAGACTGGATGTAAAATTTAGATCATTTACATCTTTTGGCTCCACCATATTTTGGAATATCCTTCTGAGAGACCTCCCAGGGCACTGTGATAGCATGGGAATCTGTCCCATCTGTTGATTTGGACAGGAAAGACAAAATCAGATATGAAGTTGTGTACTTACAATAATGCCAGATCCATGTTTTCTTGTTCTGTCTGGTTCAACATTCTTTCCCTCCCTCCCATTTGTAAATTGTCACTGTAGGGCCATTGAGCAATCAATTGGACCTGAACAGGGCCTTGTCTTGTTGGCAGCCTGAAGCTGTTTAGCTTTTTTATGCCCTGTTGCATAGGTTGATAAGTCTGTGTTGTCCATCAGGTGAAGTACTAGGTACAAGCAGGCAGACTCGATCTAAGGTTATCTAGGGAATAGAGGAAATTATGGGTAGGGGAAGGAGCCCAAGCCCTGGATACAAACTTTTGGAATTGGTACCAAAGTCTGATCCAATAACCCAGCGGATGAGCTGGACAGAACAAGGCAACACGGATCTGGCATTATGGTAAGTGCATAACTTTTGCATAATAGCCAACATTTCAGTTAACAGTTCCAAAGCTAAAAAACCTCTAACCATACTTAAGGTAATTTAACAGTTATACACACAGAATAATGACACTCAAACTCTGGTGATAAAACTAAAAAAAAAAAAATCACACCACTGGGAGCGAGAAAAAGGAAAAAGCATACATTTATTTAATAATAGGTAAGTGCTGTCAGTCACAGTGGCCTTCAGAACATAAAACACAATAAAAAAACAAGTACTTAAATATTGTTTTTACAAACATACCCATCCAGTCACAGAACTTACGTTCTTAAAGTGCCTTCATAAAATATTTTACACTGAAAGAAAAAAACACAGATAAACTCTTGTTTAAATTTATCATTGAGCTGTTTTCGAATAAGAACCACTTTGTAATTAACACCTATTATTGCATCCTTGTGCACAATATGCTAAAACATAATCTGCCATTTTAACTCTTTATATTCAAACTCTTCCTCTTTGTCACCATTGCAATACATGGTGACATGGTCAATGGCACGAAAATACATTTTTTTAAATGAATTACACTCAGTTGAATGTTTAGCCAAAGCATTGTCTATATTTTTAATTTTAATCACATTGATGTTGAATTCTCTTTCTAAATTCCCTGTTAGTTTTCCCAGTATGGAATACTTAGCAAGAACAACACTTGGGCAGATAAACCAAATACATAAAATTACATGTAAAAAAAAAAAAAAAAAGTAAATAAAATTGGTACTGAATAAGCTTTATCACTCCTAATGTAAAATGAGGACTTTCTAAAATATACCTACACATAGAACACTGGTGACATCTATAGGTGCCTGTTTTCACATTTATACTTCTTCCCTCCTATCTTAGCATAAGACTTAATATTACAAGCTTTTTATTAATAAAATAAAGGTTCCCCCTACTATTTTCTTAATTTCCCCTCTAGCCGCCAGTATTCTCCAATTGTTATGGACTACTCATTTTATAGCTTCACTGTCCAGTGAGGAAGACTAGAGGCATAGTGTAAATTGTTTTGCTTCTTTTTTCTTTGAAAATGTAATATTATACTCAACTTATAAAATGTTTGTATTTATTTTAATGTATTCTGCAATTTCAATTTACATGAAATTATTTTGAGAAAAGAGAAAACTAGGGGCATAGAAAAGGACCATTCCCAACATGTGTTGTTAAATACCTTTTCTGTATGTACTACAATGCTATTTGATCCACTGTCTTCCTAATGTCACCACTCGGGTATCCCCGATGTGTAAATCTATCATGCAAAATCTTGATAAAACTGTCAAAAAAAAGTAGGGAGCGACCTTATTTCATTAATAAAAAAAGCTGCACATATAACAGCCCCCATTGTTTGGACAGTTCTATTAAATAGCTACTGTTACGAGTATACTTGAAATCAAGCAATTATACAGTTATGTATTCTTGTTACAGTGGGTATGTCTGAGTTTCAGTACAGTTTCTTGATTATTAAAAACTGATTGGAAGTGAACTGGTGAATCCATTTGGGGGGGGGGGGGGGTAGGCATACTGTCCTGACTTGTGCAAGCATGGAGTACCCACATCTCCATATGCAATGAACTTCAGAGAAAAATAAATTGGAGTAGAAAACAGGATAACTCTAATTATAAGCCCACTAAGCAAGACCTCTTCAGTTCAAATGATGCTGTATAGAAGTTGTAGGAGTATTTCAGTCTGAAGGAAAAAACACAAGTAGTTAAACAAATTAGTAAGCGGACAGTGTAGCTTATTAGCTCAGGATTTGCTGACAAATATTACAGCAGAGTACAAGAGTGTGTATGTTTCAGAGAACAGAGTCCTGCCTCTCTAATTTACATAAATCCTTACTTTTAAAAATGTATTTTAGTTTTGTCCTTTAATGTCTTCCTGTCCCTTATTGTAATATTACTGTTACAAACACGACATCATTCTGTTCTGGTAGCATTTATTTTTAAACAAGTCACAGAGCTAACTTCAGGATTTTGTTCATCTTTTTTATCCAGCTTTTATATGATGTCAACCATTCATTTTATTTGTATCACTTGTTGGGAAAAATTAGATTAAAACTACATTGTGATATCTGTCTATTTGTGCTCTACAGTAACTGAATTAATGAGAATTCATTTGCAGCGTAAATGTAGAGAATACATCAGCTAATGTAGAGCCTAAAGTAATCTGTTTCATACTTGTTCGGGAGTTTGCAGTAAACTATCATGTATTTTTAGACAGAACACACAACACTGCCCTTCAAGACTTATTTCTGTCCCTTACATACACATTTTCAATTACCCATGTTATATTTTTTTTCTTTTCATGTGTTTAGAAATGTCTGACAAAAAATTTCATATTAACAAATACATATATATTTTATATTTTCCAAATACCATATTCAAGGATTTTTTACTGTGATGTATGCATTTTCACAGCTGATTCAAAAGTAGCTTTATTGCCATCTTCATTCCATTACGTAGACCTGTATCTAATTATACTTCATACCAAGGTTAAACACAGTAGCAAACTGCCTAACAGTGGTTACTTGTCATAGCTAGTTTGCATTCCTCTTTTTAGAGGAATTAATTTCAGTCAGTTAAACTTTTAATATTGGTATTTGTGCTTTGTATTTGAAACGTACCTCGCAGGGTGCGCAGCAGTAAGCCCTGCCCACCATCCAGCAATCAATGAAAGTTAAGCAATAGTCATACCAATGGTGGCATGAATATTCATTGTCCATTCATAGTTTGCCCTTTTCCTCAAGATAGTGTGATCCTGGAGTTGTATGTTTAACTTGTGTGTGTGTGTGGGGGGGGGGGGGGGGGTACAGAGGGGCTTGCCCCCCTGCAAAAACGAAGGAAAGAAAAATGCTTGCACACTGAAATCTGCATGGCTGTCAGTCATGCATCTTTTCCATACCACAACGCACCCGTTTCACCTGTCAGTCACTGAGGATCTGCCCACTTCTGCACAGACTGGTCTGTGATGTATGTTTCTAATACAAAGCTGTTATTTGTGCCTTTGAAAGAGAGAAGAATTTTACACAAGCACTAGACATTTATAATCTGTGTTGACTGTGGCTCTAAGCCAGTCAATATATTCTATTACAGCTTTTTTATTCCTATATTAATTCCTGACATGTTCCATCTACACTGAGCTGACATTTCTGTGTTAATCTACCCTGAACAGCTGTAGAATTTTGTAAGCTGGTATTCCATTTGTGATCCCAATACTATAACAGACTTCCTTCTATTCATTGTTCTGTCAGAGTAATCTTAAAGGTAGTAGACTGCTTCCTCCAGTTTGAGAGCAGCAGAACATTGAAAGAAAATGGTCCATCCTGAAGGCTTGCTGAAGACTCTTGCCAGTAGACTTTACCCTTGTGGTAGTGATGTTCAAATGAATAATGAGAATGCTCTGATGTCGATGGTTTCAAAGGAATGCAGCTAAGGTTCTCGTGTAACTACATTTTCAAGTAAGTTTTTGTGCAACAACTTACCTGATGTTGTCCTGTTCATTCCTCCTCACTATTTAGTTATGGATCCAACCCTCATATCTGACTCTGCTGCATTTTTCAGACTTGGATCCTAGTCTTGAGCTCCTCCCTCTACCCATAATGCAGTACCCTCTCTGTAGCTTCCTCAGATCTCATTTGCCACCTAGCTGGTACAGATGCAGATTCCCAGTCTTGTGTGAGAACTTTCTCTGGCATTACGATAAGACAAAGTTTTTATTTTCCTTCCTTCTAACTTTACTGTTGGCATAATTTTCATAGCCTTTTCTTCCTCTCCCATCAGTTTTCACAAGCATTGGGGATTGTTTTTTGTCTTATTCTTCCTTCCTGCTACGTCTCCCAAAGTGGTTGGCACTTCTGCCTTCTGTTTCTCTGTTTTCTGCTTTCTGTATTAGTAAAAAAAAAAAAAACTTTCTGTATTTGTTAGTAACAGGGTTTTTCTCTATCTTCTCAGCTTTTGTGGTGTACAATTTTTCTTGTGTGTAGGTGCAAGTATGTGTTTATGATGATGCTCCTTTTCAGTCATGTCTGATAAACCAACCGGTTTCAAGCACTGCTCGAATTGTGGGCATAAAATCCCCCATTCTTATGCACACAGTAAGTGTGTTTACTGCTTAGGTCCAGAGCACGTTCAAATGGATTTTTATTTGTGAGGGATTTAATCCTTGGCACATTGCCAATCGCAGGAATAATTTCATCTTAAAAGGACTTATACCTGCTTCTTCATCCTCTTCATGGGCTCATACCCCTGAGTGAGCCTTTGTGGGTCATCAGATCTGAGAAAACGCTCTCATAAGACCTCAAGGCCTTCCTCAGAGCCTCTGGCAAAATAAGCAAAGACCTCAGAACAGGTCTTGTCAGATCCAAGACCCACTTCTGTCCTTCGGATCCAAGACACTTTTTGGATCCCACAGGCACCATTACTGTGACTGCCTCTCCTAGGCCATCCTCTTCTACCTCAGACCCAAAGACCTTGGATCTGCGAGTCAGGACTAGACACTGGAGTTTTCTATCAGGGCAGTTTCCTCAACGCAGCTCTTGAAGCTTTTACAAACTCCATCCGGACATTCCAGGCCTGCATCAGTTACCTCCTGTAGGTCCTCCAGGAAGCCTGCCTGATGTTGATATAGACGTGATGTGGAGATTCCTCAAAGCTCAAATCTAGATGGGGATGGTGGTAGATCCATCCCCATTCAGATCCATGAGTGTCCTCGCTACTCTGATTCATTCTCCTTCTCCGATCCGACCAGAAATATTGGAGTGCCAAGCTCCTAGGTACCTAAGAGAGTTGGCATCTGATCCGAGGAAGCTTCTTTCCTCTACTTCAAAACTATCTTGACCAACTGTGCTCCGATTCATCGGATCTGAGTGGGTCTGGAATCCATGCTGTTGGATCCAAGGGAAGGGGTTTGGTTCCAACCTTAATGGACCCATCCCTTCCTCTCAACACTTCACCCCTCGACAGTTCTGGTCAGATTCTGTCTGGAGACCATGGATCAGGAGTTGTTCCCACCTTTGCTTCCTTGACTGTTTCAGCTTTGAGGGAGATGGGAGGAGTTTCTGTGGGTCCATAGCCTTTCCAGATTGTGGAAGTGGCTTTCTCCTTCGATCCTCCCCTTTGTCCTTTACTGGATCTGAGTGCTGAGCCGTCATCTCTGTCCAAGGTCAGCCTGCCTCGAGGAGCCTCCAAAGCCCCCCCCCCAAGGAATCCCCCCCTTCTTCCAATACCTCCCCACAGAGAAGGTTCCTCAGAAGGACATTTGCAAAAGGAGGCACATTGACTCTCTGATGGAGTTGCTCACAGAAGTCGCAGGCTTTGAGGGACAAGGATCCCCACGATCACCACCAGATGGTTTCCTTTGGAGACATCTTGGAGATTCTTCAGCAGAAAGGTGGCTGGTCGGCCCAGCCTCCTCTTTCTGATAAGTCCATGTTCTTGGAGGCTTTTGGGACGGGCCCGTCTACGTCTTGGGTGACCCCCCAGTGGACAAACTCATTGACTTATTTTCCCACCTGGCTTGGAAGGAGATGGGCACTATCAAACCACTCCCCAAACTCCCTGACTGATTTATTGTTCCCCTCAGACAGGCTTCATTGATCTAAAGGTGTTCCTGTTGATGCCATTGTTGTGGTAACAACCACCAAGAAGTAGCTAGCCAAACAGAGCTCCTGTCTCCATCCACCGAACAGGGATTCTCGAGTGATGAACAGGTTTGGTAAGCGCATTTACTCCTCAACTACATTTGCACTGAGGTCATTAAATTATTTGGCACATTTCACTCAATTGCAGAGAGATTTGGTGAAGGAGCTATCCAACTCTCTTGCAGAGACCACGTTGGATGAGGACTTCAAGTATCTCCCCAGTTAGCTATTCTTGCTTCCATGATTAACTCTTCCATGAAGCTCATCTCCTTTTCAGTGGAGGGCACCTCAAGGGCAGCCAGCTCAGGTATTGCAATCAGAAGACATGCCTAGATGAGGCTTTGAGTTTGCGGAAATTTTCAAAAGATGTCCTTTGTCAATGCCTCTTTCAATTGCTCCTCTTTGTTTGGGCCATCTGTCAAAGAGACTCTTACCTGCAGTGAGCAGGAAGGAAATGCCCTGTCTGCTGTTGGGATTGAGTTTTTTACCCCTCAGTCCACTTTTTCCAGAAATCAGCGATGTGGTAAGAAGTCTTTGTTTCGTAAGTGTCAAGGGTCTTCAGGATCAACATGGGGATTCTTTCTTCAGAGGCAGAGGAGGAAGTTTCAATGGTAGACGCTATCCCAGAGGCAGAGGGAGGTCCACAAAATCAAGGCTTCAGAGAACCTTTTTCTGACAAAGCCTGTCAGTGCTCCTGAAGCACTGCCTGGCTGTCCATGTCTGGAGGCAGTTGGGGTCATTGTTCCCTGCATCTAAACACCTGGTCCAGTCTGACAACAAATGCCTGGGTGCTGCTAAGCATAATATTCAATGATTATTACATACCCTTTTCCCTTCCACCTCCAGTGGAACAAAAGAAACTCCCCAATGTACCACCCAGTTGGAGGGTGCATGCAGTACTGGAAATTCAGAAATTGCTGCAAAAGTCATCCAAGAGGTCCCAACTGAACAGAGAGAATTTGGAACTTGCTCCTGCTTCTTATTAGTGCCAAAGAAAACAAGGGATCTAAGATCCATTCTAGATCTCAAAAAAATAAATCAATATGTAAAGAAAGTAAAACTTCCAGATGATTACAGTTCATTCCATTCTGCTGCCATTGCGCAAGAACGATTGGCTGTACTCTGTATACCTTCAAGACGTGTATTACATCAAAATAGACAGATGCTCCAGAAGTCACTTGTGCTTCAGCCGGGGAGCCAGTACTACCAATTCAGAGCTCTGCCCTTTTGACTCACCACAGCTGCCAGGGTGTTTACCAAATGCATGGCAGTAGTAGCAGCTCACCTGAGACGGAAAGGATTCCAGATGTTTCCATATTTGGACAACTGGTTTCTAACTGCCACAACCCGGCATCAGCTTCTTCAGGCCAGGGACTATTTGACAGATCTTCAGCTCCCTGGGCATTACCATAAATCTTACCAAAATCAAACCTGCCCTCTATTCAGAGGTTGGAATTAATTGGTGCTTTTCTGGATACAACGCACCAAATAGCTTCCTTGTCTCCTCATCGCATAACGTCCTTGAGAAGCCAAGTACTAGACTTCATTTCTTTGCTATCTCTGTCAGCAATATTGATACTTCAAGCTCTTGACTCTGTGTCAGCTGCCATCTCCCTAATGCCCTTAACAAGGTTTTTTATGCAAGTCCTCCAGCGGACGTTGGCTGTTCGGTGGTGTAGTCTGTACCAGCATTTATCCATTCCTGTTAAGTTAACTCCAATTTACAGATGACATCTTTAATGGTGGATTCATTCAGATGACCTGTGACTCCCCCCACAGCCATAGTGACGATGGACGCTACCCAACTGGGGGCATTTTGAGGGAAAGATGGTCCAAGGCACATTGTCTTCCTCAGGACCTGGTTGCATATCAATGTCCTAGGGAGGAGAGCAGTTTTTCTAACTTTGCAAGCCTTTCAGGACAGCCTCCCCTTTGGGATGATTGCAATACACACAGAGACAACATGTCAGTAGTCTGGTATATCAACAAACAAGGAGGAACCTGTTCTTACTAGACCCTCATGGCCTTTGTGCATAATGGGTAATAGATATCTTCAGCCCACTTTCTAGTTGCAACACGTATACCAGGGAAAACCAATGTTCCATTAGACAAACTCATCGGATCCAGTCTGACTCCTCAAGAATGGTCTCTCAGTCAGTGGCAAACCTGATTTTCGGCCGTTGGTGCCAATCTAGTTGCTTCTCCCCGAATCAACAAGTGCAGCAAGTACTTCACTTTGATCCCCATTCCAGGTGAGTCCCCGAGGGATGCACTAGTTCAGTATTGGCCTTCCGGTCTCCTTTATGCCTATCCCCCTCTACCATTGATCCTGAAGTTTCTACGGAAAGCTATAAGGCTGAAGAGTCCAGTAATCTCATTGCCTCCTACTGGCCTCGTCAGGTATGGTTCCCCTTTTTCTGGTCTCATCTGAAATATCCCCCATGCATTCTGGAGCCCAGACGGGACCTTTTTCTCTCATCCATCAGGAAATCAACATCTCAATCTACTCGCCCTCAAACTGACCACTTAGTATCTCTAATTCCAGTAATTCTACAAAGATCCAGGCTTGCTTCCCCTGTTCAAGAAATAGTTTTATCTTCCTAAAAAACTTCTACTAAAAACTGTACCAAAGCAAATAGAAAAGATTTATCATTTGAGCTTCCAAAGAGAATATCAATCCTTTCTCAGCCATCATATTTCTTCTCTTTTTTCAAGGAAGGGGCTAGTTTTTCCATTGTAAAACTTCAGCTGGCAGCCATTTCCAATTTTCATGCTGGAGATGTTTTTTGGCTCCCTTGCTACATCTACAGTGGATATAAAAAGTGTACACACCCCTGTTAAAATGCCTGATTTTTGTGATATATAAAAAATGAGACCACGATAAAGCATTTCAAAACTTTTCCTACCTTTAATGTGAGCTATAACCTGTACAATTCAGTTGAAAAACAAACATCTGTTATGGGAAAAATATAAAAAAATGTGCAATAAGCTGGTTGCACAAGTGTGCACACCCTTAAACTTGTTGAAGCACCTTTTGATTTAATTACAGCATTCAGTCTCTTTGGGTACACACCTGCCATTAATTAAAGAGACTCTGATTTAACCCCAAATAAAGTTCAGTTGTCCTAGTAGGATTTTCCTGACATTTGCTCAGTTGCCTGCTACAGCAAAAAACATGGTTTGCAGATAGCTTACAAAGCATCAAAGGGATCTCATTGTTGAAAAGTGTCAGTCAGGAGACGAGTACAAAAATATTTCCACAGCATTGGATATACCATGGAACACAGTGAAGACAGTCATCAAAAAGTGGAGAAAATATGGGACAACAGTGATGTTGCAAAGAACTGA
This sequence comes from Protopterus annectens, assembly GCF_019279795.1. Taxonomy (NCBI): domain Eukaryota; kingdom Metazoa; phylum Chordata; order Ceratodontiformes; family Protopteridae; genus Protopterus; species Protopterus annectens. The sequence continues at coordinate 1,029,497,525 of NC_056732.1, read as the reverse complement.
ACGTCCCTCCAAAATTGATGAAAAGACAAGACATAAACTGGTCAGGGAGGCTGCCAAGAGACCTACAGCAACACTGAAGGAGCTGCAGGAATTTCTGGCAATTACTGGTTATGTACTACATGTGACAACACTGTCCCGTATTCTTCATATGTCTGGACTATGGGGTAGGGTTACAAGATGGAAGCCTTTTCTTACACAGAAAAACATCCAGACCCAGCTAAAATTTGCAAAACAATACATCAAGACTCCCAAAAGCACGTGGGAAAATGTGTTATGGTCTGATAAGACCAAGGTTGAACTTTTTGGCCACAATTACAAAAGGTACGTTTGCTACAAAAACAACACTTTGCATCACTAAAAGAACACCATCCCCACGGTAAAGCATGGTGGTGGCAGTATCATGCTTTGGGGTTGCTTTTCAGCTGGAACTGGGGCTTTAGCCAAAGTGCAGGGAATTATGAACAGTTCAAATACCAGTCACTTTTGGCCCAAAACCTTCAGGCATCCGCTAGAAAGATGAAGAGGAATTTTTCAACATGACAATGACCCCAAGCATACATCCAAATCCATAAAAGAATGACTTCACTAGACGAAAATTAAATATTGCAATGGCCCAGCCAGAGCCCAGACCTAAATCCAGTACAAAATCTGTGGGTGACCTGAAGAAAAATCTGTGGGTGACCTGAAGAGGGCTATGCACAAGAAATGCCCTTGCAGTCTGACAAATTTGGAGCGCTTTTGCAAGGAAGAGTGGGCAAATATTGCCAAGTCAGGATATGCCATGCTGATAGACTCCTACCCAAGAAGACTGAATGCTGTAATTAAATCAAAAGGTACTTCAAAAAAGTATTAGTTTAAGGGTGTGCACACTTAAACCGGCTTTTTGTACGTTTTTTATTTTTTATATTTTTCCCCCTAATAGATTTGTTTTTCAGTTGAGTTGTACAGGTTATAGGTCACATTAAGGGTGGGAAAAGTTTTGAAATGATTTATTGCGCTCTCATTTTTTTATATCGCAAAAACCTGACATTTTAACAGGGGTGTGTATACTTTTTATATCCACTGTAAATTACATAAGGTATTCAATGAAAGGAAGTTTTGTGCTTAGACCCCTGATACAAGATCCTAATCCACCTTGGGATCTAACTGTTATTCTTCAAGGACTAACTCAACTCTTTGAACCAGCGAAATGAAATTCCTTTCTTGGAAAAATGTTTTTGTAACTGTCACAGCAAGAATTATTTCTGAATTTCAGGGTTTTTTCATTGAAACCGCCTTGCATCATTTTTCATAAAGATAGATTATCCCTCCATACCAATCCACCTTTTATACCTAAGGTAGCATCTGAGACTCATATTAACCAGTCTGTACAGTTGCCAGTCTTCTTTCCAATCTTTTCTAACAAGAGCAAATATATTTTGTATCTGCTTGATGTTCATAGGCAAAAAACTCACTTAAAAAGTCTCTGGTTATGCCCATACACCAATCCCTACTAGTAACCCTCCTTTTACCTCCCCTTCCTCTCACTTCCCCTAGCCACCCTGCCTCACATCATCTGATCACTGCATTCCTTTCTCTGCAGGCTGTGGCTCACCTTTTACCCTCCCCTTCCCTCATCACTCAATCTCTCAGACCTGTTTATAACATGCTTAACTACCTCACTTCATTTCAACTCCAAATACATATCCAACTGACTTACTCCTAGCTTTCTCTCACTACCTCATATACTACTTAGTCTCCTCTCTTACTCCTCTGTCTTTCCCTTCCATCCCATTAGCCCTTCTAGCTTCTACCAGCGTTGTGTGGAGCTTCTGCTTTATATCTGCTCCAGTTTAGTGCAATATTTGTTTATAAGATTTAGGTATATGAGTTTAGAACAGTATCCATTTGAGCTTAATACTATCTGTATATACATCCTACTTTTATTCCTAGCCTCTAGCTAGATATTGGTTCATTGCTATGTTTTATATTGTATGTATAGCTAATGTTTGCTGCAGTAAGTATTTGCAGATGTATTTGTATGTATATTCAATTGTTCTTCATGTACTCTGCTGCTCATTTATTGTTCTGTGGACCTTTTCTCCTTGGGCCTCCACTGATAAAGGACCTGTGTCCAGTTGGAATTTCCTGGTAAATAAATAAATGCGGTTCTACCTTTATAGAACAAAATAGTGCAGAAAGTCTGACCAACTCTTTGTTTTTCTCCCCAAACCATCTAGGTCAAGCAGTCTCCAAAGTTACATTGGCTAAATGGATTACCGACTGTGTTTCACTAATTTATTCAAAAAGTGGGATGTACTTGCCTCTCCCCTGTAAATCCCATTCTACTAGATCTATAGCTACATCATCTGTTTTCTTCTCCAGAGCGTCGATTGATGATATTTATGCTACAGCCACTTGGCAAAGTCTCGTACCTTTGTGACACATTATAAATTGGACATTGTCTCCAGAAGTTGAGCTTCTTTTGGTTCGACAGTGCTCAGGCATATCCTTCCTTGAGGACACCCGAGAGTAACTTAGCTGGGGACTTTCTTATTCTTCCTCACTATTGGGTCAAAAGACAATATCAAATTTAGAAGCTATGTACTTCATAACTTGGCATCTGTGTAGTCTGTTTTAATTCTTCCTCACCTTCCCTCCCAGTCATCCCCCCCCAACCTATTGGCTCCTAGAGAACCTGTTGGATTTATAGGAAGTATTTGCTCCTGGTTTGAACCTCTGATTTCTTTCTGTCTATATTGTTTTCTTTATCTGGCAGCAAACTTGATCTGAGGAAGCTACGGAGAGTATAGGGCATTATGGGCAGAGGGAGGAAATCAAAACTAGGATCCAAGTCTGAAAAATGTGGCCAAATCTGATCCAAGGGTTGGATCAGTAACCCAGTAGTGAGAAAGAATGAAAATGGACAACACAGATGCCACAGTATGGTAAATACATAACTTCTAATTTAATGGGACTTGAGTACTCCTGAATACTGTGCCAACAGTAACAGCTTAGTTGGAGCAGTCATTTACAGCATTTTTTTTGAGTTATCTGAGCTCTGCTGGCCCTCATTTCTGCAGTATATCAGACTGCAGTGTTTTGAATCTGCCGAATATCATCCGTTGCTTGAAGAAAAAAAATCTAGCATTGTAGTAAATACCTCTGCTTTGCTGAAAATGAGTGGTTATGATTGTATATTCTGCTGGTTCAATCCTCTTGTGCTTTGTAACATAAGACAAGAATACCCAAACCAGGACTGCTGCAGATGAGTTTTCAATGACTCACATTCTTTAGTTGTTACTGAATAATTTAGGGCACAAGCCTATAGTAGTATTCCCCCCTCCCATTTATTTCTACATACTTCCATTAGAAGAGACAACTAAGACTGGAACCTGTAGTTTAGTTTTTTAGCTGCAGTTGGTTTTGATGTAATTGTTGCCTTCCTTCCTGTCTGCCTTGTTTAACAGTTATAAAACTGCACTCTTCATACAAAAAAAGTTGTCTTGCATCCTTTACTTTGATTAGATGATTTTTCAGTGGATGATTGATTCAAGCAACATGTACTGCATTTGTAGATACTCTACTGGTTTGGAAACTGGCCAGTGTTCATAGCTTTAGTTAATGCATTTTAGTAACCTGAAGTCACAACTGAGGCAAAACAGTAAAAGATAATCCGTTTAGGTAATTGATTTGCAAAGATTTTATTAAAGTACTGCCCATTCTGGAACATTAGTTAAATGTATATCTGTCTGTTGGTATTTATAAGATACTACAAAATTACTGCAGCATGCACACAGCACCTGCAGTGTTCTTAATCTTCTGTTAACTGCAATAGTGTTATGTGATAAATTACTTGACTGTTAAAAAAGTCTGTTGTCATCTACTGAATGCTCTTGCAGATTAATAAAGCCAAGAAAAACAGGCTTAAGAGTTCTACTTCTCTGATCAGAGATGTTTTATACAAGTCTTTCTGCATACATTTTATTGCATAACAAAAAAGTCAGGCTATTTGGATTGCTTCTTGGAAAAAAATGTTAGTATTAATTTAATTATTTGTTTTCCCTGTTTAGGGGGTTGATGAGAGTGGAGATGTTTACAGAGCAACCTACTCAGCTTTTCAATGTTCGTGTCTTTCCGGCACAGTAGCACGTTTTGGAGAAACAAAGGTAAGCTTGTTTGTGTGTGTGTTATAAATATGAAACACTGCCATAAGAATTTGTATGAACAGTTGTAATGCAACATTTAGTCTCTGTTCCTGTTTCGGAAATGGCTATCCTTTAAAACCCAGGATTCAAGAAGTCTTAAATTATTTATGTCCCAGTTTAGTTTGTTGCTTTATTAGATCTCGTGACCTTTGTCGTATGTAAATTGGGTCATCAAAAAAAAGGCAATGTGTGAGCCTTTCTTTAAGAATGATAAAATGTGACAAAATATGTAATTTGTGAAATTTATGTTTTCATTCAACTGTTTATACTGGAATTCAGCATATGTTCTTTGGTTTGTGTAGCAGTACAGAGCAAAATATGGCAAGAGTTTCATATCACATGGTAAAAAAAAAAATGGTAATTTTCTTTAAAACGGTATTTCAGTAAGTCCTAACAATTCCTGTTCTAAGATTATTTATTTGACAAACCAGTTGACTGTAGTTCATTTCTGTTAGGTGTTGTGATCCATTCCAGTATTTCTGTCAGCAAAAGCTTGCCTATAAAGGGGGAGAACTGAGTAAAGATGGGATGTAAATTAGAGGACTGGGTAAAAACAGAGGTGATAAACATATTTTTTGCTTCACTATTTACAAAGGAAAGTAAGTGGAGGATGCCATGCTGGGAAAGAGGCAGGACAGAATAAGGAGAACTGAGGACAGATATAATGTAGCATGCAAAAGTAGGTTCATAAGCAACTCACAGCTGTTATGGAGGGAAAGTTCTAACAAGTTGGACTTCCTCCCTGTGTGCTGAGAAATCTTACTGTTGTGTTGCAGACCCATTATGATAGACATCCGCAGCAGATCCCTGCCTAGTACATAAGTAGAGCTGCAAGATCGGCGGGCATCAGATGCAGTATCCCTGTACTGGGAGGGAAATCTGGGGAACTGCAAGCCTTTCACCATACAGCAGTGGCAGAAAAGGTCATGGAGATAAGCATGAGATAATGGCTGATAGCATTTCCAGAGGACAGAGGTCCCCAGGGTGACGACCAGAATGGGTTCATGGCCTGAATGAGGTGTCAGTTAAACCTGAATAATTTTTATGATTGGGTTACAGAACTTGACTGTGAAATACTGATAAATGTTGTCAACCTGGACTACAGCATGGCCTTTGACACAGTCCTATACAAGAAGCTAGTATGAACACTGGAAGGGTTGGGGCAGAACCAAAACTGAAGTAACTAGATGCTCACATGTTTCAATGGAAGGACACAGCGGATTGTGCTGAGAGGAGCAATGTCAGAAATTAGCGCATTGTAATGAGATTAAAAAAAAAAAAAAAAACAGATCAAGCAAGGAGAAAAAAACTGTCTAAAATTATATATTTATATAGCTGCCTCTTGTAAGCTTATTACTAACCAGGGTTAGAACAGCATATCCATGTATTACTTATGTGGAATTTGAGTAATCATTCTAAGGTTTGATGTGCTGGTAGTGGATCTTCTGTTTAGAGGCAAAGAATTCCAGATTTTGGCTATGCAGTTTACGTAAAGGGAATCACCGGTGGCATTTAATTTTGGTTATATTTGCTAATTATTTATTACTGGATCATAATACCCAGTTACTAGAGGAGTGATGTAGTAGATTTTGAAGGGCTGGAGTTTTTTCTGGTTGGTTAAGTATTTCATGGGCAATGGTAAGTTGGTTGTAAGATAGGAGGTTGGGTAGCTCTAGCCACGAGAGTTGTTTTAGAGCCAAGCAATGGTGAGGTCTGTAAGTGGAATCTGTGGCAAACTTTGCAATTATATTATAGCAAGTGTTGAATTTTCCTAAGTCTAATGAGAGTAGGTAAAGCACAGAGGAGGGTTAGAGACAAGGAAGGTTCTTGCAGTGGTGGTCTTTGTGTTGTCTGTTAGAAATTGTTTATTCCTATGTAGGATGCCAAGTTTTTTGAGTACTTTCTTTATTGTCTGGGTTATATGTATGTCAAATTTCATGTTATCTATAACAACCCCAAGAAATGTGGTTTGGGATAGTGGAGAAATAGTGGTATTATTGATGATATATTGAATGATTGGAGGGTCTTTGGCTCTTGTGGGAAGAAAAAGCATGAACTTTGTTTTGTTAGGGTTGAGAATAAGCTGTACTTTAGAGAGCCATGAGTCCAATGCTGTTATTTGTTGAATTGATGGACCAGAGCATATCATCGTTGAATAGTCTGCATACCATGCAAGGATGGCATGTAGGGTAGTAGTGTGAAGATTGTTAGTAAATATAGTAAAAGGAAAAGGACCTAGGATAGACCCTTATGGAACTCCCAAAGTGACAGCCAGTAGAGGATAAAGCTTTTATTGACATTTTACAGCTTGTTTACCAGCTGGATAGTCCTGGAACCATGCAATTGCAGATTGGCTAAGTTTTAGTTCAGAAAGTACATTTAAGCAATTTTATTATTTGAGACAGTGTTGAATGCTTTAGATAGATCAAGAAGGCTAGAGAAAACTAGAGTGCCTTCATTTTGGTGTTGGTTAACAGTGTTAGTAAACCTCGGGAACTTCCAAGATGGCTGCACACTGAGAAACAGCTTGTTTCTAGCTCTCAGTGTGAAAACAGAAACTCAGCAGAGAAGACCAGTAGACTTGTGTTTATGGGTAAATTTCAGTAACGGACTAGTACATGCGCTGCCTGGATGTCAGGACTAAAGAAATACAGAAGACCTGAAAAAAATCAGCTACAGAAAGTGAGGAAGCGACACTGACTGGGGATGGTTCTGCAGCTTTTCAGCAAAAAGCAATGCAACTGTCAGACATGCCTTCAATAATGTACAGGAAGATACAAGACAACTGCATTCAGACCTGGTTAAAATAAACAAAACACTGATGGACTATACCAACACAAACAACAAAAGGCTGGAAAAAATGGAAGAAGCCTTAAACAGATATTCAGGTGAGATGATAAAGCTGCAAAAATCAGAGGTTGAACTGAAGAGGCGGCTGGCTGAATGAGGCTACTCAGGAAGAGATGTTTCAAAAAATAATAGAATTAGAGGACAGAGCATATAGGAAAAGCCTGAGATTTTCAGCTATAACAGAGAAGCTGGAAGGAAGAGGCTGTATTAATTTTATGAAAGCACAAATAAGCAACTGGGCTAGTATTCCACAGAAGGAGTTTAGTTGAAAGGGCAAATCACATGTATGCTCCAAACCTAGCTTATAAGAAAGCAGTCTAGACGTTTAGTAGTAAAGACGCAATCCTACCAGCAGAAGGAGCTGATTCTGACAAAACTGTGGCAGGACGACAAAATACTACAGGAGAGTGTTTGAGGAGAATGATTGCTCATTGTACACCAGGCAGAAGAAGAGTAAATTCATTCCACTATTCAGGGAATGTCGAGATGCAGGTGTGCGATTCAAACTGCTGCATCCAACTGTCTTTAAGGTATTTTTCCCTGGAGGGACAAAATCGTTTTATGATGAAGTGCTTGCTAAGGAGGAAATACAAACGTTTGTCCAACAAACAGTGAGCTGTGAAACAGAAGGAGATTCTGCTGTTTGTTCTCATGGTAATAAGGATCACAGAGAGATTGTACCTGTGAAACCTTTTCCAGTATTTCAATGAAAATGTTTGAGAGAAGGAAGGGCGCACAAGAGCTGACTAGCAGAATCGAGAGTACATTGGAAATGAAGCAGATACAGGATTTGGGTGATGGAGAACAGTAATAAAACCAGTAACTTAATATGGGATTACAATGCAATAATTATATTTGGAAATATGACAGAAGAAGAAAATCTGGAAATATTGGACTTTTTTCAAAATTTCTTAGATTTGTGGGGGACTATAAAGTATATGCCTTACTTCATGTCAATGTTCGAAAGAATGCTTTGGGAAGGAGAAGAGAGGGGAGAAAGCTAACTCTGAAGTAATGAAAACATTTTCTTTTCTTTATAGTACTGTTTGTGGTATATGGTTTTCTTTGCATACAATTTTTTTAGTACTGTGTTTGTGATATATGGTTTTCTTTGCATACAATTTTTTTTTATTTAAGTGTAATGGGGATTGTAATCCGGTGCTGTTATTTTTCTTTCTCCTCTCCTATCTCTCTCGTACAGTTTTGAGACATTTTGAGGCAATGCAATGAAAAAGTCTGTTTAAAAAGATATGCCAAAGTTAAAATTAATTTGCTTTTTCACAATCTTACATGGGAAAATGACTGTTTTAAGGACCTTAGATAAATTAGTTTTAAAAGAGTGCAAGTAAATGAAAAAGAATATTATGAGGCTTTTTTTAGCAAATGCATGTATACTTAGTAGCAGTTTTGCAGCTGATCTTCATGTTTCCATGGAAACAATTTCATAGAGAGAAACTGGTGTCTCCATGGAGACAATCTGGTAAAGAGAAACTAAAGACAGTCTGGTGATTGGCTGAGGGAAAAGAAAAAAAAAAGAAGAGAGAAATTGGCTAGGACAATAATGTTCCGTGAAAGCAATCGGGGTTTTCCCAGCCAAAGCTTTAAAGACAAAACCAATTAGACTTGAAATAAAGTTCTCAGTTTTTTTTTTTTTTGAAATGCAATGGAGGTAGTAATATAAATAGGTGTGTTTTGTTTTTTTCTTTTTCTTCCTTCTCTTTTTCTTCATTCAGTTTTAAGAAATGTAGGCACTGCAGTTTAAAGGGTAGCCACAGTGGTGCAGCAGTTAGCGTTACCGCCTCACAGCAAGAGGTTTTCTGGTTCGATCCTCGGCTGGGATGCCTTCTGTGTGGAGTCTGCATGTCCTCCCTGTGGTCGCATGGGTTTTCTCTGGCTGCTACGGTTTCCTCCCACATTCCAAAGAAATGCGTGTGTGTGTGTGTGTGTGTGTGTGTGTGTGTGTGTGTGTGTGTGTGTGTGTGTGTGTGTGTGTGTGTGTGCGCCACCACCTTTGAAAGGCTGGGCGCCGGGCTGGTAACTGGACACAGTAAAATTCCACTGCCAATCATGAGCAGACAGGTGATCCACTGTGGTGACACCTAACCGGGAAAAGCCAAAAGAAGAAGAAGGCACTGTAGTGTAAAAAAAAGGGAGAGCAGGGTGAAGGGGTGAGAGGAAAGATCTGGTTAAGAGAGTATGACAAAAGAAAAATCAGTGTGCTTTTTCCCATGCTTGCATAGGGAAATGACTGGATTAAGACCCTAGGCGTTATCCAGTAGACGTTTATTATAAAACATGTAAATGAAAAAGAATATTTAATATTGTAAGGTGCTTTTTCTGGTAAACAAGATACCCTTAGCAGTTTTATGTCTGGTTTGCATGTTACTAGAAGACAGTTTGATAAAGAGAAATGACATGGAGAAAGTGTTTACTGAAAGCATTGAAGTGTTTTCTCAGCTGGGAGTCAAAATCAAATAGCACTTTCTAATACCACAGGCTGTGCCATGCATATTAGCATGACTGACCATTCAGTTCAGTTAACTCTAGCCTGTCTGTGTGGCTATCAACTTAGAGCTTTTGTTCTTATTAGGAAGCCAAAACTTCAATATTTGAAGATGTACATACTTTTGCGTGTTGTTATTAAGTTAACAGGATTGTTTTTTTTTTTTTTTTGGGGGGGGGGGGGCTGCTGTTCTGTTTGAGTGCTAAAAAAAAAAAAAAAAATTTCTTAAGATTTGGGATGGGCTCAAATGGTTATGACAAGAAACAGCTGTATAAAAGACCAGCCTGCCGAACAGTATATGCATGTAACATAAAAGTTGGAACTAGACATTTAACAAACAAGCAGTTATACATAAAAGGTGGTGGTAACTGTATAAGAAAATGATGCTTTCTGTAATGTCTTTCAATCTGAATGGTCTTATAGATGAACATAAAAATGAAATGAGTAGTGAATATATTAAAAATGTAGAGTGCAAATAGCTATGCTACAGGAGACGTACCTGGAAAGAATTGAACATGTGCATTTAATGAAGGTTTTCAGGATGGTTATTCAGTGGAATATTTGGGGCAAAGGAAAAGTGGAGTACTTATTGCAAGAGGAGCCCTAGTAGTGATAGAAGAGGGGAAAATATAATAATGGAAGATGTATAGTACTAAGGAGCTACTGGCAAGGAAGTAGAATTACACTGGCATACATTTACATTCCACCTAAAACCGCTATAATGGAGCTTAAATAATTCTGGGAGAATTCAGCTTTCAGCAAGGAATATGGTTACCCATTAGAAAATCAAAGTTACGGAACTTCGAATACCATATGGTCGACACCATATGATCAAAGTTCCGTAACTTCGAAATTAAAAAAAAAAAACAGACAACGTACCCTGATGGGTTAAAGCAGGGGGACAAAACCCCTGTGCCCCTCACAACCCCCGCTACTTAAGTATACCAACTCCGCGATTGCACTTTAATGCACTACAGTGCAGAAAGGGAAGATTTCCCTTTCCTACATTGTAGCGTGATCTCGGAGTTGGCATATTTAAGTAGCGAGGGGTGTGGAGGGCGCAGGGTGGCTTGCTTTTTTTTTTTTATGTTCATTTTAAACCATTCGAATTTCCAATTGTTCGATCATTAAAGGTCGGCCTTTAGTGATTCGAACAATTGGAAATTCAATGTTCCAATAGGAACCCAGGAATATTGCTTATAGGTGGAGACTGGAATTTGGTTTTCAACAGTGAAGATGTGTCTGGGAGTCCTAGAATGGAAAATAGAACAAACAAAGGTAGATTTTTGAAGTAATGAATGACTTGAGACGTACCTCCCTGGACTATATGAAGAGAGAGATGTGATCAAGCTTACTGAACATGTCCCAGGCATGTGTGTTCCTAGCCTTGAGCAGCATTCTACTGTCAGCCAGAATGATGCCTCAGTACAAACAGAAAATGATTGATTTTAACAATGGTCTTAGTTTCTGGTGTCATTCCAAGGGGATCGGGTACCTGACAGCCTTGGATGACATGATTGACAAACCACAATGCTTTGCCAGAGATGTCCTGCATCTGTCTCCCTTGGGCTTCAGGCTCCTAGCCAAGGCTCTTGCCTCCCCCATAGTGCCTTTTTTAGGCAATACCAGGAGGTCAAAACTACCAACATGAAATTTCATCAAAACGTAAATTAAAGGTCATGCTGCTAAATGGTAGGAGTCTAAACATGAAACTGCACTCATTGCAAGCATTCTTAATGTTGGAAGATGCTGACATTTGTGCAGTCAGAGAAACCTGGTTCAAAGCTGTGGGGAGAGCACCCCAGCCATACCAGGTTACTCATTCTGTCATACATTCAGACCCCAAACTATGGGCAGCAAAGCCAAAGGAGGTGGAGTTGCAATATTTATAAAAGACGTATACACCTCCAGGCTGGTAAAACAGTATGACACACAGGAAACACTCCATATGCAGTTAACAATTGACAAGACCCCCTATTCAAATCATAGCTAGCTATAGGCCTCCAACTTTGACTCAAGTTGCCCACTCTTCCTATCTGGACCTCTGTGAATCCATCAAGATTCATCTCTTTACCCTGATCCTGGGCAACTTTTATCCAACCATAGATTGGAAGAAGAAATCATGCCAAAACACTAATGCCCAGAGATTTCTTGATCGTCAATGCAAATGCCTTGGACCACTTGGTCGACACCCCCACAAAACGTGAAAATATCTTGGATTTGGTATTAACCAACATGAGTAACCACTGCAGCATTCCTACAGTGTCATCCTCCCTGTTAAGATCTGACCACAAAGCAGTCACTTTTGAAGTCCCCATCTTCCCTGACCTCCCCCAAGCTATGGTCAAACAAACTTCTCCAAAGCTGATTACAACCTCCCGAGGGAAGATATAAACAGCTTCACAGCCCCCTCCCCCTCCTTAGAAACTGGCACATGTATCCAAACATATACTAAAGTACTATACGAGCATTTATATAGATGCATAGAATCAGGAATAACCAACAGGACAAAATCATCTTCCTCAAGGAAGAGTAAACCTGCCTGGCAGACATCTGCAATAAATAAACTATAATAAAAGGGAAAAAACTGCTGTCCAAGACCAAGAAGCAGTAGGTACCTAATTGGAAGCAATCTCTCCTTAGCCTGAACAAGCAGATAAGAGCACTAGTGAAATCCTCCAAAGAAAACTTCGAGTTCAAACTGACCACATCTACTAAAGACAGTCATAAGGCCTTCTTCACATATGTCCGCAGTCTTAAGAGAGGCACCCAAATCTACTCAGAACTGATGGTTAAGGACACCACATACACAAATGCTGTAGCTATAGCCAACCTGCTTGCAGACAGATTCAGTCAAAACTTCACCCCTCTGTTGCCCCCATCGGTAAAACAGGGCATCCCCAACACCTGCCCCCCCTCCTATTATATCTAGGGAGCAAGTCATCAGTGCCCTCTCAAAGGCAAAAAATACAGCCTCCATGAAACCCGATAACATCCCAGGCTGTATCCTACATGAACTCTGGCAGGAACTTTTGCAGCACCATTAGGCACCCTAATCAACCAAAGCCTGAGTACCAGCTTCATCCCAGCTGAGTGGAGGACAACCACTGTCATCCCTTTGCACAAAGGTGGATCGTCCACCGATCCAGGAAATTAGAGACCCATCAGCCTAACTGGCCTGATCTGTGAGGCCATGGAGCAGGTTATCATGGACCTCATTAACAAAGACACTGGCAACCTCCAGACACTCAATCCCACACAGTTTGGTTTCATCAAGGGGAGGTCATGCCTGTTAAATTTGGTCGACTTTGAGACGGTCATCAAAGCCATGGATGAGGTGAAGATGGTTCACACTGCCTACTTTGACCTGGCCAAAGCCTTCAACACTATTCCCCACTCAGGTATAATAAACTCTCTCAACTAGGCATCAATCCATATGTTACCGGGTGGGTAGCAAACTGGCTCACTGATAGAACCCACCTTATTAAAACAGGGGAAGCCACCTCAAGCAATAGACCCATAACGAGCGGTGTACCCCAGGGATTGGTCTTATGGCCTCTGCTGTTTGGGATATACTTTTCTGAGGTGCAGACCAAAACCAGTGGGCTATGGCTGACCAAGTTTGCAGATGACTGCAAGCTGGGTGCTGTCATCAGTTCCCCTAGTGATGTGGACATCTTCCAAGAGGGTCTCACCCAAACTAATGATTGGTGCCAGAAACATGGCATCAAACTGAATGCCAAAAAATCCATCATCATCCCCTTTGGGGGGGAAGAGTGTTGTCCCCACAAATTATCCCATTGATAATAATTTATTTATTTTATTTTACATTTGTTGACTGGGCTAGTCTAACTGGATACATGTCCATTTTCAGTAAAGGCCCGGGGAGATAAGCTCAGATGAAACAATAACAAAATTACAAAGTAACAAAATTATAATACAAAATTGATGTAAACAAGGTACAATGATTTTACACTAGTGAGACTAATCAAAGAGGTTAGAAGTTGATTACATATAGCAACAAGTTCAGGTATAAGTTGTAACATTCAAAAACAGTTGTAATACATAGTATATAGAGGAGAAGGCAGCTGATAATGTATATAAATTATATATATGTAAATATGCAGGTATAAGTAGTATTCACATGCAGTTTTAATACATAGTATATAGAAGAGAAGGCAGCTATTTATGTACATTTTGTACGTACCAATGGTATTTACATTAATAAGATACAAGAAGATGTAAGTAGTAGTATCTAAAAGTAGAATGTTAGTTGTACTTAAGAAAAGGGGTAGATTACTGAGAAGAGGAGGGTAGGCAGAACCTATTAGCAGGGGTAGTTGATCAGTGAGGTTTAGTGCAGGGGCACAACCAGTGTGATTTGAGGAAAGATTTCAGTTTGGTTTTTAAAAGTGATATAGAGTAGTGAGGAAAGTTCACTGGGAAGAAGCTTCCAGGATTTTCCAACAGTATTGGAGAAAGAGTTTCCAGCCCTGTTTGATATACAAATATTGGCAAGAAGTTTGTGGGATGAACGTAAAGTTTTCAAATTTGTATAGGGGTGATTAGGTTAGATAGTATAGTGGTATTTGTTGGATGGTGAAGGGTTTTATGGACAGTGGTCAGTTGGTGGAATTTAATCCGATTCTGTAATTCCAGCCATCCTAGCTGTTTTAGATTATAACAGCGGTGGGTTCTAAAGAGGTTACCTCTAGCAAATTTGGCTGTTATTGTAGGCGATTTCCATTTTATTAAGGTTGTTTTTGGATAGATTTTCATAAATAGGTGAGGCATAGAGAAGAGGAGAGATTAGATGTGTATGAGCAATAGTTATTCTAGCTGTTGAAGAGAGGAACTGTTTTATCCTATAGAGGGTGCCTAGCTTTCTATTAACAGTTTTTATAGTGTTGTTAATATGGGTGTTGAAGGTAAGGTTGTTATCTATGGTGATACCTAGTAGTTTGGTGGTAGCATCTGGGGATATGAGAGTACCATTAATGGATGTGACTGTGAAATCTATCGGGAGATTTATGAGTTGGGGTAAAAGGAGGAGCTTAGTTTTTGGGGGTTCAGAAGGTGACAGCGTTGTGTGAACCAAAGTTCAACTGTGTTAAACACCTTTTGGGTAAGGGAGTTAAGTTCAGATATAGATGTGGCTGAGCATATCCGTGTTGAATCATCTGCGTATTGTATGCATGTTGGTTGAGGGATTTCTAGATGAAGGTCAATGATAAATATAGAAAACAGGAGAGGTCCTAGTATGGACCCTTGAGGGGAACCAAGGTTAATGGGGAGGTTGGTTGATAAAGTGCTGTGCCAGTGTACTGCCTGTTGTCTGTTATGTAAATAGGACTGGAACCATTTTATTGCTAGTGGCACTAGTAACAGGGATTTGAGGATATTTATAAGTATCTGGTGATTAACCATATTGAAAGCCTTAGACAAAACAGTGCAGAAGAACGTTTTTTGTTGATGCAGTCAGTAAAGGACAGAAAGGCAGTAGTAGTGCTGTGCGAAGGTCTGAAGCCATGCTGGTAGTTGGAAAGTAAATTATTTTGTATTAGGTGGTCTAGCAAATGCTTGTGGATGCATTTTTCCATGAGCTTAGCTAAGTGAGAAAGTAGAGCTATGGGACTGTAATTGGAGAATTCAGTACAATTTCCACTCTTGTGAAGGGTATTAACATGGGAGATCTTCCAGATTTTGGGGATGGTTCTATTAATGAGAATGGAAATGGGATAGGCAGTGGATTTGGCTGCTATTTGTAGGTATTCAACAGGTAGTTGGTCTGCTGAAGGAAGGCATGGTTTTAGTTTTTGAAGAAGAGAAAGAATATATGTAGTTGGGACTGGTTGGAAGAGAAATGGAGGGGGTGGGATAGTGCTAGATTTGGATAGTTAAGTTCTGAGTTGATAACTTGCTAGCAAGAGTTTGACTGGTTTCAGAAAAAAGGAATTAAAGGCATTGGCAGTTTGTATGGGATTATCCTGGTCAGTGCCTTGTGGGTTTGGTGTGGTGGATTGACCTGGGTGTAGTAATTGGTTAATACTTGCCCAAAACTTTTGTGGTTTATTATGGTGATCATGCTGGCATTGTAGGTAGTATTTTTTTTGTCAGACAGTATAGCTTGTTTAGTTTTATTTCGTAGCTGTCTGAAAGTTCTGTTGGTCTACATGGTTTTTGGTTAGGTGGTATTTAGACCAATACTTGTTTCTGAGATGAAGTTGTTGCTTGGTTTCTTTTGAGAGCCAAGGGGTAGATTTAGTTCTCATTCTGATAGTCGGTTGGTGCGTGGTGGCCTAGTATGGTTAGGAATTGAGAATTAAAGTGATTAACAGCTTCATCCAGTGGGAGGTGTTTCAAGGGAGAACAGTTACATGCTCTAACTTCTCTTTGAAAGAAATCAGGGTTAAAGGTTTTTTTTGGTTCTTATATTCTTGATAATTGTTGGAGTGGGTATATTGGTTTTAAGCCTGAGATTGTTTTTAAGCCTGAGCAGGTAAGGCCCTAAGCATGCAATCCGTCGTGAGGGACTTGGGCACCCAGGTAGTTAGCAAACTGACTTTTGACTACCATATTGCCTCCATTGTAAGGAAAGCTTTCTACATGGCCCAACTCATTAGTAAGGGTATGTCATCCAGGGAGGACGGTAGTCATAACATCCCTGTATTCTTCCCTTATAATATCCATTATTGAGTACAATGCCCCATTCGGCATGTACCTCACAAAGCACATGCAGTAGCTGGAGAGACCACAGAGGTTCCTCACCAGGAGAATCCAGAGTGTCAAACATCTACCCTACACAGATGTGCTAAAGGCCCTGTCCCTCTACTCAGTCTCCTACAGACTCCTCAGAGGTGACCTCTGTCTGGCATATAAAGCCAGACCTCAGCCTGGTCTCGGACATCAATGGGACTTGTTGGCAGGACAGATTTGTATCCCAGAGACTCCCCCTTTTGTGGAATAGACTCACTCTCCATGTCCAGCAGAGCACCTCATTAACCCTTTTTAGGCGCAACCTGGATAACTAGATGGGGAGCAGAAAATATACTCCTGGGATTCCACGTTTGTCCCTGCTGGACAGTGACATAGGGTGCTAGCTTGTTGGAACATGGGCTAAATTCTTGGCTAGGCTTGTAAGGGCCTTGGGGCCAATAGCCTAGTAACTTTCTATGATCCTAATGTTTGGCATGGAAGATGTGAATTCAGAACTAGGAGTTTGGAGTGAATTTACGTATTCTCCAAGATACAAAAACTGGGCTAGGCTAGATAGAATTTATATCTCACAAGAACTTGTGCATTTAATTGAAGGTCTTGAAACATACCCAGTAACTATTTCAGATCACGCACCAATAATAAGGAACATAATAATGCAAGGTAATGAAATAAAAATGAGACACTGGCACTTTCCCACCTGTGAGTTGAAAAAAGAGGAATTTAAGGAATAGGTTTTAGAATTATTTCAGTAGCTACTAGAGAAGACAGAAATTTCTTCTGAAAATACAGCTAGGGAGTGGGATAAAGTTGTGAAGTTTAAAACTAGGGTACCCTAACAATGTCATAGTTGGTAGTGACTTTTACAAAGAATTGGTTAGGGCATTTGATAACTGTGGACTTGAAATTGTACAAGCTATTGTCAATAGAAATGAAAAAGATATTGTAAAACTGCATAAGGATATAGAAAGATATAACCATGTTGTGGTTAATGATTGAATCTGAAAAGAAAAAATATTATAATATTAGAACACAGGTTGATAAAAATGTGAAGAAATACTTCAAAGAAAGTATAAAAAACTTAGCAGGGACATTATGGAATATCAGGAGGAGTGCCAGTACCCAGCGCCTCCGCCTATACGTTTTGGTAAAAAACGAAATGATTACAATCCCAGTACTTTTGAATTAACGCCTGGGGGTGAAGAATATGAGGATATAGAAGTAATGCATCCAGATCAGGAACCACTACCTAGGAGGTCTGAGAGAATACGCAAACAGCGTAACCAACAGGATAATAACCATTTTTCCCCCGTACATCATCCATACGGGGGGGAGGGGGGAACAACAGGAATGTGAATCAGAACAGGAATCAGAACTGGCACAGGGGGCATTAGGCAATACGGGGGAACCAGATGGTGATAATACTTGTGTCTATAGTAGAGCAGGTTATCACATATACAATTATAGTGACCTTGTAGTAACTGATACATTTTTTGATTTGTTTACCAAAGATTTTAAATATGTACCGCAAAGAACAGTAACATCGCCAAGGTTATACTAGATCTTAAAATGTTCATAAGAAAATTAAACTTGGAGAACTTGCTAGGCCCCAATATACAGACTGATTCTTCTTTTCCTTACAGGTCTAGTATATATAACCCTCCCTTGCACCCCCAATTAAGGAATTTAGAAAATAGAATGGAACAACAAATAAGAAATCATACTAGAAAAAACAGATTTTCTGTCAATTTGACTACAGAAGAAAATACCTTGCTTTTTGAATTGAGCCATAATTCAAACATTAGGGTTATGGAACCAGATAAGGGGAGTGGCACTGTCCTTATGGATAAAATCATGTATGAAAGTAAAATGTTTGCAGTACTAAATGACTATTCACGATATACTCCTGTTTCTATCAATGAAATACATATTTCATATAAAAAAATAGACTTGGCTATTAAGGACATGTTTGATCAAGGAGTTGTTGATTATAGTGTATATAGCTATTTAGAAAATAAGAGTCCGAGCGTCCCTTGTATATTTGGGGTACCCAAGATTCATAAGGACATTACGGACCCACCCTTAAGGCCTATTGTTGCTGCCCAGTGATCAAAGATTTCACCCCTTTCAAAATTTCTGGATTGGAAATTTAAAATCTTGTGGCCTAGGGAACATTATTTACTCAAGGATTCATGGGAATTCTTGAGTAAAATTACACCAGAGCTTATGTACCCAACTTACGGTTTCTCACAATAGATGTGGTCAACTTTTTTTCCGTTATACCCCATGAAACGGGATTACTTTGGCTTGAAGAAGCCCTTGGGGAGTGCCCTAGGGCCAGTGAGAATTATATTTTTCTAATTTTAGAACTGGCAGATTTAGTATTACACAAAAATGTTATTTATTTTTCAGGAGAATATTATAAACAGGCCTCAGGAGTGGCCATGGGTGCCAATTGTGCGCCCACATATGCTGATATTATTTTATCAGTTTGGGAGAAGAAATTTGTCATAAATAGTGGATACAAGAGTAACTGGATATTTTATTCCAGGTTTCTGGATGACATTTGTATCTTTTGGACAGGTACTAATGATACAATAGTGGATTTTATGAAATATTTAAACTCCACTACTCATTTTTTGAATTTCACTTATCAAGTACATCTAGGAACGGTGCAATATTTAGATGTGTCCCTTAGTGTCCAGGAAGAAGGTTTCCGATCTAACATCTATAGAAAACCTACTTTTTCCAGCAGTTATATCCATTGCAATAGTTCACACCCAAGGTATCAAAAAAGAGGGATTGTGAAGGGCCAGTTTGTCAGGACATCCCGTATGACCTCTGATGACTTGGACTATTATTTTGAATGTTCCAGACTTACTGGGATGTTTCAGGAAAGGGGCTACCCTGTAGACTTTATCAACAATATTTGTCTAGAAGTCCAAGAGGGTAGAAATGACAAATATCGACCCGTCTTAAGTACTGGGCAATTGGAAAAAACTTTAGAGTCAATACATTCCCAGACAGAATTTAATCAAGCTTTTATTACTGATTACAGTGCCAATTCAGGCACTATTCGAAGCATTATTTTACGTGAATGGAATATTTTCAGGGATATTACAGACCTTAGTAATTTACAAGGAAAGAGTGTCAAGATGGTATTCCGTAGCGGGAATAACATTAAAAACCTGTTGGAACATGAACCCAATGTTAATGCCTTTACCAATAGACGTAGGGGTACATATAGATGTGGCACATGTTCACAATGTAAATACATTTCCCATACAGATCAAATACTTCTTGTAGCTAGAAATAGGGTGATAAGGTCTACAAAATTTTCCAGTTGTAACAGTCAGAGGGTCATATACTTGGCAACTTGTTTAGAATGTTCGGCATTCTATGTGGGCAAAACTGAAAGATGCCTTAGGAGGAGAATTTATGAACACCTCTATGAAATACAGAAGGAAAATGCTAAAAATGCCCTTTATAGACATCTTTCGGTTTGCCCCAAGGCAAGATATGAATTTTTTGTCTTGGAGACAATGACTAAAGATAATCGAGGTGGTCCCTGGGAGACTAAGTTGGAGCACAGGGAAACATACTGGCAGATTTTATTAGAAGCAAATAAAGCTCCAGGTTTAAATGATTTTATATCAATAGTGCCTCTGCTTAAATTAAAAGCTGGTAGGGTATAATTTATTAATTCATCTGTGTTTTATATGAAATTCATTTGAATATTATATATTTATATATCAATATATCAGTTTTTAAAAAACATATGTATACACGTTTCATGAAAAACTTTTTTTATTTGGTGGAAAGGGAATGGTATTTAAAAACTTTTGATACATTCCATGTTTTTTAAAGAAGTTTTAAATCAATGTCTCTTTAAGAGATTCAAATAATAATTGAATGATTGATTGTGGTATAAATTCAGTAAAGCTGTGGTTTCAAAATGTATCTGATGAAGTCAAAAACCTGCTTTGCTGAAAATGTTTTATTGCAGTTTGCTTACGTTAATAAACTTGTTGGTCGTGATTTATCGGTGGTTGTGGTCTTTCCCTGCTGATACTTTATTTTGTTTTAAAACTAGGGTGGAAATAAAGGAAAGGGAGACATGGTTAAGAAGTAACAAGAATTTAGGGGGGAGTGACAAATGTTCAAGTATTGCAAAATAGGGGGAATCTCTCTGAACAAGAAAAGGAGCAACTGCAGAATGCTAGAGAGAGAATTAGTGATTACCTCGATAATATGCACGAGTTTAGAAAGATTGTTTTATGCAACTTTTTTGATAATTCTAGAGCACAAAAACGTTTAGTATGATGACTCGGGCAACAGAAAGTGGAAGGGGCTGTCACCAAGATTACAGAGCCTATAACAAGGAAGAAAACGAGATCCTGTAGAAGTATTAGAAATATTTGAGAAATTTTATGTAAGTTTGTATAAAGCAGATAAATATGGAAATCAGTAAAAGATACAAATGGAAATGTTTATGGAAGAGTTAAATATGCCAAGGTTAGAGGTAGATTAGGCTCAATTACTAACAGGATAGGAAGAGATGAGATAAAAATGGCTATATATAACCAGTCTACTGGAAAGTCCCTAGGAATAGATGGTATTCCTGTGGAAGTTTTGGAAGCTAGGAGGGAAAAACTGATAATGATCTGGAAGGTTTTGTTCAACAGTATTTTAAGAGAAGAAATACCAGTATCCTGGAAGAAGGCGGTGGTCACGGTAATACCTAAACAGGGTAAAGATTAATTGGATCCAGCTTCATACAGGCGCATTTTAATACTAAACCATGCTTATAAAGTATTTGTCTTTAATGGCTAAAAGAATGGCAAAAGTGATGCCAAAATTGATAGATATCGATCAGTGTGGTTTTTTGGAGGGGAGGCAAACATTAGACAATATTAACAACATTGATGATCCAGAGGGAAGCAGACTTTAAGAAAATAACACTGTTATTGGTATGTGCTGATGCAGAAAAAGCATTTGACAGAGTAGACTTGGGACTTCATGAGCAAGGCACTGGAAGCATTTGCTTTCCCTGATACAATTATAAGGTTGATTAGAAGAATATATATGAGGGATCGGAGGCAAAAATTAAAATGGGTGAGGTCCTCTGTTAACTTCTGCTTGATTAGAGGAATGAGGCAGGGTTGTCCACTTTCCCTTTTGTTGTTTGTGTTATATTTAGAACCATTGGCAAAGAAAATCAGGGACTTGGAATTCAAGGATATAACTGGTATGGCAGTCAGGAAAAGCTGTCTCTATATATTTTATACATGGCAAAACCAGAAAAGGACATTACAATGTTGTGAGACACTAAGACAATTTCAGATCTTCTCGGGATACAACATTAATGAAGCTAAAATAAAGACAATAGCAATAAATGATGTACTCTCACAAGAATTGGTCCAATATCCATATTTATGAGGACATGATAAAATGAAATATTTAGGAGTATGAATTAGAAATTGCTCTGTTGTGGCAGCTAAGGATATGTGGGAAGAGACTAAACTGAAGATAACATAAAATTGAGAAAGTGCGAACTTTCTTATGTAGATATAGATACTAAGATACAAACAATTAAAATGTTTTTAGTCCCTTTAGTCTTGTATACAGGTCAAGCATATTTTTATCATCCAGAGAAGCTGTGGATACCAATTAAAAAAAATGTTGAAGGATTTTATCTGGTAAGGGAAGACAGCAAGGGTCAAGTGGGACAAGATGATTCTTCAGTAGAACAAGGCAGACTAGGATTACCCATTTTGAGGGGGTACTTTAGAGCAACACAGTTAAGGCTCTTATACAAGCAAAAAAATATAGTTCAACAGGGGGGAAGCTCAAGAAATAAGGAGTGTGGGATTTTTAATGCAGACTTGTAAGGAGAACAAAAAAAATGATAGATTATCACATTCATAAAATAGGGAGTATTCTAAGAAATAAATCAGCAAGAGAATGGAAAAAGAGATTCTGCTGATAGGGGATGACTGTTGTTAGGGATACAGATAATAGGAAAGGGTGGGGTAGAATTTATTGGAGAAAACTGGTAAAGGAACCCAAGGTATTGGGAGCAGATAACTAGAAACTGAAAGGTACTAGAATGCTATGAGGCCCAGAATTTATTTGGACTGCAGGTTAGAGATTGGCTTCCATATCAAGCATTGATATCAGAGTATAGGCAAAGAGAAATAAATAGGGGCGGTCCTAAATGAAAGACCAGCACTAGTGGAGTTTTTAATAGAATCTAGAACAGACGCTGCTGTTAAAAAAGAGTCATTGGTAAAGCATATAAAATATTGCATGATAATTATAAGAATAAATCAGAGGAGCTTAGAAAGGATCGGGAAGAGAGATTGGATAAGCAATTCACAGAGACAATGGAGGATATATGTACCATCTCCCAAATATGCAACAAAGTCTAGAAGATTTAGGATCTTTGCATGGAAGTGTTTACATAAGTAGTTTTATACCCCAAGCAGACTCCAAAGAACTTTTTCTCAGATGGATAGCAAATGTTGGAAGTGTGATGGGCAAGAAAGAGGTGACTGGGAACATATTTTTTGGGAGTGTAATGACCTGGCAGACTTTAGGAATTCCCTGTGGATTGCTCTGTTAAAGATGCTGGGTGAACGAATTGGATTGACTGGGGAGATGATTTTTTTTTTAGCTATGATACAGGATTGGAATTGCCTAGACATAGTAAAGCCCTGCTGAGTCCTAATTATGGTGGCTGCCAAGAAAGCAATTACTAGAAAATGGAAATCAAAGTCTCGATCTACTTTACTAGAAGTAGTGAATATAGTAACGGAGATAAAACAAACGGAATTCGGATCTTTAGAAAAGGGTAGGAGCAAACTACATAGAAAAAAGTGGGAATTGTGGGAGCAATATATGCAGAAAAGGAATGGGGTTTGAGTCAGAATTTGAATGAGCCGTTTAATGCTTAACTGACTGACTGGGTAGATAAGTGATGTATCATTTTTGCAGCTACAGTTTTAATGGTGTCTGTGATGTATAATGTTTGCAACTAAAGTGGTGTCAATGTTAGTTTTTCATTTATATAAATGTATTGCACATGTTATATGTGATAATTTAATAAAGATGTTGACTTAAAAATATAGTGTTAGTGAAGCTCATCAAGGCAGTGGTAGTACTATGGTTGGGACAGAAGATTATTAGATAAAGGTCTATAATTTGTGAATGGATGCATTTTTCTAGAATTTTAGATAACAGGGATAAGATAGCTATAGGGTCTGTACTTGGACAGTTCTGTTGAGTTGCAACCTTTGTGTAATGGGATGATGTGATATTTTCCAGATTATTGGGACTTGGTATTCTGAGATGGACCAATTAATGAGGATAGATACCAGATAGGAGATGGCTTCAGCAGCTATTTTATAATACTCTGCAGGTAAATTATCAGATGCTAGAGTTGTAGGCTTCAGCTTTTTAAAATATTTTTATAGTATGTGTTGGGACAGGTTGAAAGAAAAAGTTATTGGGTTCCTGATTTGGTGTTGAATTAAGTGGTGGGAGAGAAGAGCAGTAACTGTTTGAGAGGGCTCGTATGGATTCTGTGAAGTATCTGTTAAGTTTTGTGGCTATGCTATCTGCATTATTGGTTGATGAGGAAGGTGTACTGACTTGTCCAGGATGTAGGACTTTTTTTATAGCTGACCAGAACTTTTGTGGGCTTTTCTGATGTCTTGATTGGATATTACTGTAGTAATTCTATTTGTCTTGTCTAATATGTCTTTTATCTTTCTTTGTTAATTCTAGATGTCTGTTGATTTGTTAGTTTTTATTATTGTGCCATATTTCCCAGCCCTTCTCTCTTGTCTTTAGTAGTGATCTTGTTTCTTTGGTTAGCCATGGGACAAAGTTGGATTTTATCTTTATTGTACAACCCCCACACCACCATTGGCTGTGTGCGTGCGCGCATGTGGTTGTGTGCACACTTTCACTCATGAATTATCAGTTCATTGACAGAGTGAAGTGCTCAAAACATTATCAAGAACACTTATCTAGTGATAGAACTTTTGAAAGAAGGTTGATAGTGTTTTTGGTTAATGTCACCATGAGTTTGAGATTGTAATCCAGAAACTTTCCAATATACCAAAAGTTTCAGCATTAAGGATATGATTGTGTGCGTGGTCATGTGTGGGTTAGGGTTAGAGGAAGTGCTAGGGAATGGGATAGATAATGTTTTGTGTGTGTGTGTGTCCGTGCATTCTTCTGTGTGCTGCATGTGACTGAGGATTTTGTGTAGTAATTATGGAAATGCTTCACCCCAAAGTAAGAGTAGAGTTGGAGGGGGTCTGTATTAGAAGACTGAAGACTCATTCTTTTGAATGCGTCTTTTTCGAACTTAAAAGGCAGAAAACGGAAAATATCAAAGCGGCTGTTAAGCGAATTCTTTCCCTGGAAAAGAATTTGCTTGGCCTCTTTGGTACTTTGCCGTTTTCAGCACTGTAGTGCAGTCTCAGAGTTGGTATATTTAAGTAGGGGGTGTGGGGGGCAGAGCCCCCCACTTAATGTAATGTTTAAATTAATTTTTATTTATTTATTTTTTTTGTTGGAACAGCGATTTTTTTTTTCCCTTGGGAAAAAAATTGATGTTCTGACACTTAGACATTGTAAGCTTTCGCTGACATAGGGTCGATCAATCACCGTTCGCTTTTTTAAGTGTTCAGTGATTTAATATAGACCTGTTGGAGGTAGGGTTAGGCGTAAGGTGGTACAGGTTCTTCATTATATTATAAATCTTTACATTTTATGGTGGATTAATAATTTTATCTAAAAGAACCCATTGAGTATTTTTTCTCAAAACATTTTCGCTGAAATCTGTTCGCGCTGGAGTGCCACACAGTTCTTTCTGGGCCTGTTATTGTTTAACTTGGCTTTTGCATCATTTCCACAGTATGGTGCATGATCGGATTGTAAGTATGCAGATTACTGCAAAGTAGATATGGTTCCAAGCTCAGATGCAGACATTACCATTTTGAACGACTGTTCAATGTTAGTCCTTAAGCAGTTAAATTTATGCTTGAATTTCAGTGCAGCTAAATGCAAACTAATGGTTTTGGTAAAATATTTCCATGACAAGTTATCCTGAATAATAGTCTTAGAAGAAATTAAACAACTTAAGGAACTACAAATTGCCATTACTTCCACATTTTCATTTAACGATCATAGTATAGAACTTTAAAAAAAAAAAAAGGAGTGAGGCAAATAAAATTGTTTAAGGTTTTGCAAAACGTGATCTAGGTATTTTGGTATAATTAGGTGTAACTGTTTGTTTATGTGCCTACTCTCAGGCTGAAATTAGTAGTCTGTAGATAGTAAAACAGAAGTTTACTAAACATATTCCAAGCCTTAGACATCTGACATCATCAAACACTAGAAAAGCTTAAGTTGTTGACTATTCAGTACAGGCATATCCAAGGAAAATTTATATTGGCGCACAAAATTTATGATGATGGTGATGAAACATAATCATCTGCTTACAGCCATTTGCTCCCATAACTTTTCTGACAAAGCACTTTATTGGGAATTTTTAAAATGTATTAGCTTATTGCACTTCTAAAAAAATGTGTTCCTATTTACCTCTCTTTCCCGTCATGCGTCCGTAATTTATCTACTTGGGGAAAATTCTTTTGAAGTCTTCTTGGAGTATTCAAATACCTATGCACACACTTCCAAGCAATACACTTAAACCTTTTGGGCTTTGTTGCATACTTGAGTGCCATAAAGATGTCCCCCTTCTCTAGTTATTTGCTGCCAGTACCTTGGTTCCTTTGCCAGTTTTCTCCAGTAAATTCCACCCCCCCCTCTTGCCTGTTTTCTATACCTGTATTTGCAGTCATCCTTATTGGCAAAACCTCCTTTCTGTATTCCTGTGTTGACTTAGTTCTTAGAATACTTTCTACAACTTTATGAATAAAATATCCTGTTTGATGTTGTAACTTAAAAAAAAAAATCGAGGGCCTAAATTATAAAAAAAGCTATGAGGAATATTTAAGTGTTATATAGCGTAAAGGGGTGATCACTGCTTTGCTTACAGACCCTCAGCAGACCCTATCCTGTCTGACTTGCTGCAAATTCATAAGTCTAATGGGAGCATAAACACGCACTCAAGACCTCAATCTGTTTTCCTTCATAAATAGAACATGGAGGGATAGATATATGACAGAAAAAATACCACTTTTGAATAGTCTTCCTCTCCACATAAAGGAAGAGTACCTCTCTTACATTATTCAGATGTTGTTGCTGCTGTTGTATCTTACAGCTTTTCCCGGTTAGGGGTCGCTTCAGTGGAACTCTGGTCCACTAATGATTGGCAGTAGATTTTTACGTGCCGAGTTGCCGGCCCTGATGCACAACCTTGAACGAAGGTACTCCCATTCACGCATGTCTCCCCACAGAAGATGCTCTAGCTGAGAATCGAACGGGACAACGTCTTACTGTGAGGCGACAACGCTATCGCAGCACCACCACCTAATATGGACAAGTGGATAACAACAACAGATTCATCCCTGATTTTTCACCCATGCCCCTTGTGGGTTGTGGCTAACATAAATGTGCTGCTTGTTTCTCTGTTATCTTGTACTTGGATATACAATATATATTTTGTCCTACAAACACGTATGTGTGTATAGATGTATTATACACACACACACCAATTTTTTTCAGCAGCACGATTCCACTTTTCATTCTTTACATATCGCACGTTTATATAAAAAATATAGCAATTTTCCATTTTGTGGTTTTGCACAATTTATATAATTCACTTTTTTTACTGGAATATCTCTAAAAACTTGTAGGTCAGGCTTCTCCTATTAAAATCCCTGTTTTTTTTATCAACACCCCAGATGTCCGCAACTTATTATGTCATGACCTTTTGCTATTAAAACCCACTTCATAAGATGCTTTTGTCTGTTGCTTCTACCTGTAATGGCTTGCTCCTTTTTTAAATGTCCAGCATTCTATCTTTTACCCCCCTCCCCTTCATCTGTTGGATTTCTCACACTCTTTCAATTTCTTGGGATTTTTTGTAAATGCAATCATAACTGTAAGCAGGGCCTGGCCCTGTCTTAGTTTTTCTATCAATGTATCCCAGTGTAGCAACACTGATTTTTCTGACATTGTTTCTGAGGGTTCACACAATTATTTTACCTCCTGCAAGTCTTTTTTAGAGCTGTTAAGCCTGTGCCTGACCAAAAAATATGATCCCAATTTCTTCCCCCATTTTGCTGAGCACCTCCAACACCTAAAGTCTACTTGTGGGAACATTCACTGTAGTCTGCTTGGCATATAAAATGTTTGTGCAAGCATGTCAATAAGATCTGTATTTTCTTAACTTAGTTGCATAGCATGGTGTTGAACACTGTTCTGTTCATTGTTCCCAAGTTATTTGTCTACTGAGCCTCTCTCCCCAACTCATTCTTAAGTTGCCTGAGTCTCCCTTGTGGTTATCTATTAAAGCCTTATAGGCTCTACTCAGTCTTTTATTGGAGGTCAACAGAGTCTTTGATTCAAATAATAGATTAATCAACCTTGGTTGATCATCATCTTCTCCTTTTTTAGGCCTTGTTTATATTCCTGTACTAATCCCATGAGCAGAAATGTTTCACTGTTCATAAGCTGGAATTTGTTTCCAAAGTCTAGGTTCCTTCTTTATTACTTAACATCTTTTTGCTGTCTTATCTCCTCCTCCCCTCAACACACAACCCACTCTCTCTTGTGTAGTTAGTAGTTAGTTTTATTCCTATTGGGTGTGTAGTAGTTTATTATAGTTTTGTAAAAACACAGTTGTCATAATGAAATTGTTTGTGAGAGATTCCGCATGCTTCCCCCGATCTGGCTATTCTGCCTGGGCCCAGATATTTATTCTCCTGATGTCTGTATCTATTCTCCTGTGCCTCATCACTATCTACTTCCACTTTGAGTTATATGCCTTTCTTTGCTGTGCATTTACTGGTCTCACATGCAATGTGGGTATATATAAAGAAAAATATGATTAGTCAATGGAAAGTTATGTTTATGCATACAAATAGTGAAGTGATGGAAAAATGTTCCTGGCATTCCCAGCCATCTTGAGCTCTTATGAACAGTGAAACATTTTTGCTCTCATGGATTAGTACACAGGAATATAAACAAGGCCTAAAAAAGGAGAAGATGATGATCAACCAATATGGACCTTTAGTAAATTAAACCTCAACATCCAGTCCTTTCTGTTCCAGATTGGTCTTCCACGAGTACTACCCTGTCTTTCCCAAATAAATTCTTATTTCGCTATTCGATTGTTCCTAAATCTTGCCATGTTGAGGATCAAGATATGCTTTCCCCACTTAAAGGAATGGTACAAGGAACATTTTTCCATCACTTAACTATTTGTATGCATAAACATAACTTTCCATTGACTAATCATATTTTTCTTTATATATACCCACATTGTTTTGCCACTTGGTGTACATCACTTGCCAGATATACCCCAGATTTATTTTTTGGTGCCTCCACTAAAATGGGTAAGACTGAAGAAGACTGTGTGTTTCATTGTAATCTAATTTATTTTGTATATTATCCTATCTTATACTGTGCCAACATCTTGAACAATATTGGGACATCCTTTTGTGGATCAGCTAAATATAAAATTACGTCATCTTCAGACAGAGCAAGTTTTTTTTAGCTCTGTACCAGTTGGATCCATTCATTAGAGCTTGTTTTGATTACGAATGGTTCAATATATACTGTAAAACAACAGTGGGGAGAAAGCACACCCCTACTTTGTGCCTCTAGTCAGTTCAAACCTTCCTGAATGCCTCCCTGCCACCTTTATGCTTCTTTTTGCCCCTCCATAAAGTTTCATAATTGGATTCAGTAGCATTTCTGGGAAGCCAAAGGCCGACAATCATGAAACCCCAGCTGTCTTTGTTGAAGGCTTTCTCCCCATCTAGCCCTACTCTGCCCGATGTATCATTTTTGCCAAATGGTCTGCCCTCAATTAATCCAGGCCAGTCTAGCCCTATTATTCCTGGTAAATACATTGATGATTACCTTGCAAGAATGGTCATTGTTTTATAATCACAGTTCACTGTTGAGATAGGCCTATATGAACCTGGGTGTACTGGATCTTGGTTGTCCTTCAATATTACTACTTTAACTGCTTTACTGCATGACACTGGAATGTTGCCTCCTTGTAGTATATTACTTAATTTATGACAAATGTCTATTAGCCTATTGCTTTCCATCTTCCACACCTTTAAAGGAAGACCATCAGCGCCTGGTGACTTCCCACATACCTGCCTCATTAGGCATAATGAGATCTCTTCCTTTGAAATTTCATGGAGCAGCTCTTTCCCTATCCATGCATATAGCTTTCGCTTGTTTGAGCTGTTTAGAAATTTCTCTCCACTATTGATGATCTTGACTTCTCGTTATATAATTTTCAAAGTAAGATCTTAGAATTTCCATTACCCTGTGTGTCTGTCTCTCTAGTTTGTCTTTACGTGGCCTAGCTTTGTTATATATTTGTTTGCCTTTTGTTGAATTAACTGCTGGGCTATCTGGTTCATGTTTCTTAGATTATTGTCATAGAAAATTTTACTCCTAGATATTACACACATTATCTCCCACTCCTTTTTAGTCATATTAATTTGCTGTTCCTGATCTGATAGTCTGCATAATTTACTCTGGTATTAAACTTTTTTTTTAGCCCTGAGACATATTTCCTTGGCTAATATCCCAGATCTCTCTGACCCACTCCTGCACCAAGTATTGTAACCTATTTTTCTTGTTTTCCCACTCTTGCTTTATATCAATCAGAATATTGAATATGATCCATGAATTGCAGGGAAGTTAACACCAGCCTTTCCCTAAGCTGCTTCTTTCTCTTTAAGCCTAGGAAGAATCTCCAGTGCCTTTGAATACATTCTCCATCCATTTTATCGATTTTAGAGTTAGTGGGGCATGATCCATAGGTTGGTTCATAGGTTCATACTTTGGCTTCCCTAGTTATCCTTAGCTTCCTTGGGCTCCCTGTGGCATTGTTCTTTTGGTAAATTAAATTCCAGTCTCATGTAAGTAGCAATAATTCTCCCTATTGTCGAGTCACTATTTCTCCAATTATTTATTTTTTAAGTTTCCCTGTTTGTCATTGGTGGTATATACATTTTAACCTTAGTGAATGTTGATGCCCACCTTTTGATGATACTTTTTTTTGTGGTCCTGCCCAGAAACCCAGTTGATCTGAAGAGAAAGTAAGCCTTCACCTCTGTGCATTGTCTCTCTTAATTCCCTTTCTGCCATCCCAAGACTCAGAGTAGTAAAACCGAAGTAATTACCTTAGCATCCATGAAAGGCCTGTAACTGTCAACAATCTTGCTTTCTCCATTTTTAAAGAAGGTACACAAACTGTTTATTCATTTCTGAGTTTTCAATTCTGAGTTGATCAGCTAGGCCTGTCCTTGGTAGTCCAGTAGGATTTAGATGTGTTCAGTTTAAACTGTGTTCTGCAGAAGCTTCAGACATGCATATGGTCAGAATTATCATAGTCATCATCAAGCATAAAGGGAAGCAAAGTTTGACCCTAGACTTTCTTGCATCCTCAGACAGAAAGTAAGTGATGTCACGCCTCACCTCTCCATTTCATAGTTCCTTCCTTAAAAGAATGTTTGCAGTCAAATAAGTTAGTGTCAGCATGGTTCTTGGAAGAGGTCTATACTGAATTGCTTAGAAGAGCCATAAGTGCTGGTTTAGTTCAGGAGGAAAGTCGGGAGTTTTACTTGTCTTTACCCAATTCCAAAAGAGTTGGACTGCTCAACCCACTATGGACTTTAATTAACTTAAAACCTCAGCATCCAGTACTTCCTGTTCCAGATGGTTACAGTGCAAAGGATTATGCTCTTGTTCCCACAGGGAACCTGGAATGCATTTGTAAACACAATGGATGTTTTTTTAATGTAGCATCTGGGATCCACGCACAAGACTTTGTTTACTATGGGTGCACTTCACTTCCAGTACTGTATTTGCTTTGCAACCAGAATCTTCACATGGTGTTGGCTTTGATGGCCAAAGCTTTGCAAGAGAAGGATCTGTTAGTGCTCCACTACCTAGATGACTAACTTCTGATAGTCCCCCTCGGTGTCTCCCTGAAGGCAGCATTCCTGTATACAGTCTGAGAATGGATTCTGTGGATTATCATAAACTGAAGAAGCCCACCATGAAAGAGAGGATGTCCTTCATGAGGACAAAGTTGAATGTACCCTATTCATTCCTGCTGTTGGAGAGATTGGTTGATGATGCAAGAAATTCTAGGGTCAGACTCTGCTGCACTTTATGCTTGATGATGGCTATAATATTTCTGACCATTTGTATGTCTGAAGATGCACACATTGTGGTGGTGGTGGGGGATATTTCTTTCAGAGCCACCAAGCACTCATAGATCTGCTGGACCCTTTAGTGGTAGCTAGCTCTCACTGATTTTGATGATGAGGTTACCCTTCCAGCAGCCAAGTCTGTTCCAAATCTAGAGGAAGGGTGCTTTGCTGGCAGGCTGAGAAGCCCACATCCATTCCCAGATGGTACAAGGAAGAGCATACCGTCCCTGCAGAGAGAAGTTGCAGACCAGCCAGCTGGATCTTAGTTCAGTGCTGTTGTCATTGAAGGTCTTGGAAGAACATCTCCTTTTTGATTGTCTGCATACGGTCAATCAACTGGTCCTTTTTTGTGGTATCTCGACAAGCAAGAGGCTGGTAGAAGGTCATATGCCCTTCTATGCAAGTAAGCTGTGCTTATCTTGCAATGGCAATGGATAAGAGATTTTTTTCTCTCTCCACAGAACATGTCCCCAGGAAAGTGAATGAGCTGGGAGATGTTCTGAACTAGTCTGCCGAGTCCCCTCCTGAAGTTGCAGTTTGAGACCACAGTCGTTCAGTATTTGGACAGTTCAAAAATGATCAATCTGTCCATATAATTTTCTGCTTGGTACAGATCGGTAGTGGTGTAGTGCTGGATGTTTTCTCCTTCCCATAGCACTGAATGTTCCTGTTTTATAGTTGATTACTAGGTTAATGGCACAAGAGCCTTTACAGGCCTAGCCAATAATACCCAGGATATGACCATATTATAATCTCAATTACCCAAACGTGGAATGGGATAGTATCAGGGTAGTGGGTCTTTGGGTGTTGGAGCCCTGATTCATTTTACAGACTGCCTCTATCTATAGGGGACATGAGCAGTACCCAGGAATGAATTTACGGTTCCCCATCCATTTATTCAAATTTGTTTGAAGAGACTGAGGGATGAGCTTTCTTTTACAAAGATGAGAAGTTTATTCCCTAGATGAGGTAGCCTCTGGGATATGAATCTGTATCTCCAGCAAGTTGTGTTAGAGTCACAAATAAGGTTCAGGTCCATGGAACACATAACCCTTGTATACTTTTTCTTGTGAATATGTAACATTTTCATCAGGGCTGTATCAGAGACTGCCTTGTAGGTCAAGCATAATTCCCCCCTCAGTAAGTGATGTGAGATGGAGTAAAGGGATAGGGCCTCTAGTTGGTCTGCAAAAGATGTGTCTTACGCTTTGTATTTTAGTGAGAAACCTCTGGGGCTGCTCCCATTTGGTATAAGTGCCTGGTTAGGCACATGCAGAAGGGACCATTGCACTCAATTATGGGCCTGATGAGAGCAGAGTACAATGACATTACAATGGCAGTATGATTTCCTTTGATCTTGATGCCAAGCCTTTACTTATAAGTTGAGATGCAGAAGGATTTCCTCACTACTGTAGCTACCTGGTGGCCAAAGTTTAGGTTACTATTTCTCTGTGTCTGCTTTTAGGGATGTGCTAGCAATAGTATAATTTGCGGGGATATCTGGTTAACTGAAGGGTATGATTATGCATTTTTTAGCATTTAGTCTCAGATCATGGTTTTGGCACCAGTTGTTTGTCATTTGTAGGCCTTTTTGTAGGAAATCAGCATTGTTTAGGGATGCACTGATTGCTCCCAGCTTAGTCATCAGTGAACTTGGTGAGCCAGACATCATTGGTCTTAATTTCAGAGAAGTATAAACCAAATAGTAGGGGTCCCAACTTTGAGCCCTGTGGGACACTACTAGTAACAGGTTTCTTATCAGAAATGGACTTGCCTATCCGGGCAACATGTGTCCTGTCATTGAGCCAGTTGGCTATCCATCTGACTATGTAGGGGTTTGTCTATGATCCCTTTTGAAGTCCACCAGGTTGAGCAGGCAAAGACCTCTCTTTGATAAACCCAAATTGAGTCTAGTCCAGTGTTTGGAGAGTTCCTATGTCATTATTGATCAGGTCCATGATGATGCTCCCCATGGCCTTGCAGACAAGTCTGTTCAAGCTTGTGGGTCTGTAGTTCTCTGGGACAGTTGACTTGGCCCCCCTTGTGCAGAGGGACAACTGCTGCAGTCCTCCATTCCTCTGGGACAAAGCCCATCCAGAGGCTGTCATTAGAGGGTTTCTAGTGGCCCTGATAGATTCTGTTTTAAACTTTTTAACAAGCATTCTGGAATGTTGTTGGGGCTCATGGAGGCTGTGATTTTGGCTTTAATAAACACAGTAAGGACCTGCCCCCTTGTAATGACCAGTAGGGGGATGGTTGTTAGTGGTGATCTTCGTGTTTCACTGTTGTAGTCATCACATTTGGGTTATCACTTCCAAGGTAGCCCTTGGCCAGCCCAAATACCAGAGACTTAGTATTTCTGCGTAGGTTGCTGACGCTTGAGGACAGACGTCAGTAGTATAAAAAAAGGCAGCTGACGCCATTACATCAGTCTTTCTTGCCATGGAGCCCGAAGCAGAAGCAGTTCACACGAGTGCCAGTCGGCCGCGCGTCTGTAGCAAGTTATCGAAATCTTACTACATCGAATCACTAAAGGTCGACCTCTAGTTATTGATGTAGTAAAACATTGAATAACGTTTAAAAAAAAACAAAAAAACAAAAATAAAAGCTAACTAGCATAGGCAGGGGGGCAAGCCCCCCTGCACCCCCCACTTAAATATTCCAACTCCGAGACCCGCAGTACATTGAGGTAAATGGAAATCTCCCCCTACGGAGATTTCTGTTTTACCTGCACAATGTTCTGCCCTTTCGATGTTGTGGTGCTGACAATATCAGCTTTGATATTGTCTGCTTTGGACATCGTGAAGTAGACCCTCGACCGCTACCTGAGTTTTCGTCTACCGAATTGAAGTTTGTCTCCTAAAGCTAAGTACCACATTGGGTATCCTTTTTTCTTGCGCTACCCAATATCAGAAAACATTAATAATTGTGTCGCCTGTGGAAAGCAAATACTACACCAAGACTTCCACTCTTACTGCATCACTAGTGTAGGCCCAGACCACGACGTCCCCCATTGTCGCTTCTGTGCTTTGTTCAACACCAGAACTATCCTTCATCGGGCCCTTATTGTAGCCAGATATTTTCGCTTCTTAAGAACATAAAGATAAAGACAGGCAGACCACACAGGTCCAAACCTACCAACGGCACTTCCGTTAAGCTAGTTGTCAGTTCTCCGCTACTCAGCGAGGTGCTTTTGCAGCCCCTGAAGCCCAATTCTTTTGATTTGCAGGCTGCTACCGAGACCCTTTCTGAGTCCAGTATGTTGTAAAACTCTTCTTCGACTAAGGATCCTGTGGTTGTCTCTACTTTGGATGGGTCCGGAGCTGCTGAGCAGGCACGTGCTTCCAAGGAAGTCCTTCTCA
This sequence comes from Protopterus annectens, assembly GCF_019279795.1. Classification (NCBI taxonomy): domain Eukaryota; kingdom Metazoa; phylum Chordata; order Ceratodontiformes; family Protopteridae; genus Protopterus; species Protopterus annectens. Next base: position 1,029,462,523 of record NC_056732.1, on the reverse strand, counting down.
CTACTGAATCTCGACACAAACTGACATCTTCTTTCACGACTACCATTCTTTCAAAAACAACCGGGTTTCTTGGACTCAGGGAATTCCTAGATCTTCCACAACACAGACCCTTGGCCAGCCCCCCAGTCCTGGATGTTGTGGAGGATGTTTTCCTCTAATCCAGCTTGACTCCTGACGCCCTTCATCCTGCTCCCAGAAAACCAGACAGGTACTATAGAGTCCCTGACTCACACAAATATCTTTTTAAAAATCCTACAGCTGACGTTGAGGTCATTTCTCAAGGGCCAAAAGGGATTAAAGCAACCTCTTCTAAGAATCCCACCCCCTCATACAGGGATTCCCGAGCATTGGACAGATGGGGTAAAAAAGTATACACCTCAGCTACTCTTGCTATTAGGGCACTAAATTGTCGGTTCCATGCGCTGAAATTTCAGCAACATACCTTGGGACTCTAACAAAAAAAAAGTCTTCCTATCCTGCTTGGGCAGAATCTAAAGATTTACAAGAGTTAATGCATTCTGCAAGTCAAGTAACTAAACACACCTTGCATTGTAATTTTGACACCCTAGAAACTTCTTGCAGGGCAGCAGTCACTGGATCTGTCATTAGAAGGCATGCATGGCTCAAGGAACATCCCCTGCCAGACCATGTCAAATCTAAATTGTTGGATGCCCCCTTACACAAAGGTAACTTCACTAAGGCAGAAGAAATCTTAAAAAAGATGGAAGAAGAAGCAAAATCTATGCAGACAGTTAAGGATTTCTTGCAGGTCCAGCCCCCTAGGTTCGGCAGGCGTTGTACCTCCAAACACTGGTCCTTTCCTGCTCCCAGTAAACCGGCTCAGCCTAGGCCCTGTGGGAACAGATCCACCCCCCCCCCCAGACAGCAGTCACAGGGAATGCAGACATCTAAGCAGTGGGCTAGCTCCACTTCAAAACCAGGGAGTTGTAAGCCACCCCCTTATGGTAAGAACTCACAATAACTCACCTCCTCCACGCCCTCCCTCTGCCCACCTTCACTTACCCCTAAGAGGAAAACTCTCCTTTCACTCAAGCACCAGGGTACTGCTCAAAATAAGGAAGGAAAAACCAAGGACCATTCTTATAGCTCCAGACTAGCCCCGGCAACACTGGTACCCCTTGCTGCGCAGCCTGTCCCCGCTGCCTGCATGGCATCTTCCTCAGATTCCAAACCTCCTGACCCAAAGGGAAGGGGAATTCATGCATCCCCAATTGCAGGCACTCAGTTTGGCAGCTTGGCTCATTCCATAACCCCGAACCAATCTGCCAACCTCTGTAAACAGGTTCTGGGTGTTATCATGCCCTAGCACCAGAAAGTCTCAAATGGAAAAGGTTCTGCACCAGGATCCAGGCTAAGGGAGTCAATACGGCACAGCCCTCCCTCCCTCTCATCCTGGATTACTTAGCTGACCTACCACACAGGGGCCTCTCTTTCTCCTTTGTAAAAATTCATGCCTCTGCTATTTCTGCTCATTTTCCAACTGAGCAGCCCCTTTTCTCATACCCTTTGATCAAACAGTGTCCCTATGAGGGGCTAGCAACTTGAGACCACCCAGAAGGGCACCAACACCAGCTTGGGACCTTAACTTTGTATTGGAAAAGCTCACCCTGCCCCCTTTCGAACCAGCTTCTTCTGCAGATCTAAAATTTCTGTCCTGGAAGACCGCATTCCTTCTGGCCATCACTTCAGCCAGAAGAGTCTCTGAGCTGCAAGCACCCATGACTGTGGAACCCTTCATCATCTTCCATGCAGACAGGGTATCCCTCAGAACTAACCCATCCTTCATGCCCAAGGTGGTGTCCAGTGCGTCTCTCAACCAATCCATTCATTTGCCCACCTTTTTTCCTAATCCCCAGAACAAGGGGGAAAGGATTCTTCACTCTCCAGATGTGCACAGACAGCTCAGATTCTATCTAGACAGGACTAAATCCTTCAGAAAGTCTGATCAATTGCTGGTTAGCTTTGCTACAGGGGCAGAAGACAAAGCCATCTCCAAGCAAACCATTTCCAAATGGATAGCACACTGCATCTATTTCTGCTACAAACAGCATGGAAAGCCTCCCCCCAAGGGAGTCAGGACACAGTCCACCAGAGAAGCTTTCCTCAGAGGAGCCCCCACCAGAGACATCCTGGAGGCTGCCACCTGGACATCTGTTCACACTTTTACCAAACATTACCACCTGCCTCTCTTCTCCAAATCCGGGGCAGGTTTTGCCTCTGCAGTCTTGCAGGGCATCCTAAACAGCCCCTACTTTCCTTGACTGCCTCCACCCCTTTCCTCAGCTTTGTAAATGAACCCAAATGTGATGACTGGAACAGTGAAACACTAAGAACATAGTACAGTTGTGTACACTTGCCATAAATGTAGATGTTTGTGTGTGTCCACTGTTGCAGTCCTGGTTTCCTCCCTCCATCCCCCTTTCTTCTCTCTCTTTTTGTTACCATTCTTCCTTATTATTCTCCTTTCCTTACAAGGGACATATTGGTATTTATTTTCACTGGTGGGGTTCTTCCACCAGAACTTGGCCTCCTACTTGGGGACTCCTGACAGGTTAGGGCAAGAAAAACTGATGTAATGGCGTTGGCTGCCTTACTTTATAGTACTGACGACCTGACGTCAGTCCTCAAGCGAAAGCAACCGACGCATAAATATAAGTCCCTGGTATTTGGGCCGGCCGAGGGCTACCCTGGCAGGGATAACCCAAATGTGATGACTGCAACAGTGAATACACTCGAACATCTACATTTATGGTATGTGTACACAATTGTACTTTTCTTTTGGTGTGGTAGGAAGAGATGGGGGGGTTGAACTGAACTTGTTGGCCAGCAGGATTGCTATAGTTTTAGGCTGGGTGTAAGTGTTGCCTTTCATTATTAACATTGCTGAGCATTTTCCATGAGGTTATAAACCTAATTAAAAAAGCCTTATGGGTATCTTTCACCTGGGTGGCTATATTTGCCTCATAGTTTGCTTTGCCATATTTGACCAGCCTCTAATTTTTGTTTAGACTGGTGAGTGCCTTTTTGCCTTCTTTTGTCTGTTCCTTCTTGGCTTTGAAGTGACTTTTTTTCCTTTTTGTTGAATAGCCTATTTATGCTGGAGGTCTATCAGGGTGGTTTATTTTTGCCAGTGATTATAGGTTTGACTCTGACTGGTACTACCTCCTCTGTGCAGCTATGAATGTGGTTGCACAGTGCTTTTGTGTAGAACTCAAAGTAGGCTTCTGTGTCATCTGGCCTCGTAGGGGCTTAGAAGTTTAATAAGCTGTCACTTAGTTTGAGGTAGATGGCCTTCGCAAAGTTCTTAACAGCTTTGGAGTTTGATCAGGATTCTAGGTTACTTTCAGTACTAAAGGAGATCACTTTGTGATCAGATCTTACCAGGGAGGAGTTAATGCATTGGAGGGAACAGCATCCTCCCATAGTTCTGAGTACTTGGTCTAGGACATATGTACCTGTAGTTGGGGATATAACTAATTGTTCCAAGGTGTTTGCATTGATAAAGTCCAAAAACTTCTGAGCAATTGAATTATGAGTCGTATGAGTCTCTCAGTTTATGGAGGGGATAGGTGGTCACTCATAGGTATGGTGTTAGGCTGAATGTTGAGAGATTCCAGTAGGTTTAGGTAGGAAGTGTGGTTTTCCAGACTCATGTTAGGGCATCTGTTGCTACCAAGGATATAATAGGGGGTGACGCCTATGGTTAGCTGGGTATGGTTCTGACTCTTCCTATTTGCATGCCTCTCTGTGAAGCTCAGGGAAGAAAGAATCTCATTATTGCCACCCACTTGTGACCAAGAGTGTTTCTGGTCACAGGCCACAGCGGTCCTAGCAATACAGGAAACCCTGTCAGTCCTTGCCAAGAATGCCCTTCAACTATACCCTGTACTACTCTGTACTTAATGACAAGGGTTCTATCCCCAAATGATTGAGTACCAGGAAACCATTTATTTAGTGGCTTTTATATTTACATTTAAGATGTTTTTAGTCTGCAAGTAGTTCTAATCTGTGTGAAGCACCTTTACGTCCTGAAAATTATTCATGGTTAAAAAGTATGCAGTCTGTTTCTTTATATCATGGCTTTGGAGTGGACAGTATTATAGACTACTGTTGCCTGGACCAGCAGTTTCCTTAAGGGATTGTTACCTCTTAATTGTTGATGAACTTATCCATTCTATGCCCCAGTGGGATTTGAAATAACTTGGTGGTTTCTTCAGATATTTTTTTTCTTATGGTTATCAGCTCTGAGTGGTGCACATCCCAACTATGTAGGGAATTTTTTAAATCTGCCAACTCGTTGCACTCCCAAAACATTATGTTCTCAGTTATTTCTTTTTCCCCATCCCACCTCCAGCATTTGCTATTCACTTGAAAAATTATTTGAAGTCTGCATGCAATATAAAAATATCTATGCAAACACATCCAAGCAAAAATCCTAGACCACCTGGACTTTGTTGTATACTTTGGAGCCATATATGTGTTCTTATTGTTCCCCTCTCAGATAAATTCCTTCAACTCTTTATTATTGCCTACACCTCATCTGGTTGATAAAAGTATGCCTGACCAGTATATAAAACTAAAGGGACTAAAACATTCACTGCTTGTATCTTACTATCCATATTTATAAACAGGAGCTTCAGATTTTAGTTTTTGTATTATCTTTTGATTAGTCTCTTCCCACATATCCTTAACTGCTATAACAGAAGCCTTTTAACCCACACTCCTAAATACTTCATATTATCATGTCTCCATAAATAATTGGTATTGCTGAACCAGTGTGTATTTGTACACAAGTTACGGTTATAGCATTCCTTTTTTTCATTAATTTTTGTATTTTGAAAATACTTGACTGTCTTAAAATGTTCCACAATACTGAGATGTACTTTTCAAAATGTATTGGGTGCAAAATATGTGAAAGTAAAGCCACCTTTTCTTGATTACCATGCCAGTTATATCTGTGCATTTGAGTCCATTATTTTCTTTGCCAGTGACTGTACATATAAAGCAAATACAAGGGAAAGAAGACACCCCTGCCTGGTTCCTCCACTCAGAATGCAACTTATCAGAGAGGAACCCTTTTGTTTTAATTCCTGCCTCCAGTTCTTCATATATCCTTCTAATTACATTATTGTATCAAGGAATGCCAATGCTTCAGTTGCCCTACTCCTAAAATCCCATCTTACACCTGCTTTAGATTAATACTTTTTCTGTCATCAGCTTCCATTGTGATTCACTGTAGGCTGGCCAGGTACGTAATTTTGTTTAACTTCTGTAATGTTGTATTTAGCCTTCATTTTTTTTAATTTGTGAATGGGTGAGCCCATTACAAGTTTTATCTGGTCCCCAAATAGAAAATCGGTGGTTTATTTTATAGCTGACAAATTGTATCTCAGTGGAGTAAACCATGCACCCGGATATCCTGGGATGTAGGATTTGTTTAAAGTGGGACCTATAGCAGATATATAGTGCTAAGAACCTATTTTATTATTTACCAGAGTTTGTCTTAAGTTCTTCAATGGGCTATAGCCAAGAAGTTTGGCTGTGTCTGACTCCTGTCATCTGTAGGCAGTTAGCATTTTTCTCTGGCTGTCTTCTGTTTTTGTAGAAAAAGAATGAGGTCCAGTTTAATAAACCGTCTAGCATCCAGCTGCTAGAGCAGGATAGCTTGTTCATATTTGTCACTCTACCTCTCCACTCTGCGCTCTCTGACTTTTTTTGGTACCCAGATCACCATTTACCTTCTCTGATGGACTTTTTTGGCATCCATATAATTTGCAGAAAGAAGTCCTAGCATCCTGTACAAAGGTGTTCTATAGATAGTGTGTTTTAATACCAGGACCATCTATTCTATTTTTTATCATCTCTGATTGCCATATCTCTCAATAGAATCATGGACAAATCCAGAAATAATCAGAGGCACTTTTAAAATATTAGCACTATTAGCCTGAGATATTAACAGAGTAAGAGAATGTGAATTGATGTACATTTTCTGAGCTAAAAAAAGTTTATAAATAATTGCTGTCAGTATCAGGTGTGATTTACTGCCTTTTCCCCAACACTCACCAGTTTTGAGGGACAGACCTAAGATTTGAGTCAAAATCAGGGACACTTGAGGTATGCGATCCCATTCTTGATGAGATGTTTGCAACCTGTCCAGTAGCTCAGAAATGTGAAATCAGTAGATTCTATAACAAGATGTTCAGGATACTTAGTTTAGGATTATTTTCCTGTTTTGCAGTATGCAAGAAAATATTTACTTTTCTACTACCCTTTTACCTTTCACACTGGCCTTATCTTCAGTTCCAGTTGATCATCATCATTTGAGGACATCACCCTTTGGGTAGAATTCAACTGCTGATATCTTTTAAGTTATGGTTACAAATGCATACAAGCTGATTTGGTTATTTCTCAAAGTGCTACCCTAGATATGTAGTAGCAAATTCACCCTTGCCTGAGTGACAGATGCATAAAGTATGATACTATTAAGTAAAATCAGACTAATGAAAAGGCAAACTCTGATTCGGTTGCTTACTGTAATAAATTGCAGTTAAACTAATATCATAGGAAGCTACTAGGCTAATGGCCGTAGGGCCCTTACAAGCCTAGACAAGTTCTACCCTTATTTCCACGATCAGCACCTAATGCTCATGTCCAAGAGGGACACAGGTGGAACCCCTGGGGTGAATTTACGGTTACGCATCCAGTTGTCCTGATTGTGTTTGAAGAGGGCCAATGAAGTGCTCTGTTTGACATGAATTTGGGAATCTGTTCCAAAGGTGTGGTAACCTCTGGGAGACAAATCTATCCCTCCAGCAGGTTCTATTGATGTTACATACCAGGTTAAGGCCTTCAGAGTGAGTAACCCATGTACCATTTGACTTCAGGATATACAGCATTTTCAATAAAGCAGGGTCAGAGATTGCCTTGTATGCAAGGCAGAGATCGCCTCTGAGTAGTCTGTATGAAACAAAATAAAGTGTTAGTGATTTCAGGTGATCCACATAGGACAGATGCTGAAGACCTTGAATTTTCCTTGAGGAACCTTTGTGGTTTCTTCAGTTGCTACATGTGCTTGGAACGGTAGATACCAAAAAGGCATTGTACTCCATTATTAGCCTGATGAGAGAAGAGTACAGGGAGGATATTAATTCCTTTTTTCTTAAGACGATGCCGTTAGTTATGACATGAGCAATATAGAATGCCCTTATCACTGTCGAGACATAGTGATCACAGGTAAGATTGCTGTCAGCCTGTGTGCCCCCATGTCTGTCACCACTGAGTGTGTACTTTGCTTGTTGCTATTGATGTGGTAGTTAGCAGGAACATTGCTGTTACCAAAAAAAAAAATGATACATTTTTTGCACTTAGTTTAAGGCCATGACTTTGGCACCAATCATTTATTTAAGACCCTCTTGTAGGATGTTGACATCTTTTGGAGGTTCTATGACTGCTCCCAGTGTGCAGTCATCATCAAACTTTGTCAACCACAGACCTTTACATTTTGCTTGTACTTCCATTGAAATAGATTCCAAACAGTAGAGGTCCCAGGGCTGGTCCCTGTGGAACACCACTGGTTACAGGTCTGCTGTTGGAGGTGGGTTCCCCTATTTTGACTATGTGTTCTATCAATGAGCCAAAGAGCGACCCATCTAACGATACAAGGGCTGATACTGTTAAAGTGCAGTTTAAAATGTACATAAATAGCATTAATTAACTTTTAGTCTTGAGTCAAGAATAAATCTTCAGGATGTGCAAAAGATTTCTTTTTTATTTAAATCCACATACGTCAGCGCTGGGAGACTACTTTCGAATGTTAAAAATCAGTTTCACCAAGCAGCAAAGACACACTGGTTTTATAACCTTTGTTATCAGTAACTTGCATGCAGAATTTTTAAGTTGGCAAATAGGCAGAATTTTTACGTTCGCAAATAGGGTCTTTGCAGACCCTCATGCATCTCGCTTAGTGCTGCACGTGAACACTCAATCATGTTTTTAGTAACAATAATGTTTTAGAAAAAAACAAGCCACCTAGTTTGGCAACCAGTCTTTTTTTTCGACCTTGTAAATTTCAGTACCAGTAATATTTTATCTCCCCAACAATCCTTGTAACTACCCATCTCAGCCTGAGAAGGTCCGAGCTCACATAAAACAAAATCTCTCACATTGTGTACTTTCCTCCCTTCTGGGCATTCCAGACTCTGTCGACCATAGTACACCCCTTAACCCCTTCATCACTTTCTTTACCTTCAGTCATCTGTTAGTACACTTTACAGCTTAATATTAAAATGCAGTTGTGAAACACTTAAAACTACAATAAGTATCTATTTTTTACATAACTATGTATTTTGTATTACATATTTTTAACATAAGTATTTAACATTTTATTTGTGCAGAAACTGTGTTAATATGCATTTTGTGTAGAATAATCATGAGCGATGCATTTTGTTCTAACAGACTCCCCCCTTTGACACTATTAGTGTCATAAAATGCACAATTATATTTTGATTTTCCTTAATTTTATAAAATACACCAGCATTATAATAATCATTTAGCATTTGCACTGACTGAATTTTCATTCTTCTTAAGTTTATCATCAGGTACAAGTGATATTTTATGTGCAGGTGCGATCAAGCACTTTGTGATTACAACCTTTAGAACAGAAAATATTAAAACAATTAAAGGAATAATACCAATTTTGATACCTTGTAATATACTAGCTCCCAGGTTACTAAACACACTGCCCAACCATCCAAAAAGTGTCCATTGTTTAGAAGTACTGTCCACTCCATCAAATTGGCCAACTATTCTTACTCATCATGATAGTAATACAAGAACAACAATGACTTTTTATGAGGGCACATGACTCCCCTCTTGTAGCAGGCATTATATCACGTGCCAGTTGGTTCTTTAACACTACAATCCGTATTGCAGTCATTTTTCGATTTGTCATTGTGATGTGATTTGAGGTATGGTTAGCTACCTTCTGAAGAATTTTAGCAAACATGGTGATTTCAAGCACTGTCCTTTGCATTCCATACCCAAGAGTAAAACTGAAAATACTTGCTCCACCCAGTGGATTGCCCACTTATTTCTCAGTCTACCTGCTGGAGGGTTCCCTAAACGTTGAATTGAAGGAGTAATATAGCCCACAAAACACCCTGACCAGTTGTGCATAACCAGGGGTAGACATGATGACCACAAATGTAAAGATCCTCTATCGTGCCCATGCCATGCCACCAGCCATAGTATCTTAACTGTAAAGAGTCTAACACACTTTCATGTCTAGTATCATTGCATTTGCTGATTCCAACTGGCACAGTCCCATTTTTAGCATAATGTGTGTCTCCAAGATATGTGGTGGCAAGCACTAAAGCGACACAGTCTTTAAAAAAAATAATCACATTATGCCAGGTTAGATTAGTATCACTAAGTTCTCTTTCAAACGTTACCTGTGATGCAAGAATTGGAGTTATGGGAATCCCTGCCTTAGAATGTTGAGGTATATGCAAATGTACACAACACTTTGTCACATTTAAGTCCGCAGCATACTGTCAAAGAACCAACAGGAAACTATTTTCTTTCAACCAAGACTATTAAAGGGAACAACAACAAAAACAGCAAAAGTACCTGCTTCACGGGATTCATCATGAGGTGCTGTTTTAGTTGAATTTTCTCCTTACACTTTACTGGGGCAGATGATTTGTCCTTCACACTGCAGTCTTTTGCCGGCAGCAATGATTCCGTCTGAGGCCCCTACACGATAGGTCTTCTTAAAGTGGGATTAGTGAATTCAGGTTGATTGTCTTGCACAGTGGACCACAATCAGGGTGGTGAGGATTACAAGGTAAAGGGCCTTTTCACCTCGGGCTCAAACAGCTCTTTCTTTGGAAGGCTTTCATATAAACCCAGTCAACCAACTGCAGTTGGTGACAGGGCTGGTCAGGTGGTGAAAGAAGAGATACTGCTGTAAGAAATAAGTTTTTGTTTTCATTATCCATTAGAGTTAATATTTTCATTTGACACAGGGGTCTTCCCATTAATATCTCATAAGGTCTCATTTTCATGTAGAATTCAGTGCGTCTCTGACCATTTAAGGTTTGTTTAGTCCAAGTCTTTGATGGGGGGAATTCTAAGGGTCCTATTAACCCTGTCTACTAGTTCAGATGATCATGGATGGTTGGGACAGTGAAGACTCAACTTAAAAAAAAAATTGCATAACTCCCTCGTCAGGGAATTAAAATGAGTTTTCTGATCACTATTAGTATAAGGTACACCAAATTTACAGAATCTACTTTGTGACATGAGTGAGCTGTTACCCATACAGAAAACATACAAATCACTCCTAAAACATATTGTAAATTATGTACTTCAGCCATCTGGACAAAGTCCAGCTGTACATTAACAAAAGATCCCCAAGGTTGTGGTAAACATGCAGCCTTAATATTTGCATTTTTGCTGAAATTGTATTCAAAACAATCACACAGATATTAACATACTGAAGTATTAAAGAGGAGACAGGAGTGGTATACCAACTTTGAGTAATTTGATTAAATAAAGCTGTCTTACCTGCATTGGCTAGTAAAAGATATGCCCTTACCAGGTAAGGTAACAAGGAGGCAGGCGTCTCCAGTCGGTCATCACAGATATCGCCATATTCCATCAGATGATTTAATACAGCCATTTTTGAGCCATCTCCGAACTTTTCCCCTGTGATGCTTCAGCTTGAAAACTGACACTTTATTAAAATCAAACATGTCATCATTATTAGTTTTGCAATAGCGTTTCATAAGAAATACTAATGCTCTTCTATAATCTGCTTGGCAGCATAATCTGCCAAATTATCTGTGCCCTTTTGATAGGTACTCCGTAAAGTTTTTAAAACAAAATATTAATTTTGCGAACAAATCTTTGTTTTGATCAGGCACCATCCACAAATTTAATTTGGCATTGTGCATAGGAGTGTCCTTAAGTCCTTTCTAGAAGAAAGCAGATAATTAATCAGACACACAATCATGCTCTTTACCATCCTCAGCAATAGATAACAAAGATGCAGGATTTAAAACAGAACATTGTATTAGAGAAACAGATGGATCAGGGGGGAAAAAAGTGCACATTCATATTTAGTTAAACATGCAGTCAAGAGGGGTTAAGTTTCATTTTAAGTAATAATGGTGATTCAGAGTGAGGGATAACTATTGTAAGATCCTACTCTGAGATATTAAATGACCAAGAATAACGTACCTGAGGTAACCATAGCTGTAATTTTTCTTTTGGCGCTTTGTGTTGTACTTTTCCTGCAAGGATAGTTAAAAGATGCAGGGTATCCAGCTTACACTGCTGAAAAGAATCAAATGCTATTAGTAAATTATTTACATATTGCACTAACACAGACCCACCAGGAAATGTCGCATCATTTAAATATTTTTTTTAGAATTTGAGAGAATAAGAGTGCATTCTTGTGGCAACCGTGTCAATGTATACTTATAAGTAAAAGTAAACATGAACTGACTTTCAAAATGGATAGGTATAAAAAAGAATGTTAAACAGAGATCTGTTACAGAAAATATGTTGCTGTAGATGGTATGCAACTAACTATCATTGCAGGTTTTGGAACCACAGGAAAAGTTGGTAATACTGCATTGTTTACAGCCCTCAGATCTTGCACAAACCTATAAGTATTTTTTTTTTTTCAGAGAGAATAAGAGTATTACAAAGACTTTTTGCTGGCACTATATCAAAGACTGAATTACAGCTTTAATTTTCTGTTGTGCTTCTGATTTTAGTGGATACTGTGGAGTTTTAGGGAGGTGTTTTGATGGTTTCAATTTTATTTTTACAGGTTTTGCAGATTTTAGTATGCCTGCTTCATTAGCATGTTTAACCCATAAGTTAGCAGGTACCTGTTGCAGACGTTTTCAGTTGCTGTATGCCTTCAAAAGGCTTCTCTTAGCTTTCGCTAAGAATTCTAATACTTCCCCCTCTGATTTTATTGGAACATGTAGATATACCCCTTCTGGTATACAGTAAATGGTACAACCCAGCTTGCACAGAAGATTTACTGGCCAAGTTGTATTCAAAGAAAATAATGTCTTTCTTCAGTCAGACGTAAAGAAATGGGTATAGGTTTTAAAACAGGATTCTTAACAGTAGCATTTGTTATACCAACTGCCTTTACTTTGTTTCGAAACTGGTATTTGACTGTCTGAAGTAACTTTTAATACAGACCGTATTTGCGCTAGTTTCCCACCTTTCCTATAACTAGTCTAGTCCAGATATAGTTTTGCTGTATCCAGAACTGTTTGTAAGCTTCTGAGCCTCCCAAGCCTTTCTTTGTCGGAGGGAAGCCTTCTAGCTTGTTATGGGAGTGGTAAAAACTAGGTAGCCTATGTACCACAAGAGGAGCGGTTTCTGGCCCAGAAATTGTAGTTTATTCGCCATTTGGCCAGTTTTTTTCATCTACTTCAACTTTCTGGTCTAAAAGCCCATGTTTGCACTTTTCCGGCCTTTCCTGTAACTAGTCTAGTCCAGATACAGATTTGCTGTATCCAGGACTGTGTGTAAGCTTCTGAGCCCCCCAAGCCTTTCTGTGTTGGAGGGAAGCCGCCTAGCTTATCAGTGGGAGTGGTAAGCACTAGGTAGCTCATCTACCACAAGAGGAGTGGTTTCTGGCCCAGAATTTGTAGTGTATTGGCCATTAGGGCAGTTTTTCCATATCTTTCAACTTTCTGGTTTAAAAACCTGCATTTTTTTCCTGCCTTTCCTGTAACTAGTATAGTCCAGATACAGATTTGCTGTATCCAGGACTGTTTGTAAGCTTCTGAGAGGTGCCAAAGTCTGCTCTTCAATTTTTCCCTTAGATCTGCTAGTTCTCTCCTCTCCTGCACTTTTACTAGCTTATTAGTCTAGCACTTTACCATACCAGATTTCTTGTAGCAATTGTTGTAGCACACAAAAGTGCTATCAGAACTAAACGTTCTACAAGGAAACAGCTCCAGTACTTATTATTAATATCCACCCCTCCAGGCATGTCTAAAGGTCAGTTCCCTGTGCTTTCTCCTATTAACCTGATGAACTTGGGCATCCTGAGGCAATGTAGCAACTGCCACATGTACACGGACAACCCTCTCCTCTTACCTTCCCAGCACTCAGACTTGCGTGAGATGCACTTATATATCCAAACTGGAAGCCACTCATTCTCCAGCCAAGACTGGAAGAGCTGGTCAAGAGGAGAAGGTCAACAATTACACACATGGAACACACAACTCTCCAGAATACACATCAGCACTGCCTTCACATAAAAATACAAACCACACACCCACCTTCATGGAGGCTCTCAGTAAAAATCTACCCAAACAGCAGAGATCTCCAAGGCAGAAATGCACTCAACCACCACAACACAACACTAATCACCCAACACACAACTCTCCTAAACAGTGTGCCACTCAATCAAAGCCCATAAGGCAAAACAGCATGCCCAGCACACTAGTCATAGGTGACTGGATAGTGAGGCACACTGATGTCCCACTCACTAGGTTGAATAAGGAGAACATAACAGTCAGCTGCCTGTCAGGTGCCAGGATCTGCCACATAATGCATGCACTTAGGTTCCTCGACAACTGGTACAAATATGTCTCTGTCATTGTACATCTGGGTGTGAATGACCCGAGACGTACCTCCCTGGACTACATGAAAAGAGACATGGAGGAGCTCTTGGATTATGTAGCCCAGGTGGGTACAACCCTAGCCCTGAGCAGCATCCTACCATCACCCAGAGTGATATCACAGTACAAACAGAAAATGCTTGATTTCAACAACTGACTAAGTTTCTGGTGTCATTCTAAGGGGATCCAGTATCTGTCTGCCTGGGGTGACATGATTGACTGACCTCGATGCTTTGCCAGAGATGACCTGCATCTCTCACTCCTTGGCTTCCGCATACTGGCCAAGGCTCTTGCTACCCCTATAGTGCCTTTTTAAGGCGTTGTTCCAAAGACCAAATTACCACTGTAACAGCTACAAACAAATGTAATCTGAGGGTCATGCTGCTCAATGCTAGAAGTCTAAATCTCAAAATGCACTCGCTCGAAGCACTTTTTAAACTGGAGAACATTGACATTTGTGCTGTAACAGAGACCTGGTTCAAGGCAGCAGAAAGCACCCCTGCACTACCAGGCTATAACTCATTCCACACCTTTTTGCCCCAGAACTTGGACCGAAGCTGCAAATGCGGTGGTGTTTCCATATTCATAAAGAATGCGCACACCTCCAGACTGGTAGGTCAACATAACGCATCAGAGATACTTCAGGTGCAGCTAACATTGGGTAAGACAGCGATTCAGATCATAGCCTGTTATAGATCCCCAACCATTTCCCAAGACACTCACTCCACATTCGTAAGCACCCTGGAGAATATTAAGGTCCAACGAAACACTCTCATACTGGATGACTTCAACTACCCCTCCATTAACTGAGAAAACTACTCGTGTACCAGTACACTTGCCCAACATTTCCTGGAATTTATTAATTCCAGTGCTCTGAACCTGCTCGTTCTTGCCCCCAATAGAGGTAGCAACATCGTTGACCTGGTCATTACTAACATGGGTGTCTGTTGCTTTACACCAGTAGTCAATTTCCCCCTGGTTAGATCCAACCACAAGCTAATCACCTTGGAAATCCCCATCACCCCCCACCCCCGAAAGGTAACTAGCATGAAAAACTTCTCCAAAGGTAACTTTGGGCTCCTAAAGACAGAGGTGACTAACTTCACGGCCCCCATGCAAATGGAGAGTAGTTGCATGACCTCCAAATTATACAATGCACTGTACGAACACATACACAAATGCATGGATCTCACCATACGCAATAGAACCAAGACACTGTCCTTCAAAAAAAAGAGAGCCAATCTGGAGGTCTCCTGCCATAAACAAACTCCACAACAGAAGGAGGAAACTGATGGCTAAATAAGGTGAAGTCCCAAGACTGGAAAAAAACTCCCTTATTAGCCTCAACAAAAAGTGTAGATCCCTCATCAAATCCTCTAAAGCTAGCTATGAAAATAGAATTGCAGCAGATAGTAAAGACAACAACAAGGCCTTCTATAGTCATGTAAAGAATCTCCAGCAATACCCAGATTTGCTCTGAGCTACTGCACAATGGTACCTCCTATACCGAGCCATCATATATTGCCAATATACTGGCCAACAGATTCAGTGCCAACTTTACTCCCCCCCCCCCCCCCCCCAAGGACCAATCACAATACCAGTAGATTGCCAGGCACCCAATATTACTGCTGCACAGGTTAAAACAGCACTGTCCAAGGCCAAGAATACTGCTGCTATGGGACCTGACAATATCCCTGGCTGTGTTCTATATGAACTACAGAGTGAACTGGCAACCTCATCTGTGTGCCCTGGTCAATCACAGCCTCACCTCAGGCTTTGTCCCTACCGAATGGCTCACTGCTATAGTCATCTCTCTCCACAAAGGAGGAGCGATAACAGACCCTGGGAACTTTCGCCCCATTAGCCTGACAAGTCTGATATGCAAAGCTATGGAACGCGTCATCATGGACCTAATAAACAAGGATATAGGGAATCTCCAAACTCTGGATCCCGCACAGTTTGGTTTTGTGAAGGGTAGATCATGCCTGCTCAACTTGGTTGACTTTTGAGTTAGTCTCCAGAGCTGTGGATGAAGGCAAGGTGGCTCATACAGCCTACCTTGATCTGGCCAAGGCCTTTGATACCATTCCCCACTCAGGAATTGTAGAAAAACTCACAGGGGTTGATGCCTAGCTTAGTATCACTAGGTGGGTTGCAAACTGGCTCACAGATGGAACCCACAATATCAAAGTAGCTGACTCAAGTCAGAATGCCGACCAGTCACGAGTGGAGTCCCACAAGGCTTGGTCCTGGGTCCTCTCCTGTTTTGGTATCTGCTTCTCAGAAGTCCAGGCCAACATGAAGGTACTCTAGCTGACAAAGTTCACAGACGATTGCAAGTTGGGAGCCATTATTAACTCCCCAAGTGATGTTGACATCCTACGGAAAGGCCTCATTGAGACCAACAACAGGTGTCAGAACCATGGCCTTAAGCGCAATGCCAAAAAATGTCATCATCCCTTTTGGGAAAAACGCAGTTCCTATGAATTAGCACATCGATAGTAGTCCACTGAACACGGAAGGCGTTATAAGACATCTGGGAACACGGCAACCTCTCTTTTGACCACCACACTACTACTGTGGTCAGAAAGTCCTTCTATGTGGCACATCTCATTACTATGGGTTTTGCATCCAGGAAGAAAGAAGCCATTGTCTCCCTCTACTCTTCCCTCATTAGGCCAATAATTGAGTACAGTGCCCCATTTGGCATGCACCTCACTAGACACCTGCAACAACTGGAAAGGCCACAAAAGTACCTCACAAAAAGGATCCTAGGCTTTAAACACTTGTCCTATATGGACAGACTCAAAAAACTCCAAATATTCTCGGTCTCATATCGCCTACTTAGAGGCAATCTCTGCTTGACTTATAAAGCCATGTCTGACCCAGTTCTGTTAGAAATGCTACATCTAAAGAAATCATAATTCCTTCGCACCACACGCTCCAGAGACCTCAACCTCATTACCACAATCAACAGAATGTGCTGGAGGGACAGGTTCATAACCCAGAGACTGCCCATGCTATGGAATAGACTTCCCATACATGTCAAACAGAGCACCTCACTGGCCCTCTTCAAGAGAAATCTTGATGAGTGGATGGGAAATAGAAAATTCACCCCAGTGTGTTTCCAGTGGCTGTACTCAACAGAGGCAGTGGGAACTAAGGTTGGGTGGCACGATGCCAGGGTAATCCTATGAGCTAGGCTTGTAAAGGCTCCAGGGCCATAAGCCTAGTACACACCTATGAACCTACTGTTGACAGTTCCACCAGGAATAGAATTTATTTTGCATTTATTTCTACTTTAAAGTAGGGTCCTTTTTGATCGATTGACAGCAAAGGGTCAATATTTATTTATTTATTTTTATTACCCTGCCATAGTCCGTGCGGTGATTTGCAACAGTTAATAAGGACTTTAAGTCCTTTTCCTGCCATTCTATAAGCACTTGCTTTATTTGATTTTGTACAGGGCTTGCAAACCCTGCACAAAGGCAGCTGCAATAACTGGTTTAGCTTGTTCATTTGCGCCTGTTATTTCTGAATGTCTATCGAACACTGCTTTAAGATGACTCGAATAGTCTGCAGGGTCTTTCTCTTTATTTTGCCTACATGCCTAACACACTTTTGTAATTTAACAGTGCTGTCCTTTTATCTATTAGTGCATTTCCTGTGGGAGCAAAATTTGTTATTTTAGTCTTTTCAAGTAACTGTATTCTTATTTCATTTGAAGTAACTTACCAAAGCAGCTGTTTTAAATCTGTCAAAGTAGGGTTGTAATAGTTTTCTTTTTTTAATTCCTCCTTAAACCATAACAGATTTTTTTTACAGTTAGAAAACATTTAGACGTAATATGCAAATCGGCATTGGCCCCACCCAATTTTTTTTAAAGGTGCCAAAAGATCATCTGCAGAGGCAACAGCCACTTGTCCTACCATATCATGTGACCGTTTATGATGAGCCACAGAGTGTCATATACCTAGTGCTCCTGTTGGAAAGGTAGAAGCTTGTTGAGAATGATAGGAAGAAGAAGAAAAACCTATTTGACTGCAAATGGCTCTTCTAAAGATAAGAGTTTAATAGGGAACTAAGTTCAGATGTAACAGTACCACGCTGACCTTATATATATATATATAAATATATATATATATATATATATATATATATATATATATATATATATATATATATATATATATATGCAGGTGTTCCCTTTTCAGGGACTTGATCTTGCTTGCTTATCTTTGTTCCCATTGTTCATTTTTTTTTTTTTTTTTTGTAAGACTTACCTTACAAATTCTGGATTCTGGCAGTTCAGAGGAAAGAAAAATGCATCAATCCACACACCATACAGGGAGGAAAGGGTAGGAATTCTGTTGTCATTCAGTGACAGAGGAGAGGTTTTGATCAGCCTTTTCCACAGCAACCCCTTGTCTTCGTCCCATGACGAGCTCAAAAATGACCGCTCCAGCATTGCGAGTGGGATAACTGTGTCTAGAATTGACCACTCTTTCAGACCCTCTGAGGGTACTTTCACACAGTTACCTTGACTTGATTTAACAACAGACACATTTGCGTCCCAACATGCTGTAGGCTCATAAATTTAAATTAACTCTACTTTTAACTTTTTTCTTTGTCTCTCTGCAATTGTACAGCACACAACAACACAGACATCAGTCATACATTAAAGCAACTCATCTTTAAGACTTTTCATCACAGTGTGCAACTCGGGAGCAGAGAGAGCGTTACTTTCAGGTTTTGCTATAGACTTGTGGAATACCTGCAGGATGTAGTGCAAGAAATGTATGTAGCACTCTGCCTCAGAGATATCCTCACTGATGCCATCCTTATCAGCCTCCACAAATTTCCAAATAAGGGGGTGATGGTCCTCAGGTCCTTGACTAATGAAATAACTTTTAATAGCATGCCAGCATTCTACCAACCTCGCCACAGCTGGAAACAGACAGCCACCTTGTTGCAACATGCTACATGATTTCCTTAAAGTCCTGGCCTAGAAAAGAATAGAAGTTTTCAGCAGTGCCATTTTTTAGCAGATGTTGAAAACTTACTATGTTGTTGTGTCTTTCGGCTTATCCCGGTTAGGGGTCACCACAGCAGAACTCCAGTCCGCTAATGTTTGGTAGTGGATTTTTACGTGCCGAGTTACCAGCCCTGACCATTCACGCATGCCTCCACACAGAAGATGGTCTAGCTGAGAATCGAACACAACAACGTCTTGCTGTGAGGTGACAATGCTACCGCAGCACCACTACCGCGGGTCATGTTGAAAACTTACTATATACCTTCAAAACCAGAGTCTCCACATCAAACTTTGCAAGGGACTTGCTTGCATGCTTGGCAAAGTTTTGTATATTTTGTATAACATGGCATAAACAGTTTGCTGCATTGATGTGAGGCACCTCAGATTTCAAACTTTTAAAAACAGATCTGTGCTTTCTATAATTAACAGAGGCATTGTCTTCAGCATAGCTAGCAATGTTTTGTACTTTGAGTCCTTTATGCACAAGGATGTCCTTTATTCTTGTAAAGATACATTCAGAACTTTCATTATGTTCCTCATAGAAATCAAGGCATTTCTGTTGTGTGCCAGGTGTGAGTAAAGTACTGAATAACCAAAGGGAACATTTTTCTGTTCCCTTTATTAGGTGCATCCGATCCCACTGAGAAATAGGAATTGTCAAGTTCCTG
Organism: Protopterus annectens; assembly: GCF_019279795.1. NCBI lineage: Eukaryota > Metazoa > Chordata > Ceratodontiformes > Protopteridae > Protopterus > Protopterus annectens. The sequence continues at coordinate 1,029,443,138 of NC_056732.1, read as the reverse complement.
CAGAAGGAGCGCCTTTGAATGAGGTTGCAAGTACATTCATGACAGTACTCTCAGATTTTGTCTTCCCACAGCTGAATTTTGAAGCCAGAGTAGAATCAGGGAAAACTCTCGGTACCAGCGTACCTCCACAATCCATGGATACATATGAGTGACCGTGTTTCACTCCATGATAGACTGCTGTCACTTCAGCTGCAGTCACTTTGGAAGCTTCACTGGTTGCACTACGTGGCTGAATAAACTTTGTCATTACAAGGTTCTGCCTCTGGAGCTGAAGGCTTTGCTAATGATTGTCTGACTTCTGGTGGCTTTTCAGTGCCTTTTCCCTATCCCATTTTACAGTGAAAATTGTTCCACAGGATGTGCACTTTGCCATGGCATCTGCATTTGGAGCAGGTCGCACCCATGAGTAGCTTTGCTCCCACACTTTATTATAACTGCAGAAAAAACTCTTAGAAGACACACGTTTCGCCTCTTGATGATCCATTGACCTTTTCCTGAACATGATTCGTGCAGGATCCTTGCTCAACACTACAATAAACTGAAACCGCTATTACTACAAATTCAAAACACCTGTGACCAACACCAGTGCCTGGTGGGCCTGTGTCAGTCAGTAGCCAGAGTTGATCAAATTATCATGTGAATCTCCAGACTTTCACACCCTAGTAATACCAAGTTGGTACAAGGAAAAAAAAACATGTGAAAGAGACTCCACATGAAAAATTAACAGTGAAGGTCAAGCAATGAAAGGCAGAAGCAACTCCTGTCTGAGGGACATTCTGCAGCTGTTACACCTGAACCTGGTGTGACAGCAGAATATGCACAGAACGCATTCAACTGTGTTGAAAACACATGGGTCAGACACTACAGCAATGCACCAAGTTAAGACCCTCTACTGTTATGTAGAACCCAAAGCAAAAGTTATCCAGCCGAGTCTGAACACAGCAAGAAAGTTCAGGCATACTGTGGACTGACAAGATAAAGACGAAATACATGGTAGCTCAGCAATCATACCCTCTGGCTACAACTGTAATAACTTGCATAAAGAAAAACTGGGCATAGTGTGGGCCGACATGATGATAAACATGAAATATGTAGCTCAGCAATCATAATACCCTCTGGATGCAACACGATGATAAGCATGAAATATGTAGCTCAGCAACCATAATACCCTCTGGCTGCAACACGATGATAAAGGTGATATATGTAGCTCAGCAATCATAATACCCTCTGGCTGCAACAGTAATAACTTGCATAACGACAAACTAGACCGTATGGGCCGACATGATAAAGATGAATTATGTAGCCCCACAGTATTCCCAGATGCAACACCCCACATTAAGTACAATTTCTCTTAACAGCACAGAGACCAGTCATCCTGGGGCTGGTTTCTCCCCCTTTTTCCATTCTATTCCAGATCCCCAACACCAACTCCCACTGGCACAGCTATAGAGTTGACAATAGTGGCCAAGTGAAGACCTCCAGCACCCTATTTGTCCAGCCAGTGCTTTGGGCCCCCGCTCAAGCAGTTTGGACACACTGAGGTCTGATTTATGCACACACAGGAAAGGCTGGCACAAGTTTACTAACTATGCCCCCCTTTTCCCCAGACTTGCAAGGTAATCATTGCCACCTACTTCTTATCAGCAACTATAAGGCACTAACAAAGTGTCCAGTCTTACTATGCAATAGTGATATTAAAACATTGGTAGTCTGACCAATGGCAAGGTACAGTGGCCCAAATATGCAAGTAGTCTCAAAACATAAATATCTACACCACAGCAAAACGTTTAAACATATTTAAGAAAATATCCAGTATATATTCACTGTAAAAAGCTCAAAACCACATGAAATATTTCACATTGACAGTCCCAAAGAAAAACAGCTACATTAAGCCTTGCTATATACCCAAGACAGTACACCTAGAAAGAAAAACACAGGTCAAGGTAAACATCACGGTGATTAGAAAAGACAGTTCCACAGTCAAAGACAAATCATGTATCATATATTCACTGTAACAAAGTACAAAACCACATGAAATATTTAAAATAACATTGCAGTAAAAACAGCCAGACTAAGCCTTGGTATAGACGGTATACTCTAGAAAACGCAGATGAAGATAAACAGTGATGACAAACTAGACAACTAGCTAAGCCTTGCTATATACCGAAGATAGTACACCCTAGACAGACACCCTAGAAAGAAAAACACAGGTCAAGGTAAACATGACGATGATGACAGACTAGAAAAGACAGTTCCACAGTCAAAGCATCTTATACAAATCATGTAGTCATTATATATTCACTGTAACAAAGTACAAAACCACATGAAAGATTTAAAATATTGCAGCAAAAACAGCCAAACTAAGCCTTTGTATACTCTAGAAAATGCAGATCAAGGTAAACATAGCAGTGATTACAAACTAGAGAAATGATAGTTCTACAATCATAGCAAGAGTCCTATATAAATCACATAGTCAGTATACATTCACTGTAACATCAAAGTGCACCCACATGAAAAATAAAAAATTACAATAACTGCAGTAAAAACAGCCAAACCAACCTTTGCTATATATCTGTCTGCAGACAGTATTCTAGAAACTACAGATAAAGATAGATGCTGTGGTGATTACAAACTTGAAATTGCTCTAGTTGATAATCACCACATGTTGAACATCTAGATACAGTTACAAGCATCTTATACAAATCATTTGTTGTTACTATCAATGAATGAGATAGTGCCAGCACAGCTAGTGGATTAATATAAGTTTATTTACAAACTTCACTAGTAGCTGTGCTGTCAGTATCTCATTCCCCTTGCCACACTAAGCTTTGAAAATCTAAAATCCATCCATATTAAAATTCCACTTGCCTCCAGAAAAGCAGCAGGGCTCCTTAGACAATCTCTCCGGCAGAACAGGACAGGCAGCTAACACGAGTTGCAAAGGCACAGCAAGCCAAGCAAGCAGCAGGGGAAAAACACACCACCACTCAGACCACAGCACTGCTCTTCCCTTCCAGACTCCAGCAAGCAAGCAGCAGGGCTCCCAAATGTCCCGAATCCTTCCTTCTCCCGATTCCAGGCTCCAGCAAGCAATCAGCAGGGCTCCCAAATGTCCCGAATCCTTCCTTCTCCCGATTCCAGGCTCCAGCAGCAAAAGAAGACGGCAGACAAGGACACAACCACAAGAAGACCACACCAGGCAATCCACCAAAGATGTCTCGAACAGCCATACAATCCTGAACCGGCAGCAGAAAGCAAACAAATTTCAGATCTTAAGTTCCTTCTTCACCTTTTGGAAAAAGGCAACACATAGCTGAAAGCCACACTTTTTATGCCTTACTTTTCACAGGCTTTTGCAGGCATCGACTAGCAAATCTCAGTGTTGATTGGCTGCTTGCTGCGTCATCCTCTTGATGCAGCAAGCAGCCAGTCAACTGAGACGGCAATGTCATTTTTTTTGTCCGCATACAGACAAGCTGACAAAGTTCTTTTTATTTCCAGAGTCTGAGTGAGAACCAGATAACCAGAGTGCCCTACTGATTTCCGGACACTCTGGGGAAAAAAAACGGAGGGGTGGCAACGCTATTGTCCTTTGTACTGTGGGACCCATCCACTATAATCTTGAGGGTATCTCCCTCGACACAAGGCACCGCCTTGTGTTTTTTTTTTCAATATATTAATAAACCTTTTTATTTCTTATGGGAACTGCCCACTATTACTTTTACATACAACGAATAAGCAAATTTCTGTCATTCCACAAGGCAGCAGACACCACATACCTAAAAAGCAACTCATTCATTCAACAAAATGGAACCTCATATACTTAAAAAGCAAAGTCAGTCATTGAACAAAACAGGACACATTATATTCTTAAAAGCAGTCAGTCATTTAACAACACAGTAAACACATTGCCACTATTATTTGGAACTGCATTTTTCTAAAAGAGAGGAAAGAAAGAAAAAAAACATTTTTCCCAAAGCCATTTTCCCATCTCTAGCTTATATCTTTGCACACCCTGAATAGTTGTGTCCGATCTCTGACCATTCCATACAAAACAGTGGAATTCACAGAAGAACTTTTGTGCTAGGCCCTTACAATTCATTCCACAGTGTTCCGCAGCAAGATCAAAGTTCAGATTTCAAGTGCGGCACCAAAATGTTGAAGTGCAGTTTAAAATGTACATAAATATTAAGTACTTTTTAGTCTTGTCAAGAATAACTCTTCAGGATGTGCAAAACATTCTTTTTATTTAAATCCACATACATCAGCGCTGGGAGACTACATTCGCAATGTTAAAAATCAGTCTCACCAAGCAGCAAAGTCACACAGGTTTTATAATCTTTATTAATAATTTGCATGTAGAATTTTTACGTTGGCAAATAGGATCTTTGCAGACCCTTGTACTTCTCGCTTACTGCTGCACATGAACAATCATGTTTTTAATAAACCATAAACCACCTGGCTTGGCAACCAGTCTTGTTTTCGACCTTGTAAATTTCAGTACCAGTCACATTTTATTTCCCCAGCATTCCTTGTAACTACCCATCTCAGCCTGAGAAGATTAGAGCTCCCATAAAACAAAATCTCTCTCACATTGTGTACTTTCCTCCCTTCCTGGGCATTCCAGACTCTCTAGACCACAGTACATCCCTTAACCTCTTCAGCACTTTCTTTACCTTCAGTCATCTGTTAATTCACTTTACAGCTTAATATTAGAATGAAGTTGTGAAACACTTAGAACTACAATAAGTATCTATGGTTTACATAACTATGCATTTTATTTTACATATTTTTAGCATAAGTATTTAACATTTTATTTGTGCAGTAACAGTAAGTTAATATGCATTTTTGTGTATAATAATCATGAGATATGCATTTTTCCCTAACAATACCTAGCTGGGTGAGTTTGTCGGTGATGCCTGAGTGTGGGGGATAGTATCAAAAGCCTTGGCTTAAGTCTAGGTCGGCTGTATGCACAGATTTCTCCTTGTTCAGGGCCTTGGTGACTGTCTCAAAGAAGTCCACCAGGTTTAACAGGCATGACCTCCCTTTGACAAATTCAAACTTATCAGGATCAAGTGTTTGGAGATTACCTATATCTTTGTTGATAAGGTCCATGATGATTCACTCTATGGCCTTGCAGATAAAGCCAGTCAGGCTAATAGGTCTGTAGTTCCCGGGACAGTGGATGTACCACCTTTGTGCAAGGGAATAATGGTGGCCATTTTCCATTCAGCTGGGACAACGCTGGTGCTTAGACTGTGATTGAAGAGAGTACCCAATGGTGTTTCCAGTTCTTGTTTGAGGCCATGTAGAACACAGCCTGGGATGTTATCAGGTCCCATAGATGTGTTTTTGGCCTTAGAGAGGGCATTTATGACGTGCACTTTAGAGATGCAAGGCAGGGGACAGTGTGTAGGGATGTCCTGGGGTACATGTGGCGAGGATAGGGAAGTGAAATTTTCACAGAACCTGTCGGCCAACAGGTTAGCTATGTCCATAGGCTCAGTATATGTGGAATCATTATCTACCAGTTCGGCATAAATCTGGGCCTTTTTTTTTTAGGTTACGGATGTAACTAAAGAATGCTTTTATGATTGTCCTTAGTTGATAAAGCTACTTTGGATTCGTAGCTTCCATGTGTCCATCTCTCCACCACCAAAATACATACACGATGTAATGGGGGTACCACCTCCCGGTTAAGTCCCTGCCATTTTCCAAATGAAATGTACAGGCACATGTGCTTGTGTCATTCATAGGTGATTACTAGGCTAACTATCTTGGGCAGGGTTTTTTAAGCCTAGCCGTACTTCCCAAATGTGAGAATCATACCCTGTACTTTGTAACTGCTAGGTAATGATGCCAACCCCCATTTGTATATGGCTGTAGTTCATAAGAGCGAGTGTTCTTTATCAAATTATTGTAGTAATTCAAGAAATTCATTCTTTTTGCCATTAGCACCCTGCATATCAAAATTCACTGAAGATTCTCAAAGGAAGCAGATGTGAAAAATGGGGGAAAAATCATTCTGCTGGCGCTATAGTATATATATGCTTGTTCCTCTCATTACTCCCAGTATCTTCCACTCTGTAAACAGTTTTGTTCTCACATTTACTATTGAAGCTTTTCTTTTTCTACTTTATCACATTTTCTTGTACTGTTTGTTGCCGGATATAACAATATTCCAACTCCTATTGCTTATTACCATATTTGTGTTAATAGTACAAAAATTGCATTCCCCTTTTTTAGTATTACCTGCAATTCTCAATTTGCTCTCCATGACTACTAGCACTGCATACATATTCTACCTCCTCTAAATTTCCAACTGGCAGATATCACCTTTGCTATCTCCATAGATGAGTAGAGTCCCTATTACACTGGAAAATTGTTCAGCAGTGCATGACTTCACTACAAGAAAATTCTGCTATTATTGAATATTTTGCTATGGCAAACCATGCAGTCTCTTGTGTGCTAGTACTGCTGTGGATCAGAAATACAATTAAAAAGTAGTAATATACTGTTTTTAATTTGCTCAAGCTTTCACTACCCCACATCTGATTGAAACAGAACTTTATAAGACAAAACGTGCACAAATTAAAGGCTTGTACTGATTACAGCACACACTAGGTATAGTCAGAACTGTAGCAAAAGTATCTCAGCCTATTCATGCCTGGCACATTAAACATGCCACTGTGCATGTTAGATCCTTAAAATGAAAGGAATGGGGGGAAAAAATGAAAATTCAGCAAACTTTGTGTACATGGAAGAAATAGTTTATTTCTCAAAGTACCAGGTATTACTTCCAGTTGTTTTAACATTTATAAGCAGTGGTTAGGGATTACTGTGATGTTGCTTTAATATGGTACGCGGACTTCTGCTATTTGATTTATTGTCACTCAGTGAAGTCACACCTCATCCTGCAGGAAAACCGCAGTCTGGTACATCTGTGTAAAATTGCCACTGATTTTATATACAGTATGCCTGTAAGTGGAAAATAGATTCTGATTGTGTGATTGACTTTTTAATCATTGTTCAAGCTAAATACTATTTTTTTAACAGTACACGAGCTAACGTGTGTGATATATGGCTTGGCAAAATAACACAGAAGTTTGCAAATGCCACCTTGGAGACCTGCAGGTTCAAGTATAGTTTGCATTACTGAAAGTCTGGTAGTGTTTTTCAACAAGGTTCAAGTTATATATGTTACATTACTGAAAGTCTCCTAGTATTTATCAACAGCATATTGTGTGTGCAATTGGCAGAGTTTCCTGCTTTTCTTAAAAACAGCCTTAATTACCTAAAAATTACCTAAGAATCTTAAGCATTAATAAAATAATTATCAGTTTTGACATAATGTCGTTGTGTATAGTTCTTCCACGTCCGCAAGGTTATGACACATTATTGAAAGTGCTGTAATTTCTCTGCTCATCTTTGAGTTAAGGTTAGAGAATTAAATTTTTGTGAAGTTTATTAGCAAAAAAGAGGGATTGCCATAGGGCTGCAGCAGCAGTTCCTTATGCATGTAAAAACTTGTCCAAAGGGTATGATGGGCATATTCTGATTTAGTTATTTTGAAAAGATTTTAAGTGTTCCGCTGGTGTTTTTATGCATCAGAAAGGGTGGTGAAATGTAGAAGTATGGATTCTTCTACAGTATGTTCAAATTCTCAAAAAGCTAACAGCAATATGAAGTTGACGTTTATCTCAAACAATGAGGTGCACTTTTGGGTGTGCATTGTGACTCAGCTAACCAATAGATTGAGTGCTTTCGTCTCAGTAGAAAGAGACTGCATCAGAATAAACATACAAAATGAAGTAAGCGATTTAAATAATCTAACAATTACTTGTGAACCAATCATATTTCAAATCCCTGATGAGCACCAAGGAAACTCTGGATCATTAAAGCAAACCACGCATAAAAGTAATTTGAAGTGCAACACTAAATATAAAAAAGATGAATTGTTAATTATAAGAAATATACACCCTGTATAATAAAAATGTCTATATACAGACAACTGAATATATTAAAAAGTCATGTTGTTATGTCATTACCTTTTTAATATAATATAGGTGTAATGGAAATTACATTGTTTAAGACTGGGGGGAACATAGCAGCTAATCTGATTTGCCATTCTGTTTCTTTCTTCCTTAATATAGTTTTCCAGTCTCCCCCTCTAGGGTAAAGCCTTACAATTTTCATAATACCAAATACACATTTTTTCAAAGCTATCACAAACTTGGGAATGTTTGTATAAAGCATTATTTAACTTTTTATTTCCTATATCAAGTCAGGTGTTCATAAATTCTAATCTTCAGGGGGCGCTTTGTTTTAAACCACCCTACTAGTTTAACAATTGCCTTTCCTAAATATAACCTTACTCTGCAATTTGTTATTTAGAGTAAGCATACTTTCCTTATTAATATACGAACATTGGCTACACACACAACAGGGTCTAGTACTCGTACTAATGGCTGTGCAGGGTCAATTTTACGTTCAAGCAACTTTTTGAAGTTGGTTCCTGTACAAATCTTGGCGTTGCCCCCACCTTATTCAAAATGTCTTGATTTGTCCTAAAATATTCCAATTGGCACATTGGGCCCTCTTGATTTTATTAGTAAGATGATTATAATGTAATACACAGGCTTTTTCATATGGACCATTATTAGCCTGCAAAGATTCACCATTTCTTTTGGTATTAATCCCCATACCCATCATCGGCTTGTAGACAGTACCCCATTTGGAATACACTTCATCCAGTATTCCATCAGTCAATTCTTTGGGGTAGCCTCTTTCCTGAAACATAATACAAATTTTATCTAACTCACTTCTGACATCTTCAAAATGTGAATGTGTAATTGTTAGATTATTTAAATTGCTTACTTCATTTTGTATGTTTATTCTGATGAAGTCTCTTTTTATTGAGATGAAAGCGCTCAATCTATCCTATGTTTTAATAAAATAGACACTTTTGGAGTTGCTGGTCCGGATTCTTGGGACCGTTTTTGTTTTTCCTGTAGTTTTGCGGTGTATTTTGAAACTCAGCTAACCAGTGTTTGACTAGCATCTCAGGTGTTGGAAGAAGGACTGTACAGGGCAGTGGATGGGAATGAGTAGCTAACCACCGGCTTGCTTATCCTGGGGGAGAGGAAGGCTGCCTAGGCTCACTGCAGTAGCAGCATTATGAACTGCCTTAACTCATTGTTGCAGGAAGTATACTGTTGTCCTTTCATAAAACTGTTGCAGTATTTATCACCTTTGGGATCTCCTACCAAGGATATCCCAACATCTAGCCAGTATACCAAAGTCTTTATTATCTTGGGGGTGTCGTACATCAGATGTATGATCTTTGCGCAAGCGTAGGGCATAAAGCTGACATACGTGCACACTCAACTCAGAACTTTTTTACCGCCAATCCGAGCTTCATTGTCATATGTTAGTTTGCACTCCCTTCACTTTTGCCGGTTATATTGGGCCTATGCCTTTCAGATATATACTCCAGTGGGTTACATGTCATCCAGGAAAGGGAAATAGAGTGGGAATCAGATTCCACATAGACTGCCACAATGGGTGCCTGTTTTACTCGAGTTTGTTTCATGACCACACTCAGTGTTCCATCTGTCAGGCTTTTGTACCCTAGATTTGTGTAGCCACCTTTCTTCACTTTCCTTTTAGCTTGAGAACCAGAGTCTCAAGCTTTTGGCCCAGGGTACCATGGCAGAATCCTCTCATGCGGAGGTACAGTTTATGCTTAAAAAGGACAAGGAATCTAGGTCTGAATAAGCTGCTCTCCAGCCTCCACCAGATCTCTCTCTTGAGGTCAGTGAGACCCTAGATATATATAGACCGACATTACCTCAAGTTTTATTTACCACAAATCGCTCGGAGACCAGCACAAAACCTGCTTCTCGCACATCTTCAGCAGCCTTTGAGGGTGAACAATGGTTAGTTATTTCCAAGAAGCCCAGAGGGTTTCGTCATATCCTAGTTAAGAAAGATATGCCCGGTACCATAATTGAATCCAGGCAGACGTCCAAATCTGAGTTTTTTCTCAAAGCAGTAAAGAAAAGGCAGAAAACTAAGCATGTGGTGTCAGCTCCCAGGGATCCACAATGGGAATGGCAGGACTGGACACTCAAGGTTTGTTCAATGCCTTGATGGCATTGAATCCTTCCCAGGAGGTTTTGGTTCCTTCACCTCCTTGTTCCTCTGTTCCTAAGAGGTCTAGAGACCAAGATTCTTCGGATGAGGATTCTGATTGTGGCTGATTCCTTAGCCTATTCCTCTCTGTTGCTTTCATCTTAAGACTGTGGCCCTAAAGAGGAGGAATCTCTCGGTTCTGATTATTCTTAGCAGGCGCTTTCCTTTGGTTACATGTTCCTGTGTATGAAGCAGCATTTCAAATAGGATTTACTCCCAAGTATCAGACATCCTGAAGAGGTGTTAAGAGTTGCAAGAAATGGACTTCTCTGAACCTTCTGCTGTCCCCCCTGTGTTCACTGCTCTATTGGATACATTCTCTGCTGCTTCCCTGACACCGGACTCTCACCCTCCAGCTCCTATGGAACCTGACAGGTTCTATAAAGTGCCAGATGACTACAAATTCTTGTAGAAGTTCCCTCCCTGTGATGCTGCAGTGATTTTCTGTATCTATTGACAAGTGTTCTAGGCTGTTGCCTTCTTCCAAGCTCCTTCCTTTGGATAAGGACAGTAGAGCCATGGAAGGGATTGGTAAAAAGGTATACACTTCAGCTGCTTTTAGCCTTCAGGGCCGTCATTTAGCAAACTTGTATAACACCGTACAGTCCTGTCTTCTTCACAAATTGAGAAGATTTTTTTTGATATGCCTGACCATGAGGGTAAGGCCTCAGCTCTCTCCTTGCTCAGTTCCACTTCTCAGGTTGCCCATCACACTCTCAAATGCAGTTATGATGCAACAAATGCATCTTCCATGGCTGCCGACTCTGGCTCTATGATGAGGCACTATTCCTGGTTTCGCCTTCAGGCCTTGCCAGTTGATATCAAGCAAAACTTCTGGATGCTCCCTTGGATAACCAAAATTTGTTTGGTACTGCTGTGGCTGAAATTTTCAAGACCATACAGGATCAAGATAAGGTCATGAAAGATTTGAAGCAGATTTTTGTTTCACCTATCCCCAAGTTTCACAGGAACTATACCAGTAAAACTGCTTTTTTGTGCAGACTGCCTAGACAGTCTTCCAAAGGTGTGTATTTTACTGATAAGTATAGTCAAACACCCAGAATACAGAAGCAGTCCTTTCCTGACAGATCTGCAGCTATATGACTGCCCTCCCTTCTTGGCCAAGTTTCCTTGTCCTTCAGGCTTTCTTTATCTTTTCCAGTTTAGCAGGTGATTACCACAGACACCTGGGTTCTCTCCATTATCCAGCATGATTAATTTGACCTGTAAAACCCTTCCCTGTTTTTCCAGTTTTCCCCAACCCCGTGCTGAACAGCTTCCCCATTTTCTAGGAATGTTGCAGGGTCTGATGGACCTAGGTACCATTGAACTAGTTCCGCAGACAGAGAGGGGTTTGGGTTTTTATTCAGGATGCTTCTGGTCCCCACCAAGGAGTGGTCTTGAATGCCTGTCCTAGATTTCTCCTTTCTGAATAGTATACTGAATAATAATGCCTTTCTTTTGATGGCTCTCTCTTCAGACTGTTTCCTTTGTTGCTCCTCCAGGCCTTTCTAGTTGCCTTTAGTCTGAAGGACACTCTTCACATCCCTATCTACCCTCTATTCAGGAAATATTTATGTTTGTCTGTCTGTTCATCTCATACTCAGTTCTCTGCTTTGCCCTTTGGGGTTTCAGCAGCCCCAAGGGTGTTCACTAAATGTCTAACCTCTGTAATAGCCTTTTGCATGATTCAGAGCATTCATATATTTCCTTATCTAGATGACCTCTTGCTTCAGGCTCCATCCCATTCCAGTCTGGTGCAGGATCTTTACTCCACTTCTATTGCACAACCTGGGGTTCACTGTCAACCTTCAGACATCAATGTTGACGCTGTCTCAGGGTCACATTTTCCTAAACTGTAGATTCTAGACTGTTCCAATGCTGGCATCTCTTCTGCCTCCAAGGTTTTGTCCCTCACATTAATTTTTGTCCCTGCTTCCCCTGTTCTGCCTTCAGCAAGAGAGTTTTCAGGGCTCTGGGGTTCATGGCCACCAGCATCTCCTTGCTTCCCTGGGCCATACTCATATGAGGAAGTTTCAGTGGTACCTGAAATCAGTCTGGCTTCAACAGCTGCACTTGGCTGGACTATCTCATCCTTCTGCTATCTTGTCCCAGTCTGGAATTTCACTGGTGAATTCGGCAGCTGTCCGTCAATCCACATGTTCCTTTCCACCCTCCTCAGCTATTTCAAGAACTCATCACAGGTGCATTAGAGCTGGGGTGGGGAGATGCTTCAGGCATCCTGAAGTACAGGGCCTTTGGGACGCAGAGGGTGGATCACATTGATATCAAGGAAATGCAAGCTCTCATTCTGGCCCTTCAAGCTTTCCATGCGCTCTGGATACCGGGTCCCCTGAAGGCTTATACAGACACCACCACTGTCTTATGGTACATCAACAAACAAAGGGGCATGAAGTCTTAACCTTTTTTGCAGGTTGGCCCTTCAAGCATAGGATATAGCCATTAAGCTCCAGGTCACCCTGCATACCTTTATAGAGTGCATCCTTGTGGTAGATTTTCTCAACAGGTGCAGAACACAGTGGATGCCTCACAAGGATGTGTTTCTGGACATAGCTCATCGGTGCGATATTCAAGTAGATTTTTGTCTCCCCTCTGAATAGCCAACTCTTTAGTTCTGTTCCAGACTCCCAAGTCCTTTGGCTTTGGAGGGTGGATGCAATGCCTTTTTCTTGTAAAGGAATGTTCCTGTATGCCTTTCCTCCCCTTCATTTCTTCCAAAGGTCCTTCACAAAATCAGAAAGGACTCTTCAAAACTCTTGTTGGTGAGTCCCTTTTTGGCCCAGACAGCACAGCTTCCCTTTCTTATTCCATCTGGCCAGGGGCGGTCATTGCAAGTTACATCACCACATGGATCTTCTCACACAGGACAAAGGCACTCTCCTTCACCCTCACCTGACCACTCTTCAGATGCCGCTTGGTGTGATGGGGTTTGATCCCTTTCTGTCCTCAGTTTTCCGAGGACATTCTTAGGGTCCTGCAGGATTAATTGATGGTGAGCTACGTCCTTAGATTTAGATATAGACTTCAAATTTAGATATAGTTTTAGTTATAGTCATGTTGACTTGTTTATGCTACATCGTTTGATATATCTTATATATTAATTTAAATGTTGTATTTATACATTATTATATTTATACATTATTTTTATTATTTTTTTATTTTTCATTCATATATTTTTTATTTTTATTTATATTTTTATATCTTCAATATGGCATGTATGCACGATGTAAGCTCCTAATTTATAAGTTTTGGTACATTATAGCCGTTACCGATTTTCATGTTAGATGTCCTAATTTATATATGCCTTCATACTCTTTAAGGCTATGAGTTTGTTAGCTTTTATCGTGTGAATTGTTTCTATTCTTGTTTTTATAATAGTCCATCACTGTGTGTTGGATGTCATTTTTAATAAGTTTTATTTGCTTATGCCTACGCTTATAATCGATTATAATCATTTGCATATTACATTCCAGGTTGCTATTGGTTTTTAATAATGGCACCTTAAACGTTTCAGTAATGGCACCTTTAAATCCTAGTTAAGAAAGATATGCCCGGTACCATAATTGAATCCAGGCAGACGTCCAAATCTGAGTTTTTTTCTCAAAGCAGTAAAGAAAAGGCAGAAAACTAAGCATGTGGTGTCAGCTCCCAGGGATCCACAGTGGGAATGGCAGGACTGGACTCTCAAGGTTTGTTCAATGCCTTGATGGCATTGAATCCTTCTCAGGAGGTTTTGGTTCCTTCGCCTCCTTGTTCCTCTGTTCCTAAGAGGTCTAGAGACCAAGATTCTTCGGATGAGGATTCTGATTGTGGCTGATTCCTTAGCCTATTCCTCTCTCTTGCTTTCATCTTAAGACTGTGGCCCTAAAGAGGAGGAATCTCTCGGTTCTGATTTTCCTTAGCAGGCGCTTTCCTTTGGTTACATGTTCCTGTGTATGAAGCAGCATTTCAAATAGGATTTACTCCCAAGTATCAGACATCCTGAAGAGGTGTTAGGAGTTGCAAGAAATGGACTTCTCTGAACCTTCTGCTGTCCCCCCTGTGTTCACTGCTCTATTGGATACATTCTCTGCTGCTTCCCTGACACCGGACTCTCACCCTCCAGCTCCTATGGAACCTGACAGGTTCTATAAAGTGCCAGATGACTACAAATTCTTGTAGAAGTTCCCTCCCTGTGATGCTGCAGTGATTTTCTGTATCTATTGACAAGTGTTCTAGGCTGTTGCCTTCTTCCAAGCTCCTTCCTTTGGATAAGGACAGTAGAGCCATGGAAGGGATTGGTAAAAAGGTATACACTTCAGCTGCTTTTAGCCTTCAGGGCCGTCATTTAGCAAACTTGTATAACACCGTACAGTCCTGTCTTCTTCACAAATTGAGAAGATTTTTTTGATATGCCTGACCATGAGGGTAAGGCCTCAGCTCTCTCCTTGCTCAGTTCCACTTCTCAGGTTTCCCATCACACTCTCAAATGCAGTTATGATGCAACAAATGCATCTTCCATGGCTGCCGACTCTGGCTCTATGATGAGGCACTATTCCTGGTTTCACCTTCAGGCCTTGCCAGTTGATATCAAGCAAAACTTCTGGATGCTCCCTTGGATAACCAAAATTTGTTTGATACTGCTGTGGCTGAAATTTTCAAGACCCTACAGGATCAAGATAAGGTCATGAAAGATTTGAAGCAGATTTTTGCCTCACCTATCCCCAAGTTTCACAGGAACTATACCAGTAAAACTGCTTTTTTGTGCTGACTGCCTAGACAGTCTTTCAAAGGTGTGTATTTTACTGATAAGTAAACACCCAGACTACAGAAGCAGTCCTTTCCTGACAGGTCTACAGCTATATGACTGCCCTCCCTTCTTGGCCAAGTTTCCTTGTCCTTCAGGCTTTCTTTATCTTTTCCAGTTTGGCAGGTGATTACCACAGACACCTGGGTTCTCTCCATTATCCAGCATGATTAATTTGACCTGTAAAACCCTTCCCTGTTTTTCCAGTTTTCCCCAACCCCGTGCTGAACAGCTTCCCCATTTTCTAGGAATGTTGCAGGGTCTGATGGACCTAGGTACCATTGAACTAGTTCCGCAGACAGAGAGGGGTTTGGGTTTTTATTCCAGGATGCTTCTGGTCCCCACCAAGGAGTGGTCTTGAATGCCTGTCCTAGATTTCTCCTTTCTGAATAGTATACTGAATAATAATGCCTTTCTTTTGATGGCTCTCTCTTCAGACTGTTTCCTTTGTTGCTCCTCCAGGCCTTTCTAGTTGCCTTTAGTCTGAAGGACACTCTTCACATCCCTATCTACCCTCTATTCAGGAAATATTTATGTTTGTCTGTCTGTTCATCTCATACTCAGTTCTCTGCTTTGCCCTTTGGGGTTTCAGCAGCCCCAAGGGTGTTCACTAAATGTCTAACCTCTGTAATAGCCTTTTGCATGATTCAGAGCATTCATATATTTCCTTATCTAGATGACCTCTTGCTTCAGGCTCCATCCCATTCCAGTCTGGTGCAGGATCTTTACTCCACTTCTATTGCACAACCTGGGGTTCACTGTCAACCTTCAGACATCAATGCTGACGCTGTCTCAGGGTCACATTTTCCTAAACTGTAGATTCTAGACTGTTCCAATACTGGCATCTCTTCTGCCTCCAAGGTTTTGTCCCTCACATTATTTTTTGTCCCTGCTTCCCCTGTTCTGCCTTCCAGCAAGAGAGTTTTCAGGGCTCTGGGGTTCATGGCCTCCAGCATCTCCTTGCTTCCCTGGGCCATGCTTCATATGAGGAAGTTTCAGTGGTACCTGAAATCAGTCTGGCTTCAACAGCTGCACTTGGCTGGACCATCTCATCCTTCTGCTATCTTGTCCCAGTCTGGAATTTCACTGGTGAATTCGGCAGCTGTCCGTCAATCCACGTGTTCCTTTCCACCCTCCTCAGCTATCTCAAGAACTCATCACAGGTGCATTAGAGCTGGGGTGGGGAGATGCTTCAGGCATCCTGAAGTACAGGGCCTTTGGGACGCAGAGGGTGGATCACATTGATATCAAGGAAATGCAAGCTTTCATTCTGGCCCTTCAAGCTTTCCATGCGCTCTGGATACCGCGTCCCCTGAAGGCTTATACAGACACCACCACTGTCTTATGGTACATCAACAAACAAAGGGGCATGAAGTCTCAACCTTTTTTTGCAGGTTGGCACTTCAAGCGTAGGATAGAGCCATTAAACTCCAGGTCACCCTACAGACACCCTGCATACCTTTATAGAGTGCATTCTTGTGGTAGATTTTCTCAACAGGTGCAGAACACAGTGGATGCCTCACAAGGATGTGTTTCTGGACATAGCTCATCGGTGGGATATTCAAGTAAATTTTTGTCTCCCCTCTGAATAGGCAACTCTTTAGTTCTGTTCCAGACTCCCAAGTCCTTTGGCTTTGGAAGGTGGATGCAATGCCTTTTTCTTGTAAAGGAATGTTCCTGTATGCCTTTCCTCCCCTTCATTTCTTCCAAAGGTCCTTCACAAAATCAGAAAGGACTCTTCAAAACTCTTGTTGGTGAGTCCCTTTTTGGCCCAGACAGCACAGCTTCCCTTTCTTATTCCATCTGGCCAGGGGCGGTCATCGCAAGTTACATCACCACATGGATCTTCTCACACAGGACAAAAACACTCTCCTTCACCCTCACCCTGACCACTCTTCAGATGCCGCTTAGTGTGATAGGGTTTGATCCCTTTCTGTCCTCCGTTTTCTGAGGACATGCTTAGGGTCCTGCAGGATTAATTGATGGTGAGCTACGTCCTTAGATTTAGATATAGAATTCAAATTTAGATATAGTTTTAGTTATAGTCATGTTGACTTGTTTATGCTACATCGTTTGATATATCTTATATATTAATTTAAATTTTATATATATACATTATATTTCTACATTATTTTTATTATTTTTTTATTTTTTATTCATATATTTTTTTATTTTTATTTATATTTTTATATCTTCAATATGGCATGTATGCACGATGTAAGCTCATAATTTATAAGTTTTGGTACATTATAGCCGTTACCGATTTTCATGTTAGATGTCCTAATTTATGTATGCCTTCATACTCTTTAAGGCTATGAGTTCGTTGGCTTTTATCGAGTGAATTGTTTCTATTCTTGTTTTTATAATAGTCCATCACGGTGTATTGGATGTCATTTTTAATAAGTTTTATTTGCTTATGCTTACGCTTATAATAGATTATAATCATTTGCATATTACATTCCAGGTTGCTGTTGGTTTTTAATAATGGCACCTTAAACGTTTCAGTAATGGCACCTTTAAATGATCATTAGAGGGAAGGGGGGCGCGTTTTTAACTGTTTTGGAATATTTAAGGACTTGTTGTAATGGCGCAAATTTATTTATTCATCTGAAGAAGTTGGGGCAAGGCGCCAACGAAAAGCTTTGGTTAATAGCTAAATAAAATCATTCCATTTATTCAGTGTGTTCGTCCTTTCGTGGTGGAAATATTTAAACTGGACTGGGTTGATATCCTGGTGTATCCGGATTTGGCGGTGGTTTGGTTCAGTAGGGTCCTGCAGGAGGCCAGGAAGTCCAATACCAGAAATCATGTATGTCTAAATTGAAGAGATGTTCTGTTCATCTTGAATATCACCAGGGTGCCTTTTCAGTGGTGGTCTCCTCTTGATTCTTTCCTACCTGTGTGAGCTGCATGCTGGCTTGGCATATTCTTCAATGAATTGTCAGTCAGCCACTTACTCCTCCTTTGGCCTCTAGGCTTTGAGTTTAAGCAGTTTCTCAAAGGCTTCCTTCTTATAAACCCCAAAGAAAGCCCATTCCTCCTCCTTGGGATCTTAATTTTGTCCTTGAACAGCTGACTGAAAGCTCCTTTTGAGCCTGCTGTTGCTGCTTTGCAACATTGCACCTGGAAGACTGTTTTTATTGATTGTTTTATCCACTGCTCGAAGGGTTTCTGAGCTGCAGGCCTTAATGGTGGTCCCTTCTTTTTTGTTTTTTTGTGAGGACAGGGCGTCTCTGTACAAATCATCCTTTTATGCCAAGGTGGTTAATGATCTGTCCCTTAAGTAGTCTATCCAGCTTTGTTCTTTTTTCCCTTCTCTGCAGTCTGCTAGTGAGAAGGTTCTGCATACTTTGGATTTGCATAAACAGCTCAGATATTATGTAGACAAAATTAAGGCACGTCTTAAATCTGATCAGCTTTTTGTTTGTTTTTATACCAGGAGATTGGGTTTGGCAGTTTGTAAGCAAACCAGCTCCTCCTGGATTGCTAGGCCATTTCTTTTTCTTTTCATTTTAAGTATTTGTCTGCTTCCATTAGGGCTCATTCTACCAGAGTAATGGATTCCTCTGGGGCATTCTTCAAGGGTTTGGAAACTAACTCCACCCTTGAAGCTGCTATTTGGTCTTCGGTTCACACTTTCCCAAAGCATTGCAAATTGGATGTCATTTCCAGGGACAGCGCAGGTTTTGCCGAGACTATCCTTGCCTTCTTCTCCCTGCCATTATTGTAGCTTTTGTATTCTCCCAGAGATGATGACTACTGCAACGGTGATATGTAAAAGACATATAGTTGTATAACACCTTTAGCAGTAATTTCCTTTTCACTGTTGCAGTATTCAATCCTTCTATCCCGTCCCCTTTTCCTATCTCTTTTTGCATGGGAGGTATTTTAGTACTGGCCGAGAGGTTCCTGACCATATCTTTCTACATTCCTTTTTCTTGGTGGACATGTCTTCCTTTCAGCTGGGGGTTCTAGTTTTCCTGGGGCACCTCATTTCTGTGTTGGGAGTATACTTGTATCACTTTTATACCCTACACTTGCATGGGGAGCATAAGTCTGATGTATGACACTCCCTAGGTTGTAAAGGCTTTGGTATACTGGCTGGACATTGTTCTATCCTTGGCAGGAGATCCCAGACATGATGAATACTGCAACAGGGAAAAGGATATCTACTTGTATGGTAAGGTCTACAGAACTGTACTTTCAGTCAGGAGATTGATTGGAGAAGCTTGCATACAGATAACAGTAAGTGCAGAACTTGCAAGGCTCCCCATGATGTGGGAGAGAGGTAGGGCAAACTCTCTTGCAGCAGTATGACACCACTACCAAGCGTCTTTGATTCCCACACCAAAGAATGTGAGGAACAGTACGAATCGACAAGGGAAATGTTTGTTAATTAATGAATTACATAATAGTGAACATTTTGATATTAATTCTGTGGAGCGCTTATTTTAAGATGGTTTCTTAGTTTACAGATGATGATCATCATGTTACACTGCTGCAGTCATTGCACTTGGGTTATCCTGCCATCAGGCGGTCCCGCAGTCGGCCAGAGTTCCAAAGTCTTGGTCCGACGTTGGTTGCTGTCGCCTCCTCCATGACGTCAGTGTGTCAGGGGTATATAAGATGCAGCCGACACCATTTTCTTCAGTCTTTCTTGCCGTGCGGTGCCCGAAGAAGAAGCAGTTTGCAAGTGCCGGTCGGCTGACTCCTGAGATTTTCATTCCGAATCCAGAACCGAAGTCTTCTAAAAAAGCTAAGTGCCCCGTTGGGTAAACTTTTTCTTGCCTCAGACCGATGTCAGTAAAAGTTAATAACTGTATTTATTGTGGGAAGCAAATACCTCATAAGGATTTCCACTCATACTGTATTCCATGCCTAGGCCCTGACCACGATGTCACTGGTTGTCGGTTTTGTGCTAGGTTTAACAAGCACACTATTAAATGTCGGTTTGATTTTGCCCGACATTGTTTTGGTAGAAAATTCAATTACACCATGCCGTCGGAAATTCCGATGACCGTAATGCATAAAAAGCGCAAGGACAAGGACAGGCATCCGAGGCCCAAAACGGACGACGAGACCTCTTCTAGGCCAGTCGCCGGTTCTCTGGTTTTCAGCGAGGTGCCTACGCAGCCCCTGACGACCGCTTCCACAGAACCACAGACCGCCTTCGACTCCCATGTGGAGCTGGCTGGGCCTTCAGTTTACCGATCCTAAACCTACCGAGGAAACTGAAGTTGCTGAGCAATCCACAGCTACAGAGGGTGTTTTCAGACCTACCCAGTTAACTATTAAACCCTCTGTTAAGTCTAAGCCCCCCTTAAAGACTAAGAAACAGACACAACTCTCTCCAGGACAGGCTTCCATGCCTAAGAAACAAATGCTAAAAATGGCCGAGGACCTAATCACCCTGATCAAGGGGTCCCATCCCCCTCCTGATAAAAGGCCCAGACAGGATGCAGACTATGAATCTTCTGACCAGATGTCCATTTCCTCTGCCTCTTCCTCAGACCTAGGATACTCTTTACCCCCTTATGAGGATTCTGATGCTGAGGAATTAATTCCATCAGCCTCTCCACCTGAGGATTACTCCTTTGGGGAGACCTTACATACCATGAGAGAGCATTTCCATTGGGAAGGCCAGGATTACTCAGAATCCAAGAAAAGACTCAGAGACTTTCTTTTATTGCCCCAACACAGACCTCCTGCTATCTCACCAGTTTTTGACATTGTGGATGATGTGTACACTGAATCCAGTTTGAACCCTGACACCTTACCCCCAGCTCCAGTTAAACCTCATAGATATTACAGAGTCCCTGACTCTCACAGATTTCTGTACAAAAGCCCTGTCGCTGACCCTGAAACTATTTCTCAGGGACCCAAAGGGATTAAGGCCTCATCAGCAAAAAACCCAGTTCCCTCTGACAGAGATTCCAGAGCATTAGACAGATGGGGAAAGAAGGTATATACGTCTGCCACTTTAGCAATGAGAGCCTTGAATTGCCAGTTTCACATGCTTAAAATATCAGCAATTTTTGATGTCTCATTTGAAACAAAAGATGCTTCCAGATTCAGATCCTCCTAACTTAAAAGAAATGCAGGATTTATTGCATGCAGCTGAACAAGTAGGAAAACATACTTTGCAATGTGGGTTTGATTCCTTAGAGGCCTCCTGTAGAGCAGCAGTTACAGGCTCTGTCATTAGAAGGCATGCTTGGTTAAAAGAATATACGTTACCAGATCATGTTAAGGTCAAATTATTGGATGCACCTTTACAGCGGGATTTGCTGTTTGGAGTTAAGGCAGAGGAGGTATTAAAGAAGATGGAGGATAAGGCAAAATCTATGCAAATGGGGAAAGATTTCCTACAGGTTCAGCCTCCTCATTTTAGCAGAAATTGGCCAACAAACAATTGGTCCTGTCCAGTCACAGATAAACCTCAAAGGGGCAGATACAGATGTCCGAGAGGTAGAGGTCAGACGCAAGGCCTTTACAGGCCTCGACAATGGGGCACACCAGGCCAAAAAGAAGGGGAAGACAGGCCTCAACCTTATAAAAAACAGCATCAATGACTTTCCACTACAGCTGCCAAACAGCTCTCTCTTGGCAGCCCCCTTAGGAGGAAAACTGGCACTTTTCTATCACAACTGGCATTGCATCACCAAAGACAAATGGGTTCTCAACATTGTATCTCAAGGTTACAGGTTCCATTTCTACACCTTTCCAAGGCTAAAAAGAATGCCAAATCTGCCACCAAATTAATGGGCAGAGACTCAAAAACAAATTACAGCACTCATGGACATGAGAGCTATTCAAAAGGTACCAACACAGGAACAAGGACAAGGATTTTACTCAAGACTCTTTCTGGTTCCCAGAAAGGACAAAGCCTGGAGACCCATTCTGGACCTTTGTACACTAAACTCTTACCTGGATGTTCCGAAATTCAAGATGTTGACACTACAGCAACTTCTTCCCATGCTGGGCAAGAAAACTTGGCTCGTGACTTTGGACCTCAAAGAGGCATACCTGCATGTCAGACAAAATTGCAGAAGATACCTCAGATTTATAGCTGGTTCAATACATTATCAATTCTCTGCACTGCCCTTTGGATTATCTACTGCGCCCAGGGTCTTCACAAAGTGCCTGGCACCAGTAATTGCATTTTGCAGGCAAAAAGGAATTCAAATTTATCCATACCTGGATGACTGCCTGATTCAAGCAGAGAGCAAGGACATTCTACTAAAGTATCTGGCGTACGTAAAAAAGTTATTAAGTTGCCTGGGGTACACAGTAAACGAAAATAAATCAAAACTAGTGCCCTCACTACAGATAATATTCCTGGGTGGCAGCTTGAACACAACAGCCCAGATGGCTTATCTCACGCCAGACAAGCAAGGACAACTGACTCAATATTTTCAATTAATGGCAACAAAAACCCAACTCCCTGCAAGAAAAATTCTGCAGGCCTTGGGCTACATGACATCTTGCATACTACTAATTCCATATGCCAGACTGCATATGAGGAAACTACAATGGTACCTAAAGAGTGTATGGTCTCAACACTGTCAAAGTTTGGAAACAGTTATGCCACTAATTCCTTGCCTACAACAGGAGTTTTGGTGGTGGGCACAAGCTTGTCACCTCAACAAGGGACAGCCTTTCACTCATCCCACAACCAGGCAAACACTGACAACAGATGCATCGGATTACGCCTGGGGAACACACATGGCAAGAAAATCTATCCAGGGCGAGTGGCCCACAGAGCAAAGACATCTCCACATCAACCTAAAAGAGATGCTAGCTGTACAAAATGCTATTATAGCTTTCAAGGACCTACTGCATCCAGGACAATTACTATTAAAGACAGACAACACCACGGTTATGTGGTGCATAAACAAGCAAGGGGGCACACACTCCTACCCCCTCTGCAGACAAGCCATGACCTTGTGGAACACAGCTCTAAACTACCAAGTTCATCTACAAGCACAATTCCTGCCAGGAGAGAAAAACACACTGGCGACGACCTAAGCAGAAACATTATGGACCCTCACGAATGGGAACTGAACCCACAAATATTCAGAATGATACAAAAATGGTGGAGCCCGGACATAGATCTGTTTGCTACCCCAAAGAACTGCCAATTACAGAAATTCTGCACAAGGAGCTACCATCCACAAGCATGGCAAGTGGATGCCCTCTCATTCAGCTGAAAAAAACTACAAGTATACGCTTCCCCCCTTTACCTCTCCTTCCAAAGGTACTCATAAAAGCCAGGCAGGAAGGGCCAAAAATGATACCGATTGCACCAGACTGGCCACGCCAGCACTGGTACCCAATCGTAAAGAACTTAACACAAGAACCACCCTGGATTTTACCACAAATTCCACAGTTGCTGACTCAGCACAACAATCGGTTACTTCACAGCCAGCTAAAGACCTTAAATCTAGCTGCATGGAAAATTCCTTAGTCAAGCAAGCAATGCCTCTCTCCAAAGCTGTCATGGATGTCATTCTGGAGGCCAGAAGGCCTAGCACCAGGAAAGCATACTCTGACAAATGGAAGAGATTCTGTGCCTGGAACCAAGAGCACAGCCTTGACCCTCTTGTCCCAAACATTCCTCAGATACTGCAATACTTAACTGAGATGCTGGACAAGGGTCTCTCTTTTTCATCCATTAAGATTCATGCCTCAGCTATCTCTGCTCATTACAACACGGATCCACCAATTTTTTCTAATCCTTTCCTCAAACAATACCTCAGAGGAGCTAAAAACATAAGACCGCCCCGCAGAGCACCAACATCTACTTGGGACCTGAATTTTGTTTTGGAAAAATTAACTTTACCTCCTTTTGAGCCAGCTAACAGCAGAAATAAAATACATCTCTTGGAAAACTGCTCTGCTACTGGCAATAACATCAGCACGAAGAGTTTCAGAATTACAGGCACTAATGGCAGTGGAACCTTTCCTCATCTTCCACCAGGACAGGGTGTCTTTAAGAACCAACCCTACTTTTATGCCAAAGGTGGTATCAAGTGTGGCTCTAAACCAAACTATTCACTTGCCAACATTTTATCCAAAACCACAGAACAAAGGGAGAGACTACTACATTCTTTGGACATTCACAGGCAGTTACGCTTCTACTTGGACAAAACCAAAGCTTTCAGAAAATCTGAGCAATTATTGGTTGTATACGCTGCAGGAGCACAGGGAAAAGCCATTTCAAAGCAGACTATTTCAAAATGGATAGGGCATTGTATATGCTTCTGCTATACCCACCATGGGAAACCTGTACCTAGCAGCATTAGATCTCACTCCACCAGGGCAACAGCCACTTCAACTGCCTACCAAGGATATTTTGGAAGCAGCAACATGGAGTTCTGTCCATACCTTCACCAAACATTACCATTTGCCTTTATACTCCAAATCCAGAACTGGCTTTGTCACTGCTGTTCTGCAGGGCCTTATAGCCACCCCTAATGCCTTATAGATCCAGCCTCCCTACCTCAGCTTTGGGATTCCACACAAGTGTAATGACTGCAGCAGTGTAACACGATGAACATAGTACAGTTTTGTACCTATCATAAATATAGATGTTTGAGTGTAAACACTGCTGCAGTCCAGGTTACCCCCCCCCCTCCTTCCTCTCTTACTTTCTGGTATTTACCTAGGGCATATACCCTTTACTACCTATGGGGAGTATTTGCTGGTAACTAAAAATGGTTGTTTGCTTTTCTTTTGTATTTTTTACTAAGCAATTTGTATTGCCTACCTATTTGGGGGCACCTGACATCTGGGGCAAGAAAAACTGAAGAAAATGGCGTCGGCTGCATCTTCTATACCCCTGACGCACTGACGTCAGGGAGGAGGCGACAGCTACCGATGCCAGACCAAAACTTTGGAACTCTGACTGACTGCGGGACCGCCTGACGGCAGGATAAACCCAAGTGTAATGACTGCAGCAGTGTTTACACTTGAACATCTACATTTATGGTAGGTACAAATCTGTACTTTCTTCGTGTTTCACTGTTGCAGTCATTACATTTGGGTAATCCTGCTGGCAGGTTGCTCTCAAGTCGGCCTGAATTCCAAAGTCCTGGATCCTGTGTCGGCTGCTGTCCACCCCTTCCCTGACGTCAGGTCATCAGGGGTATAAAAGAAGCAGCCAACGCCATTTTCTTCAGTCTTTCTTGACGCGCAGTGCCCGAAGCAGAAGCAGTTCGCAAGTGCCGGTCGGCCGACTCCTGAGAGGAAATGTTTGTTAATTAATGAATTACATAATAGTGAACATTTTGATGTTAATTCTGTGGAGTGCTTATGTTAAGATGGTTTCTTAGTTTACAGTTTTAGTGAGATGGTTATCAATGATGGACATTTTATTTAGTTGAAAAAAGGGGTTTCACATTTGTTCCTAGTGCAGATCGGGCATAGCCAATGTGTTGATTAATTTAAAAGGTGTATAAAAGACAGATCAATTTGAGTTTTTTTCAGAACAAACCAACCCTGTTACTGACAATAGGTTAATTATTAAAAGGAGTACTTTTATGCCTCCTACTAACCCCACTATAACTTTGTTTGAACAAGGGAAGTTATTAACCAGAAAAACAAAGTTAAATGACAGTTTAACGGTTGATGAATGGAACTGTTTGAAACAGTTGTCTGAGAGAAAAGAATATAGAATTATGAAGCCAGACAAGGGTGGGGGGCTGTGATTGTCACATTTGGTTTATGTATCTAAAATGTATGAGATCCTAAATGCTGTATTTGTGAAATGTGGCATGTTGTTTTGAAATAAGCTTACTGATAGTAAGGCCATTTGTGATATTTGCAATTGATGTTTTTTGTAAGCAAATTGTTACAAATTAGTAATTGCATCCTTGATGGTTTCTGTGTTTAGTGGGCATTTGGCTTTGAGGATTTTTCTGAAACATCTAGCTCCATTATAAGCCATTGCAATGTGCAGTTGAGAACATTTTGGCAATCCTTTTGTAAACAGTGGGATCGATGGTTTGCTGGATCTTGTTTGATAATTCTCAACTTTTGTGAAGAACGTGTGGAAGTCGATGTGTATGGTAATTCAAAGCTGAGTTTTTTTTTTTTTTGCCAGATGCCAGAGATACCATGCAGTGGAAGCCAGTCTGTGTGCATCCATTCACCAGGTGGGTCTCATCTCAGCATAAGGAGGACCTTATTTTCTTCAGGCTATAAATGCTCCCATGATCAGGGAGTAGAGCAAAGGTGCCAGGGCTGTTGTACTGGTATTAGTTCTATTCTCCTTCAGGCATGCTGAGCTTACATTGTGGAAATGGGTATGTAGTGAGGTCATGAGGGAGCTGCTGCCACCTATGTGATGTGCCTGTCATTTATCTTCCCACATTACAGTAAGGTTCTCTCTTCTCACCATGGTGCCAGTATCAGTACTGGAGCTAATGTCCTGGTGTGCCCTCAGTATGTTCCCTTGTGCATGCATACCCAGCTCCTCCCACCAAAAAAGAGATGAACAAGCATTACCTCATCATCCCCCCATCATTGTCTCTCCCAGTTCCCAGGATACTGGTCAGACCCTGTCATCTGGGTCAAAGTTAGGGCTTCATCCTTTCTCACCACAAATTCAGCAGTGAGTGTAGGTTTTTTGGTAATGGATAAATTTGGACTCTGTCTTTGAAATGAAGTTTCAAGGTTCTTTTTTTTGGGGGGACTGTGGTCTCCTGTGAAAACAGGTAGGAAAATAAGTCTACAGTAAACATTAGTATTTCTGTTATGAAAGGCATTCAGAGCTGTCATCTGACAGGATTGTTTCACATAAAAGTGGACAACTAAGTCATGATTTGGTATGCAAGTAAGGGATTATAAATTTGCATTGTCTTTCAGTACTAGCCATGCAAGACTGAGCAGTAGTATTGTTCAAGAACCTCCTACTGCAAGCAGTTCAACTACACAGTGCTGAAAGTTTTCTGTTTGTCTATGTTATGGGTAGGAGTTCATCTTCATGTTTTGGTTTCCTTATCTTAGAGGCCACCCCAAGTAACATACATCTTCCTGTCTAGTTGAGGCAGGTGGTCTTTTCCAACTCTTTAAGACCTTACTTTTCATTCAGCATTGGAGTGTCCATTAACTTGTCTTCTGTATGCTGGATTTTCAATTCCATAGCAGCTTTTCTTGTGTGCAAGCCCTGTCAGTCCTTGAGAAAATAAGGAAGCTCAGCAGGGGGCTGTTTTGCCCAATCCCAGGCATAATAAAATGCTAGACATGAACCCATGCCTATGTTGGCTATGCCTGCTGATCTCAGGTTCTCTCTATATAGGGGGTGATCTAAAGTTGAATGCCAGCCAAGTCGGTCAGAAGATAACATGAAGTATTCCTCTATTAGCCACTTTGGCAAGTGGTGTTCAAGTGCTTCATCCTTCAAACAAGATGAAACCAATTTTAGATTGTTTTTTGGGTGAGATGAGTTTTTAAGTTTCCTGATGAAGGCTTTGTGGTCAAACTCTAGATGGAGATAGGTTCCCCTATCCAAGAGCCTAGCCAAGAGTTTAGCCCATGTTTAGACAAATTGGCACCCAATGCCCATGTCCAGCAGGGACATGGGTGGAACCCCAGGGGTATATTTTTTCTTTCCCATCCAGTTATCCAGGTTGCGCTTAAAAAGGGGTAAAGAGGTACTCTGCTTGATGTGGAGAGGGAGTCTATTCCATAGATGAGGGAGTCTCTGGGACACAAATCTGTCCCGACAACAAGTTCTGTTGATGTCACAGACCAGGTTGAGGCCATGAGTGCGGGTTACTTGAGTGGAGCTTGACTTGCGGATATGCAGCATTCCCATCGAGGTGGGGTCCCATGATCGCCTTATATGCCAGACAGAGGTCACCTCTGAGGAGTGTGTATGAAACTGAGTAGAGGGATAGGGCTTGTAGCCTGTGTGTGGTAGATGTTTGAGGCCCTGGATTCAATTGGTGAGGAACCTCTGTGGTGTCTCCAGCTGCTGCATGTGCTTTGCTAGGTACATGCCGAAAGGTGCATTGTACTCAATAATGGGTCTTATAAGGGAAGAATGCAGGGATGTTATAACCTTGTTCCCATATGAGATACCCTTACTTATGAGGTGGGCCATGTAGAAGGCTATCCGTACCACGGAATCAACATGGTGGATAAAAGTCAGGTTGCTATCAACCTGGGTGCCCAAATCCCTCACGACTGAGTGTTTATGATGTTGTTGTTAATGTGATCATTTTTGGGGGTGTCACTCTCCCCAAAGGGGATAATGATGCAATTTTTGGTATTCAGCTTGAGGCCATGTTTCTGGCACCAGTCATTTGTCTGAGTGAGACCCTTTTGGAGGATGTCCACATCAATCTTGCCTTTCTTTAAAGCCTGGTCTTTGCACACAGTTGAGGGTTCGGTCATTACTACCGCTCAAAAAAGGCTAGTCATCATTTCAGTGGCAGGGGGCAGCTAAAACGTTGACACATGATAGAATATAATCAACCAAGTTTTGGACCATATGCTTAAGAAGTATAATAGGTTGGCAGTATGGAGCTCTGTTTGTGCCTTTTATTGCTTGGAGAGCTACCTCTTGTGTGTTGCCACCCAATCTTTTGAGCCCGTTACCCAACAGCTCTACACATCTGCCATGTAAATGATGTCTCAGGCATTGTATGAGTTTAGGCTGCTCTCTGTGAGAGCTAATTCAAAGAAGGGAGTTCTCAGTCATTTCTTATCTAATGGGGAGGGGTATTTGGATGGCTACAAGCACCCCTTTTTGTTTTTCAGGGAGATGGACAGTGGTACATAACATATAGTCAATGTGGACAAGCCTTACTTTGTGGAAACTGTCATTCTTAGATGTTCTCTGTCATCCCTTGGGTTTACCCCAGAAAAGGCTGAACCAATATTTCAGGAATGGGGGAACCATGTTTTATCCCCCCCTCTAGAATCCACTTTAAAGAATGCAAACTTTGTATTCTGAAATCTGAGGTTCTGGTTCTTTAGCTAAACTGCTAAGAAGACAAAATGGAGCGATATACTATCAGAGCATTAAAGCATTTTTGTATGTGTTTTTTTTAGCCCACCATACACATTTTTCTACCTTGTCAGTGAATAAAGGAGTGTAAATGAAACTTTGGACAGGGTGGGTCACCCTAATTCCACAGGACTGCTTCAACTCTCCCATTTTCAGTCCTTCCTTGTTAACCAGGTTGCAGAAAAGCTTGCAAAAGTCCATGATTGCAGGGTCAGAGACTGTAGTTAAGGACCTTGATTTACGATTCCTCAGTGTATTTAGGTGCAAGCTACTGTAATTGTGATTTCTAATATTGCAGACAGAATAGTAGTATATAGCAGTGAGGTACCCAGTGGAGAAAAGAACATTCCTCAGTGCACCATATGTGCTGCTCAGGTCACTCGCAGTGCGGTGGTTTAAGATAGCAACATTGGATGTCTGTAGTGTCGGGAGATTTCTGTGTGCCTTTTCACCTTTTCGTCTGGCTCTGCACCTGCAGGTCAAAGTCAGAGAAAATCAGACCTTATTACTGTCTGCCCCTAATAACAAAATGGTGGGGTTTCTGCATCTCTCAGGTCTCTGGCAGCAGAGTAGAGTCTCAAGAGTTTCATCATTAGTGCTATAGCTAGCCCAGGTTTCAGGGGTTGGCTGGTCCTGCAAATACCTGTGTTTATGCTACAGAAGTGACTAATGCTACCAGAAGGAGTTTCACTCGTTAAACTTGTTTTGCTAAGTATGAGTGTTGCATTTTTGTAGGAAAAAAATGTCTCCTTCCAACAGGCAGTTAGTCTTAGATATTTGATAGATAGGATACATGTTTCTGCTGTCCCTGCACATATTGCCTTTATTGGTGGCAGAACTGTGACAGATCACTGGCTTGTGAAGCAGTTCTGCATCTTCTCCCTTTGGAAGAATGTTTCTCTTATGACCTGAGCCACAGGACTGCAGTCTTAGGTGTTGTGGAAGATCTGAAATACTTTTCATGCAAAACACTGCATTTAGTGGCAATTACCAATATCTACAGACTGAGTTTACTTTCAATGTAAACTTATCTTGCTCTCTTGAGAAGATCAGATGGACCTATAAGACATTTTTTGTTTGCTTTGCACACTGCTTTCAGGGCTCTCCTCAAACCAGCTTATTCGTCTCCTCTTCTTCCTAGATGCAAAATCCAGGGAAGATTTACATCATCTGCTCAAGCTTCCATATATTCTACTTGCCCTTTTCCTGCTGACTGTCAAGTTCCTTCTTTGACTCTGCCCACTCATTTTCAGTCACTGGAACATTAGGGTTGGCATAATGGTTAAGGTTGTAGCTTCACATATACGAAGTACAGGGTTGGATTCTGTCCTCTGGTTATTGACTAGGCTTATGATAGTCAGCAAACTGATAGCCTAGTGCTTATCTATGAACCTGTTATGATTACTAATGGGAGCCACTGTATCATAACATTTCTGATGGGACTATAAAAATGTGAAATGCAAGATTGTGTTTTTTTTCCCACATTATAGCGCTTAAAGCAATTGGTTTTCCTAGTATTTTGGTTTGTTTAGCTTGTTAGAAGTTTGGAATGGTGAAAGAAAATGTTTACAATGTGAAAGAAGAGAGTTAATGTATGCACCAACAGCACAGGTATAGCAGTGTTGTTGTTCATAATACTACTGATTTAGTTACAGACTTAGGTTTGCCCATAGAACATCTTGTATAGATAAATAATGATGTTCTAGTTATATATGCTCCCAGAAAAATAGCAGTAGCTCTCAGAAGTAGAAGAGAGTGGTCATTTAAGTGAGTACAAATTTAGGTGTTACGCAGTCAGTTAACAGAATGGACATTTAACGTGGCTACTGTTGTAAACCAAAACACAACTTGTTTTGTATTGATCCAAAAGATCTGAATAAAATGACTAAAACAGCAAATCTACCATTGCTTACAGCTGAAGTTATCTCAAATGCTAAGTTTTTTAATACTAGATTTGTGCCAAGGATATTGTCAGATAATATGAAGAAGAAAGCTCCAAACTGTGCACATTTAATATGCTCTTAGGAAGGTACAGCTTCATTGACTTCTGTTTGGTATAAATTAGGCAGAATAAATTACAAGACTATAAAGAGGAAATATAGACTCGGTAACAAGTTTAAAACACATTGGTCATATTCTAAACTAAAAAAAAAAAAGTGCAAAAGCCTGATGCAGAAAAAACAGAGCAGTTGTGTCAAAACAGTCAAAAGACGTGCAGACATTACAGAGGTTTCTCAGTGTGATGCAGTATGTTGCAAAACGTGTATATCTAAGCCTATAAGGAAGCTGTTAAAGCAAGATGTAGACTGGGTGTGAAACTGTGAATAGAGTTTTGAAATGCTGAAAAAAAGTAGTTAAATACTGCAGTTGTGTTACAAGTAGATGACATTCAGAATGATATACAGTTGTGTTACAAGTAGATGACATTCAGAATGGTATACAAGTTGGAATCCTGCAAAAGAAGCAAACCTCTCCAGTTGGGTCAGGAGCATTTACAGATGTTTAGAAGTTATCCTCCTATAGAAGAGGAACTATTATCAGACCTGTGTAGATGTGAGAAATTCCATAACTGTATTGTGATACGTTAAGGTTTAGACAGAGACCACACAGGCTCATTTTAAGAAGGACTTCATAATGGGTAACTTGAAGATTGCAAAAGATAAATTCATGATAGTGTGATTTGAAGGTGAAAGACAAACCAGGCAATGAGAGTGGCACATGACAGATATTGTAGTAGCACATGTGTACCAGCGAAGAATGAAGATGTCTCTGGTTAATATTGGAATTGGCATGGCAAAGAAGAAAGTGGGAAAAAAAAGAGAGGTGCTGTCACTGACTTAGAAAAGTGTCTTGTTTTGTTTTTGTGGAGAAAATAAGTTGCCAAAGGCTTTAATGTTTAAAGCTAATAGAATTGCAGCTCCCAGTCAATGGAGTAGTACTTAAGTGAACGCACATTTCATGTTTGTGAAAAACAGTGTGCAAAGAAAGAGCAAGAGATTTATGGTACTGGTTGGAAATGTAAGTGTATATAGAACAAGTAGTGCAGAGTTCCATTATTTTCAGAATATACATTGCAAGCTACCCAGTGGAATAATTAACTGGCTTTGCTCAGTGGTGGTCATTGTAGGGAAGAGCATCCTAGACACTTCAACAGAGTGAGCATAGATTTGTTCCTTTTCAAATGTGTTACATTTTGTATGTATAGATTGTTTCAATTTCCCTGAAACAATCAAACTGATGGGTGCAAGAGTAGATGTAACTAATGTGTAAAAGTCTATGTTGTTGAGACAATATACAGTGGATATAGAAAGTGTACACACCCCTGTTAAAATGCCAGGTTTTTGTGATATAAAAAAATGAGACTGCAATCATTTCAAAACTTTTCCCACTTTTAATGTGACTTATGACCTGTACAATTCAATTGAACAAACAAATCTGTTAGGGGAAAATATAAAAGATAAAAAAAAGTACAATACGCTGGTTGCACAAGTTTGCACACCCTTAAACTAATACTTTGTTGAAGCACCTTTTGATTTAATTACAAGTACTTCTTGGGTACACACCTGTCATCAGTTAGAGACTCTGATTAACCCCAAATAAAGTTCAGCTGTCCTAGTAGGAGTTTCCTGACATTTATTCAGTTGCCTGCTACAGCAAAAGCCATGTTTCGCAGTGAGCTTACAAAGCATCAAAGGGATCTCATTGTCAGTGGCAGCTGGTGACTTCAAATCAAAGGGGGGTTGCAGGAGACAGCTGAATGGGTGTGGTCATTGGGAAGGGGGTGTGGCCAAATAGAAAGTGGTAGAGCTATGCTCAACTGCACAGTAACTGGGACTTAAATTAAATACGCTGTCTTGGGTTCCAAACCATCATTATGAGAGTCCAATGAAGACAAAATGAAGTGTAGAAGAAAAAAAAAATTCAATGCATTGGTTACATGACAGCCGACTTGATATCTAGATGGAAAAAAAAGGTTGTGAGGCATGAAAAACTAAATTACTTTTTAAATACATTACTGGAATGCCAGTCAAAATCAAGTATAAAAAAACAAGCACCACACAACTCAAACCACTTCTCCTGGCACTGCAGTTCTAATTATAATTTATATTCAGCTTTATAAAAGTACAAAGTAGCATGCTGAAAGTAGCAATCTCTGTGGTAATCCTCACTTGTAAAAATGTTTCTTATCCAAAAAAGACCTGCTGCCTGACAACTATCTACTTGTTTCATGGGGAAAACATGATCAAAGTTAAAAATGAAAAGCAAAAAAGAAGCAAGCTCAAGATAAATTGCTTAAAGGATTACTGCACAGGTTATGGACCACACGATAGATTGGCATTCTGTTTAGTTTAAGGCTAAATCCTGCAAAGATGACTGCAAGTTTCCAACAAATGTAATGAGGTTCTGAAAATACTGTAATCCTGTCCTTTATTACAAATGCTGTCATATTCATTTCAAAAACCCAAGGCTTATATGTTATCTAGTTATGTAAAATATTCTCTGCATGGCAACAACAAAAAGGCTTTCAATGTTGGTAATTCTTTAACCGTATGTTTATTAAAGCTTACTTACATCTTACAATCTCAGACAAGCTTACCTGATGGTCATTAAAATAATGGTACTTACAGGCACTGCAACATGCATTTTCTGAATAATAAGCATAAATCAACAGTATGGATGGGGGATACTCTGCTCACTTACACTGCATTAACTGCTCCTTGCCTTGCTTGGACACGTCCAGAGTCACTACATGGGGGAGTGGGGTGCAACAAGTATGTCACAATTTGAAATGTCTCTGGCTGATGGTGATGGCCCTGACACATTTGTCATACCTCTCAACCTCGGAGCAAGAAATCTGGACAAAGCCATGAATAGAAGTGGGACAAAGACCCAAAAATAAGGACAATTTTTAAATATTGCTCTTATAAACTTAAAAAGATAATATAATAGTAGGTCTTGCATTAGTATGGATTTTCTGAAGGGTATGAAATCTGAAACAAATGTCTCATTTTCTAAATTCAATCTTTAATGATTTGCCACTAATATGCCAAAAAACACACTGTTATGAAAAATGGGCCAAACGTGATGCAAAAATATAAAATAGACGCACAATACAGCTGGGAACCTGTCAAAGAAGGGACACTTAAATATTAGTACTGTTAACTTAAGCAGCTGACAAAATAGAGATTCTACATGCATTTCTGAAATAAAAGTAATCTACAACTCTGATCATTACAATTTATTAATTGTAAACCCTCTATGTTTTCTTCCAAAATTGCCATTTTGCGGAGGGATTTATTAGAGGGAGAGCAACATTTTGAGCCAAAAATGGGGACAGTTGAGAGGTTTGGATATACCTAATTCTATAAAGAGATTTATTTGCGGGCACCTCTCAACGCATTAAATCTGGACATTGCCAAATATATTGGGGGACCATACAAACAGTACTAAAATTTGCTGTTGTATAAACTTAGTTGATAGAATAACAGGTCTTGCTTTAGCATGCATTAAAACTTCCTTGGCTTGAAACTCATATTAATTGAAACAGCATTGAAACCCACATTCAAAGAAAATACCAGTGGTAGATAAAGATTAACTTTGGGCTGTTTTCATATCATAGGCCCCTTGCACACAACACATACATGTGTTCTTTGATACACCTTCCTGATGGTATTAAACTATATTCCTTGTATAATACAGTACAGTTGTTAGAGGACATTTTGAATTTATTGTTTTGAACATTTTTCCAATAAACAATGTAACAAAATACATGCCCAACTAATGACAAAACTGCCCAATTCAGAACATTTCCATCATAAAAGTCTACCCAAACAGTATCAGTAAATATGCACAATCTCTGCAGAAGTAAAAGTCAACTAAATAATTCCACGTTAAAGAGATCTGTAACTAATGAAGAGGTTGCTACTAGCAAACAACTCTATATTTCATTGTTTCATCTACAAATAAAGTTCCTATTGCCCTAGAGGAGTAAATTGCCTAATTACATTAAAAAATGATAAGCTAGTAGTATTGCTATAGAGAATGGATGGCAAACTGATAACAGGTTCATAGTTACTAGGTATCTCACAGTTCAGACTAATGGTGAGTATGGAAGAGAGGTGAAGAAGAGAGTACAGGCAGGGTGGAGTGGGTGGAGAAGAGTGTTAGGAGTGATTTGTGACAGAGTAGTACCAGTAAGAGTGAAAGGGAAGGTCTACAAGAGGGTAGTGAGACCAGCTGTGTTATATGGGTTGGACGCAGTGGCATTGACAAAAAGGCAGGAGTTGGAGCTGAATGTGACAGAGTTAAAGATGTTAAGATTTGCACTGGGTGTGACAAGGGTAGACAGAATTAGGAATAAGTATATTAGAGGGTCAGCCCAGGTTGGACGGTTTGGAGACAAAGCCAGAGAGGCGAGATTGCATTGGTTTGGGCATGTGCTGAGGAGGGATGCTGGGTATATTGGGAAAAGGATACTAAGAATGAAGCTGCAGGCAAGAGGAAAAGAGGAAGGCCTAAGATAAGGTTTATGAATGTGGTGAGAGGGGACATGCAGGTGGTTGGTGTGATGCAGAGAACAGGAAGAAAAGGAAACCTGATCCGCTGTGGCGACCCCTAATGGGAACAGCCAAAAGAAAAAGAAGTTACTAGGTATCTCTGCCAAAGAAATCCCAATCCCTCAGAGAGACACGCCCCAGGGATCTAAACCTTGTCACCACAATGAACAAAACATGCTGGAGGGATAGGTTCCTGATGCAGAGACTCCCCAGACTCTGGAATAGACTGCCCCATACATGTCAAGCAGAGCGCCTCTTTGGCCCTCTTCAAAAGGAACCTTGATGATTGGATGGGAGAGTGGAAATTCACCCCGGGGATCACATTAGTCGCCTGCTAGACAGGGGTCCAGGGAAGTAAATATTGTGGGAAGAAATAGCCAGGGAATTGTTATGGCTAGACTTGTATAAGCCCTAGGGCTGATATCCTAGTACCAACCTATGAACCAAAGAGGACATTCTCAGGACAGCAGCATCCACCCCCTTTAAAAGTACAGTATCAGTAATGCATCTACATACTGTGGGAGTAAAACCCA
The DNA here is from genome assembly GCF_019279795.1 of Protopterus annectens. Classification (NCBI taxonomy): domain Eukaryota; kingdom Metazoa; phylum Chordata; order Ceratodontiformes; family Protopteridae; genus Protopterus; species Protopterus annectens. Next base: position 1,029,407,027 of record NC_056732.1, on the reverse strand, counting down.
CAGCCTTCTGCATCAAAAGCAAGTACACTACCTGTGTAGTATTCATAAAGATGAGGAGAAATTTGAAGACCACAATGGATCTTCACTTATATTTTGTTAAGTGCCATATGATTTTCACTAACAGCCTGAGATACTAGTTCAAAAAGACAGAAGTACCTCTGTAAATTGCACTACAGTTTTAGTAATAAAAAACTGAATCCAAGCACTTGGTGTGGGAATAAGGCCACAGACTTCTAATCTGCCAGGATAAAGGTGAGTGCTCTGTACTGCTACCTTTTAAGCCACTAATAAGTTACTAGATCATCATCTTGGTTAACACTCATGATAATTTTCAACACCTAATTCATCAGGTACTGAGAGTGTAGGGTTACTAAGAAATTATTCTCAAAGGGCTGTTCCTACTAACCACAAAACAAAAACCTGTGTGAAAAAATTACAATATAATGGGTTCAAACCATTCATACTCCAATTACTCCCCCTAATTCAGTTCAGGGTTGGGGAGCTAGAACTTAATCTGGCAGTCAGTGAGCACAAGTAGATTGCAATGCATACATTGATAAGCACACACACACTCTCACACTCGCACACACACACTCGCACACACACACTCGCACACACACACTCGCACACACACACTCGCACACACACGCTCGCACACACACGCTCGCACACACACGCTCGCACACACACGCTCGCACACACACACTCTCTCACACTCTCTCACACTCTCACACTCTCTCACACTCTCTCACACTCTCTCTCACACTCTCTCACACTCTCTCTCACACTCTCTCTCACACTCTCTCTCACACTCTCTCACACTCTCTCACTCTCACACACTGCTTAAGCTCCGTAAATAAGCTAAGACTAAAGCTGAGCTCCGTTCCATAAATACATCAAGCTGTACATACACAAGCTCAAATACATTAGCTCCGTTCCGTAAAACATGTCAAGCTGTAAATACATTAAAAAAAAGTTCTGCTTAAGCTCCGTTCTGTAAATACAGTAAAATAAGCACAAGTCAAATACATCAAGCTCTGTTTTGCTTAAGCTCCTGAAACTGTAAATACATTAAAAAAAGCTCTGCTGAAGCTCTGTTCCATAAATACAGTAAGCACAAGCTCATACATCAAGCTATGTTCTGAGAACTGAGAGTAAGACACACACATGCTCCGTAAATACATAAAAAAGCTCCATAAATACATTAAAAAAAGCTCTGCTTAATACATGTTGTTGTGTCTTTCGGCTTTTACCGGTTAGGGGTCGCCACAGCGGAACTCCGGTCCGCTAACAATTGGCAGTAGATTTTTACATGTCGAGTTGCCGGCCCTGGCGCACAACCTTCATTGAAGGTACGCCCATTCACGCACGTCTCCACATAGAAGATGCTCTAGCTGAGAATCGAACAGGACAACATCTTACTGTGAGGCGACAACGCTACCGCAGCACCACCAAATATATTTAATCGCTCTGCTTAAGCTCTGGAAGCTGTGATGTTAAGTTGTCTATCTCGACTTCGTTCTTGCTGGTTGGGATCGGAGCCAATCCTTGGCTCCGACTCGGCCATCTTCTATAGATTGAGAGCTGTTTACTGGCTTGAGGCTACCCCTTATCCCATGATGCCTAGAGATAGCTACCCAGATCTTGTTTGCCGCTTCAGCTGCGAGGTGTCGTTTTTCTGGCTCAGGCTCGTATAAAGTTTTTTGTATAATTTTCTAACTCTAGAATTCTATATTTTCAGTGTTTTATTGTTAACGATTAGTCTTGTTTTTTGTGATAGTGTTTAGTTGTAGTATCCGTTCCTTTCCTTGTAGAACTCATTTAACTTGGAGAGTTCTCCCCACCCCCTCCCCCTATCCTCTTCTTGTCAGGTTAGCCGTTTAGGTTAGAGGCTTTCCTTCTACCTTTCTTTCATAGGCTAGCCATTTAAGTTAGAAGCTTTCCTATTAAAAAAAGAAAAAAAAAACCTTTAGCTATAGTCTTGTAGTACAGTGTGTTTTTTTGTGTAGACTGTATTTTGCTTTGGTAGCTGCTGTTGTATTTGTTGTTTCCTTCTTTCAGGATGTTAAAGGAATCCAAAGAGTCTGGATTCAAGAAGTGTGACTCATGCTGTCAGAAAATGTCTCTGACAGATGGGCACACTTCTTGCGTCTATTGTTTAGGCGCTGTGCACCTGCAGGACTCTTGTTCTATCTGCCATGCCTTTTTGTCCAAGAGTCCTGCAGGAGCGTAAGAATAAGCTTATTCTTAGGGGTCTTTTAAAACCCCAGGATTCACCGGCCAAGAGCCCCTAAATCTACCAAGCCGTCGGTTCCAAGTTCGGAGCCATCCTCGGTTCAAACTCTACCTTCTACTTCGGTTCCGGCTGGCACCGATAAGACTATCTCCCCGTCGGCTGCATCAGAAACATTGGAGCCTTCGTGGAGCCACAAGAGGCTGAGGTCCCCTTCACTGAAATTGGTACATTCGGCTCCTCGGTCTCCATTGTTTCAGAGCGAGTGCAGTCACCGATCCTCTCACTCCTCTCGATCCTTTAGGCTGTCGGATCACGATGTGGAGAGAGTGGTCAGTAGGTTGCTAAAGTTGCAGGCACTTGCCAAGATGTTGTCCACCCCTCCTCAACAGGTGTTGGCTCCATCCACTTCTCTCGATGTTCCTCCTCCGATTCCAATGAGTTCGGAGCTGGAGTTCGTTGGGGTTCAAGTAGTGGAACCGTCAGCTCCGATAACTCTATCTCCTTCGGTTCCAATGTCGGCTTCGATTCCCTCAGTGGTGCTGTCTGTCGAGGGATCTGGGCGCCCGGGTTCCCTCGTCGGCTCCGAGGGGGCGAGTGGCATCGGACCCTTGTCCGACCCCATTGTCCCTCTCGGAGCTTCGGCACAGGTGAGCTCGACTCCTACATCGGCCTCGGAGCCGTCTCCCTTGGTCCGGAGAAAGATTCCGATTTCCTCGTAACCGGAGCTTTCTCTGCATTGCGGCAGGGATGCCTTTGATGTCATGAGGAGTGTGCTGACCACTGAGTCAGCTCCACTATCTGCTCCACCGATTCTGTCCCCTGTAGTGCCTGTGCCAACCGCTCTTCTTCCTCCAGACCCCAAGCGTAGAGAACTGGCACTCCAGGGCACCCCATTGGGTGTTTACTCTTCTTCCGAGGCCTCCCCTGATCATTCAGAGGAGCCCCCTCGTAAGAAGAAGTGCAAGAGTAAGTACATTGACTCCCCTGAGTCTGTCACTTCTGATGCAGACTTAGATGATTCAGAAGGGTCCACGAGATCCTCCTCTGAAGATGTTTCCTTCTCGGACATCCTAGAAATGCTTAAGCAGAGGGGGAACTGGAATCCCCTAGCCCCTACCGAGGATGAGTATGTATTTCTGGATGTGTTCGGTTTCTGACCTTCCACCTCCTGGGTTTCAATGCCTTTCGATCCACTTATGGCAGTGCTGGCTCGAAAGGCGTGGTCAGCTCCGGATACAGTGGAACCAACTCAGAGGAGACCTGGCAAGTTCATCACAGCACCCCAGGATAAGCAGTTCCTTACCAAAGGTGTTCCTGTTGATGCCATGGTGGTAGCAGCAGCCACCAAAAAAGAGTTAGCGGAGACCTCTTCGTCTGTCCATCCTTCTAACAAGGAGTCTAGGACGATGGACAGATACGGGAAGCGAATGTTCGCTTCAGCGACCTTTTCTATGAGGTCACTGAACTACTTATGTTATTTTACCCGGCTTCAGAGGGATCTCCTTAAAGAGCTCGGAGATGCCCTTCAAGATCCATCAGCTGAAGGGGCTCAAGCTAAAGTAGCTTCCCAGCTGGCGATGCTTAATTCTGTAGTTAACTCCTCCATGAGGCTTATTTCCTATGCAGCCGATGGAGCGAGTAGAGCCGCAGGTACGGGTGTGGCCCTTTGGAGACATGTATGGATGTGGCTCTGTAATTTTGCGGAACCCTTTCGAGCGTCATTCACCAACACCCCCTTTGATTGTTCCTTTCTCTTTGGACCACAGGTGAAAGACACTTTGACTAGGTGTGAGCAAGAAGGCAAGACTCTCTCTGCTGTGGGAGTCTGTTTTTCCACTCCTTCTAGACCATAACCCAAAGGTCAGAAGAGTGGCAAAATGTGGTTCTGAAAATCCCAGGGAGCCTTGCCTGACACACGTAGCGATTTTTTTCCTCCAGGGGCAGAGGGGGAAACAATAACAACAGACGCCACCCTCATGGCAGAGGGGGTCCGCAGAACCAGGGCAACAGAGAATCTTTCCCTGATAAGCCCTTTCAGCATCCCTGAAGGGTTGCCCGGCTGCTCACCGGCAGAATTTAACACAAGACAGATGGGTATTGTCCATTGTATCCAGAGGTTACAAAATTCCCTTCTGTCAAACCCCCCTTACTGTCAAGGAAATCCCTTCCAGATGTTCCACCCAATCTGAAGGACCAAGCAGTAATAGAAGTTTCATAACTGCTAGAAAAAGAGTCATCCAGGAAGTCCCGGCAGACAAGCACGGATTCGGAACTTACTCAAGGTTCTTTTTGGTACCAAAAAAGACAGGGGACTGGAGTCCGAATCTGGATCTCAGCAGACTAAACAGGTCTGTACAAAGAACAAAGTTTTGGATGGTCACACTACAGTCCATTCTACCCCTTCTGGGTTAGGACAATTGGATGTGCTCGATAGATCTTCAGGACGCGTACTACCACATCAAGATGAACAGGCACTCCAGGAGATTTCTTTGCTTCCGGCTGGGAGCCAGGCATTACCAGTTCAGAGCTCTGCCCTTTGGTCTCACCGCAGCCCCCAGGGTGTTCAAATATATGGCAGTGGTCACGGCTCACCTGAGACATTGAGGATTCCAGGTGTTTCCATATTTAGACGGCTGGCTCCTCACTGCTACTACCAAGCATCAACTTCTACAAGCCAGGAACTACACAATCACAATCTGTTCCCAGCTAGGCATTACAATAAACTTCGAAAAATCTGCCTTGTTGCCCTGTCAGTCTATCACCTACATAGGAGCAGACTTAGACACAAGAAGCATGTCCGTAAGGCTACCGCTAGAAAGGGTGTCTACAATTCGTCAAAAATTACAAATTCTAATGCAGAGCAAAGTAATCCACGTCAGGTTCGTCCTTCAAACTCTGGGTTTCATGGCAGCAGCTATTCTTCTAATCCTACTGGCCCGCTTTCACATGAGAAGATCCTTCAGTGGCTTCTGTTCACACACTGGTCTTTCCAACAGCTGCCCATGTTACACATGATCATGATTACAGAAGCATGCAAAAGGCACCTTTCCTGGTGGATGGTCTCCCCACTAGTGATTCAGGGCAGACCCTTCATTCAGCCCCATCTGTTTGCCACAGTGACCACAGACACCTCCCTGATGGGGTGGGGGGGCATTATCAGGGCAGGACAGTCCAAGGCACTTTGCAGCCTCACGAGTACTATCTGCACATACATGTCCTAAAAATGAGAGCTGTGCTCCTAGCGTTGCAAGCCCTTCAGGACTCTCTTCCTTCTGGGATCATTGCAATTCAAACAGACAACATGTCAGTGGTGTGGTACATCAACAAGCAGGGCGGAACCAGGTCCTACCCCCTGTGTCGAGAAGCACTGAGACTGTGGCAGTGGGCGATTTCCTCCCAACGTTTTCTGATTGCGACGCACATCCCTGGGAAGTCCAACGTCATAGTGGACAGGCTCAGCAGAGCTATCCTCCTGCCTCACGAGTGGTCTCTGAATCAGGAAGTTGCGGATCTTATCTTCCGCAAATGGGGACAGCCTTCCTGCGATCTTTTTGCCACCCCCTTCAACAGCAAATGCAGCAACTACTTCCCCCTTCTTCCGCTTCCAGGTCACTCACCCATAGACTCTCTAGTCCACGATTGGCCTCAGGGACTTCTTTATGCCCTTCCTCCATTTCCCCTGATTCCAAAACTCATACAAAAAGCAATATCGTTGGGTTGCAAAATGATCCTCATTGCCCCCTACTGGCCTCGACAGATATGCTTCCCGTTCCTGCACCATTACCTTCTCAATCAGCCCTGGACTCTGGACTTGATTCCAGACCTACTGATTCATCAATCAGGCGGGTTGCATCAATCCCTCCAAACTCTCTAGCTCACAGCTTTGTTGCTCCACTTCCAACCTTAGCCAGGCTTCCCAGCATTTCCCCGGCTGTACGTGAGATTGTCTCCTCTCTCAAGTCCACAACCAGGAAAAACTTATGCTAGTAAATGGAAATGTTTTTCCTGTTGGGCAGAGGCTAGGAACGTAGATCCCTTTTCAGCCCCAGTCCACGAAATTCTGGAATTCCTAGCACAACTTTTTCATTCCGGGTCCGCTTCTGCTACAATCAGGGTTCAATTAGCGGCCATTTCTAACTTTCATGTTAGTTTGTCAAATTCAAACATTACGTCTCATAAGCTCTGTAAAGCTTTCTTGAGAGGGACCACTCTCCTTAGGCCTCCAGTGAGAGATCCCCCTCCTCCTTGGGACCTTAATTTGGTACTAACTTCCTTAACTCTGCCCCCTTTTGAACCAGCAGCGTCCTGCTCCATTAAGTTTCTATCTTGGAAGACGCTCTTTCTGGTAGCTATTACTTCAGCCAGACGCGTTTCTGAACTTCAGGCACTATGTATTCGTCCTCCATACTTGTTTTTTCATAATGGCAGGGTTGCTCTGAGGACTAATCCTTCATTTCTTCTGAAAGTCTGCTCAGAAAATAATTTAAACCAATCTATAGACCTTCCTGTGTTTTCCCTAACCACACCAACAAGACAGAGTACAAATTACACCAATTGGACGTTCATAGACAATTGCGTTTTTACCTGCATAGGACTAAGGAAATAAGGAAGTCAGACCAACTATTCCTTTTCTATGCTCTAGGCAAACAAGGTCTCCCAGTTTCCAAGGTGACCTTATCCAGGTGGTTGTCTCACACTATTTCTTTGTTCATTAATTGATAGATGAAAGTGTTACCTATCAAGCCGAAAGGTCATTCTACTAGGGCCTTGGCCACCTCTGTAGCCTTCCAATCTAGGTTGCTCATGGATTCTATTTGTGCAGCTGCTATGTGGGCAAATCCTCATACCTTTATTTCTCATTACAAACTAGATATGATCTCCAGGAGCAGAGCTGACTTTGGTTCCACCGTTCTGAAAAGTCTGTTCCAATGAGCCGCCCAGGATTGTAGGTGCTAGGAACGCTGTCCCAACCAGCAAGAACGAAGGTGAGATAGACGACTTAACATAAAGAAGTTATGTACCTACCATAACGTTCCATGCTAGTTGCCTTCATCTTGCCTTCTTTCTTGCGTCCTACCCTTCATCCCCCTGTCCTTTTGGACCGAGAGGAGTTCTGGTTTCACTGGCTGAGTGTTCTCTGGTTTGTTTACTGACTTAAAGAGCATAACAGGTATACTCAACCTATTTGTTTGGACAGGTTTATTCTCTGGCTATGTCTGGGGTTAGCTATTTCAAACGAGATCTGGTTAGCTATCGCTAGGCATCATGGGATAAGGGGTAGCCTCGAGCCAGTAAACATCTCTCGAGCTATAGAAGATGGCCGAGTCAGATCCCAACCAGCAAGAAAGAAGGCGAGATGAAGACAACGAACATGGAACGTTATGGTAGGTACATAACTTTTTTCGTAAATACATTAAGCAGATGCTTAATTAATACATCAAGCTCTGTTCTGAAAGCCAAGACACACTACTTCTCCGGACTGTTTTTAAAAAAAAAAAAAAAAAAAACTCCGGACTGCATAAGCTCTGTAAGCTTAAGAAACAAAAAAAAAAAAAAAAAAAAACCTCTGTTCTGTTTGCAACAACTGAAAGATTACCTTGGCTGATATGCAGTTAAAGGAGCTGCTTTCTAACTGACATAGAAGAGTATATAAGAATGTTCAAGAATATTATGGACCCGATAGTTCTCAGCCATTGTAAATTAAGCTTGTCTACAGTTTAGAGATCATCTGGAAGTTTTAGGTGCAATAACTTTTTGGTGTATAAAACAAGATGTCCGATTGTGACTTTAATCAACACACTTTTACAAACATTAATTTAATCCACACTAGGTTCAAGGACAGCAGGAACCCTCCAAAGAAAGCAAGGAGTATGATAAGGCAGGATGGTAGCCCTGGACAGCAAACCATGTGAGTTTATCCATTGTAAGACACACGCGCGCACACACACACGCACACACACACACACACACACACACACACACGCGCACACACAAACCCACTCTCACGCTCGAGCATGCACACACACGCACACATAGACACACACACACAAACCCACTCTCACGCTCGAGCATGCACACACACGCACACATAGACACACACACACACACAAACACACACACACACAAACACACACACACACACAGACACATACACATACACACACATACACACACACACACACACACACACACACACATACACACACATACACACACACACACACACACACACACACACACACACACACACACACACACACACACACACACACACACACACACACCCTACCTTCCGAATCTCCTTAGCAGCCTGATTCTGTCCTCTGCAAGCTAAGTCCTCCATAGCAGCCCTGGTCACTTCCATAACTGCAAGCTAAGTCCTCTGTAGCAGCCCGATCACCTCCATAACATCTCACACAGGCTGTTCTGGGTTTCCCCACGAGACGTGAGTAGGCTGGAGCCTCCAGCCTGCGGGCGATGCAGTCCGGTGTGCATCCGGTCTGTGCGATCATCACTGCACAGACCTCTGGGCTGGCAGGGTGGAGTTCCCTTCCTTCCCTGTCCGGGCTGCCTAACTGAGCAGTCTGGAGTTCAGGAAGTAAGCACGCATGCGTGCCTGGAGTTCTGGACTGCCTAACCCAGCAGCCAGGAACTCAGCATGCATGCGTGGAGTTCCGAGACTATCGTGAATTTTTATTTCCCATTTTTTTTACAGTCGGGGGGACGCAATTATTTTTCTTTTTACAGGTGGGGGGGGGCTGCAGTCCTATAGCACGAGCAGCCCCTGCTAATTGTTGAAAGGTATCAGTCAGGAGAAGGGTACAAAATAATTTCCACAGCATTGGATATACCATGGAACACAGTGAATACAGTCATCAAGAAGTGGAGAAAAATATAGGACAACAGTGACGCTGCAAAGAACCGGACGTCCCTCCAAAACTGATGAAAGGCAAAAACTGGTCATGGAGGCTGCCAAGAGACCTACAGCAACACCGAAGGAGGTGCAGGAATTTCTAGCAAGCACTGCTGGTGTACTGCATGTGACAACAATCTCTTTTATTCTCCGTATGTCTGGACTATGGGGTACGGTTGCAAGACAGAAGCCTTTTCTTACACAGAAAAACATCCACAGCCGGCTAAAATTTGCCAAACAATGCATCAGGTCTTCCAAACACATGTGGGAAAATGTGTTTTAGTCTGATGAGACCAAGGTTGAACCTTTTGGCCACAATTCCAAAAGGTACTTTTGCTGCAAAAACAACACTTAGCATCACCAAAAGAACACCATCCCTACAGTGAAGCATGGTGGTGGCTGTGACACCTCTGCACTGCCCCAGCAAACAAGGAGCCTCAATCCTCACCACTAACGGCAGTGAGGGACTTCCACATTGGGAAGGATAACAAATAAACACACCGTAAAGTACTATTTCCCTTAAGAGCACAGAGCGATCATACTGAGTCTGTGGCTGGTTTCTCACTTTTCCTCCAGATCCCCAGTAAGACTCCCCACTGGCACAGCTATAGAATGGAGTCCTTAGCCAGGGTCCCAAGCCAAGTCCTCCTAGGACTCTGTCCAAACAATGCTTTGTGTCCCTGCCCAAGTAGCTGACACACACACACATACACACACACACACACACACACACACACACACACACACACACACACACACACACTGAGGTATGATTTATATACAACCACACAGACACTCCTGGGGAAGGCTGGCACAGGTTCACAAGCTGTGCCCCGTGTGTCCAGGCTATAAGGTAGTAATCACTGCCACTAGGACCCTTACTTATCAGCTACTAAAGAGGCCCTTACATATTATTATCCAAATGGTAAGTGTGACTGAACAGCAAAGCTTATTGGAGAGGCTTGGCCAGTATCACTGTTATACATACAATGTACTCTAGAGCCTAAATTATCTCTACACAAAACAGCCACAGTTGAAAGGTTTAAAAATATTTAATAATAAATAAAAACACAAGACAATAGTTCTTACTACACAGTGCTAGTCAAGAGTTCAGAGATCACAGTAAAATGCTTGAAATAATACAGTAGAATAGTTCAGACATCAGTATAGAAAACAACTAGTCTAATCTTCCTTTTTCCTAGCTATATCCAAGAGCAAACACAGTTCTAAAATAAACTTACATATAGAGCAAGACCGTGCTGGTGATGTTGGATGTTCTGAAATCAAATGCCAAATGCTCTGAGTCTCTCTGTCCTTAAATTGATAACATAGTACTACTGACTCATTTCAGATTACATAATTTTTTCTCTGGTTCCCAGGCTAACAGAAACTTAGAGTGTAGCAGCCCTTTTGATCTTGCACCTGGTCAGGAAGCTACAGCAATAAACGACATTATACATGCAAATTCTAGCAATTAACTCTTGTCTCAAAACATTAGCAAGAATTCCTTCATCCAGACATCTCGGCTCCGAGTTTTGAGATCAAACAATTATACAATGCTTGACTTGTCAGCTTTCCTCCAACAGAGTGCAATGTGGTTACATTTTTGAAGTTCAACATTTAACAGAGAGAACAAGTATGTGACTTACATTAATATTTACAAATGACAGAATTCTATCTACCAGCCTTCACATATCTTCACAGTGGCAGTATCATGCTTTTCCTCAGCTGAAACTCGGGCTTTAGTCAAGGTGGAGGGAATTATGAACAGTTCCAGATATCAGTCATTTTTGGCCCAAAACCTTCAGGTGTCTGCTAGAAAGCTGAAGCTGAAGATGAAGAGGAATTTCAGCTTTCATAGGTTCATACTAGGCTATCTGCCCTAGGGCATTTATAAGCCTAGCCAGAATGGGTTTGGCTTTCGCCACCCATTTTAAATTTATTTTGCTATGCCCTTTTTCGAGGTTAGTATACTGTGCCTCTGTCTAACAGTGACACAGAAGTGATACCCAGGGTGAACCTACGATCTCCCATCCACTCATCAAGATTCCTCTTGAAGAGAGTCAATGAGGGACTCTGCCTAACCTGGACTGGGATTTTATTCCAGAGTGAAGGGAGGCTCTGGGTTATGAATCTGTCCCTCCAGCATATCCTATTTATTTCAGTGCTGAGGTTCAAGTCTCTCGAGCGCGTAGCTCGATGGGATTTGGATTTTATGAGGTGCAGCATGTCCATTAATTCCGGGTTGGACATGGCTTTATACGTCAGGCACAGATCGCCTCTGAACAGGTGGTATGCCACTGAGTAGAGTTGGAGTTTCTTTAACCGGGCAGCATATGGCATCTGTTTGAGCCCTTTGATCCTTTTGGTGAGGTACTTTTGGGGTCTTTCCAGTTGCTGCAGGTGTCTGGTAAGGTACATCCCAAAAGGGGCATTGTACTCAATTATGGGCCTGATGAGGGATGAGTAAAGAGGCACGATGACCTCCCTGATCTAGATGTGAATCCCTTCATGATTAGGTGGGCTATATAAAATGTTTTCTAACCACTTTGTACGTGGTTGTCAAATGAGAGATTGCTATCAACTTGGGCCCCCATGTCCCTAATTACTTCTTCTGTACTTAATGGATTACCACCTATGTGGTAATTTGTGGGCACTTTGTTTTGCCAAAGGGATGACTATACACTTTTGGCATTTAGCTTGAGGCTATGGCTCTGGCACCAGTTGTCTTTTCTATGAGGCCCTTTTGGAGGATGCTTGTGTTGGCTGGAGAGTCGATTATGGCCCAGTTTGCAGTCATCTGCGAACTTGGTCAGCCACAGTCCTTCCGTGTTGGCCTGTACCTCCGAGAAATATATACCGAACAAGAGAGGTCCCAGGACTGAGCCTTGTGGGACACCACTTGTAACTGGTTTGGAGTCTGACATGGCTCCAGCAATTCTAACCATGTGGGTTCTGTCCTTGAGCCAGTTTGCAATCCATCTAGTGACATAGGGGTTTATATTTAAGCTGGTGAGCTTATCTATAATGCCAGAGTGGGGTATTGTATCGAAGGCTTTTGCGAGGTCCAGGTAGGCTGTGTGGACCACCTTCCCCTTGTCAATGGCCTTGGTGATTGTTTCAAAGAAATCAACCAGGTTTAAGAGGCAAGATCGGCCCTTAACAAAGCCGAACTGGGTAGGATACAGTGTCTGTAGGTCCCCAATATCTTTATTTATAAGGTCCATGATGATCCTTTCCATAGCTTTGCAGACCAAGCTAGTCAGGCTTATGGGGCGATCATTTCCAGGGTCCGTTGAGGCACCACCTTTATGGAGAGGGACCACTGTTGCTGTACGCCACTCTTTGGGCACATATCCTGTAGTAAGGCTGAGATTGAACAGTAGTTTTATGTTTGGGTTTAGCTCTTCTGGGAGTTCATGTAGGACGCAGCCCGGGACACTGTCTGGTCCCATTGATGTTGTGTTTTTTGCTTTGGAGAGGGCGGCTCTTACCTGAGCATCTAAGATGTCAGGGGGGGCAGCACTCTGCTGGGATAGATATTTGCCCTTTTGGTGGGGAGAGGGGGGAGAAGTTTGTGCTGAACCTGTCAGCTAGGATGTTGGCAATGTCTGTGGGTTCAGTGTATTTTTTGTCATTTTGGACTAATTCTGAGCATATCTGGGAATTACCACCCAGGTTCCTAACATAACTAAAGAAAGCCTTGTGATTATCCTTAGTGTCCTGTGCAATTTTTCTCTCGAAGCTGGCCTTAGACAATTTTATGAGTGCCCATAGTTTTTTGCTAATACTGATCAGTGACGCCTTTCCTTTTGGGGATTTTGCTCTATCTTTTAGTAGCTTCCTCCTCCTATTGTATAATTTGTTTATGGCTGGGGTCCACCAGACAGGACGTCTGCCTTTGGAGGATTGGGTCTTGGTTTTATTTGGGATCGCATGATCCATGCATTCCTGAAGGTGTTCATAGAATGCGTTTATAAAGGATTCTGCGGTCTGGGCCATATTTTCCACAAGCCCGGTGGCTTTGAAGGATTCCACCTTGGTTTTGAGGAGTGTGAAATTTGCTTTAGAGAAGTTTTTCACTGTGGTTTTCTGGGCAGGGGGTGGGGTCGGGATGTGAATATCCAGTGAGATTAGTTTATGGTCTGATCTTACCAGTGAGGGATACACTTCTGGTCTGGAGCATAGAGTCCCCATGTTGGTGATGATGAGGTCCAGTATGTTTTCCCCTCTTGTGGGAGTGGTAACAAGTTGTTCCATAGCATTTGAGTTTATAAATTCTAGGAACCTTTGGGCTAGGTGTTGGAGCTAGAGTAATGCTCCCAGTCTATGTTTGGGTAGTTGAAGCCCAATATAATGGTGTTTGGAGAGACCTTCATATTTTCCAGTGTTCTCAGAAAGGCCGAGTGGGGTTCCTGGGTTTGGGAGGGTGGTCTGTAGCAGGCTATAAACTGGAAGGAAGTTTTACCCACTGTTAGTTGCACATGGATAGTCTCTGATGCTTCGTGCTTTGCCACCAACCTGGAGGTGTGGTATCTTTGATGAATATCGATACTCCCCCTCCTTTTGTGGTTCGGTCCAAGTTTTGGGGCCGAAAAGCATGGTATGAGGTATAACCTGGTAGTGATGGGGTGCTCTCGGGAGCCCTGAACCAGGTTTCTGTTACTGCACAGATATTGATGTTCTCCATGCTAAGGAGAGTTTCGAGTGCATGCATCTTGAGGTTTAGACTTCTGGCGTTGAGTAGCATTACTCTTAGATGTTCTTCATTCCACATTGCTGCAGTCCTAACTATTGGGTAGTCCGCTGTCCAGTCGGCCCGAATACCAAAGTATATGGCTGACGTCGGTCAGGGCGCATTAGACTGACGTCAGTACGTCAGGGTACTAATGCGCATGACCGACGTCATATCCTCAGTCTTTTTTGCCGCATGGTCCGATGCAGAAGCAGTTTTGCGAGTGCAGGTTGGCGTTCTGAAATTTTCTGAAGTCGGAGTTTCAGACCGAATCAAAGTTGGCTAAGTACCCGTTAGAACATTTTGGTTTTTCTTGCCTCAGTATTTAACGGATGTCAGAAAAAGTGAATAACTGTATTTCTTGTGGGAAACAGATACCTCATAGGGATTACCATACCTTGTGTATACCTTGTTTAGGGCCTGAGCACGGCGTTGTTGGATGCCGCTCTTGTGCTAGATTTAACAAACGCACTATTAAGAGAAGGTTAGACTGTGCCAGGTTAGTGTTTGGGAAGCGTTGTAATTATAAAATGCCGTCGGATGCTCCGGCCGCTTCGATCAAAAGCGCAAGGACAAAACAGCGAAGCCTAGGGTTGATGAACCGGCAGTCCCGGACGTCGGTTCTTTAGAAACTCAGTGGAGCCAGAGGTTTTGCCAGGAGTTTCTTTGGATACTCAGACAGAGACTTTAATGTTACAGTACGTGCCCTCTCAGGAGGTAGGCCAGGCTGAGGGGGCTTCTCAGGTAACTGTTCTTCCCTCTCTTCCCAAGGTAGTTAGAGCCTCTCCTTCTGTTTCCAAAATTTCTTTGAGAGGTAGGCCAAGTTTAGCTTCAGTGGGGGCTTCTCCTAGCACTTCAGGTTCTGTGCCTAAGAAACATATGCTTAAAATGGCAGAAGATTTGATTACTATGATTAGAGGTTCTATGCCCCTCCTGATAAGAGGCCTAGGGTGGAACCTGAGTTTGAGAGTTTTGAACAGTGTTCAGAGGCTTCTGAGTCTTCTGGAAGACTTGCAGGAGTATCCTCCTTATTCTGATTCTGATGTGGATGATTCCACTCCTACAGCTTCTCCTCCTGAGGATTTCTCATTTTCAGAGACTCTGCATTCCATGAGGGAGCACTTTAAATGGGAAGGCCAAGATTACTCTGATTCAGGAAAAGGCTTAGGGAATTCTTGTTTTACCCCAGCATAGGCCCTTAGCTATACCTCCTGTGTTGAATGTGGTGGAAGATGTTTTGCAGAGGCTTCCCTGAACCCTGATTCTTTGCCTCCTGCTCCTGTTAAACCTGATAGGTACTATAGGGTGCCTGAAGCTCATAAGTATCTTTTAAGAGTCCTAGGGCAGACCCGAAACTGTTTCTCAGGGACCTAAAGGTGTTAAGGCCTCTGTTGTTAAAAACCCTGTTCCCACTGATAAAGAGGCAAGGGCTTTGGATAGATGGGGAAAGAAAGTGTATACTTCTTCCACTTTAGCCATGAGGGCGTTGAATTGTCAGTTTCACATGCTAAAATATCAAAATTATCTCCTTTCACAATTGAAATCTAAGGTGGATGCTTTGGCGGAAGGTATTGAGTGTAAAGAGTTGCTGGATTTAGTTCATGTGTCTGAACAAGTGGGTAAGCATTCTTTGCAATGTGGTTTTGATGCTGTACAGGCCTCCTCGAGGGTGGCTGCCACTAGTTCTGTTCTTCGCAGGCATGCCTGGTTGAGGGATCAGAATTTAGCTGAGCATGTTAAGACAAGGATTTTGGATGCTCCTTTACAGTCTGATGTGTTGTTTGGTTCGCCTGTGGAAGCAGTTTTAAAGAAAATGGAGGACAAAGCTAAGTCTATGCAAACTGTTAAAGATTTTTGGCAGGTGCAGCCACCGAAGTTTAGTAGAAATTGGCCTACTAAGGGATGGACATATCCTGCTTATGATTCCCAGTCTAGGGGTAGGTCTAGGCGTGGTAGGGGCAGAGCTCAAGGTTCTTTTAGGCCTAGAACAGGGAGTTCACCTGCTCCGACTTCTGGTGAGGGCAGGGGTCAGTCCTTTCGTAAACAGACCCAATGACCTGCCTTTTCAGCTGCCAGTAGATTCTCGTCTGGCAGCTCCTTTGGGAGGAAGACTGTCTCTTTTCAAAGAAAATTGGGATTTAATTACTCAAGACAGATGGGTGTTGGATATCATTCACCACGGTTACAGGTTTTATTTCCATACATTACCCCTTTCAAAGGCATGCCAGACGTTCCTCCTCCACAAAGGAAAGAGGCTCACAAGCAAATTTCTCTGTTACTCCAAATAGGGGCCATTCAGCCAGTCCCTGTATCAGAAAGGGGCCTAGGATTTTATTCTCGCCTGTTCCTAGTACCAAAGAAGGGGAACACGTGGAGACCAATTTTGGATTTATCTATCCTCAACACTTATCTGGACATTCCCAGGTTCAAGATGTTGGCGTTACAACAGCTTTTACCTCTGCTGGGCAAAGATCACTGGATGGTAACTTTAGATCTCAAGGAAGCTTACCTTCATGTGCCTATAAGACTAAGTTGCAGGAAGTATCTGCGTTTTGGAGGTGGAAATTCTCATTATCAGTTCCCTGCATTGCCCTTTTGCTTATCTACTGCCCAGAGTATTCACAAAGGTTCTGGCTCCAGTGATAGCTTACTTCAGGCTAAAAGGAATTCAAATCTATCCTTACTTGGACGACTGCCTGATTCTGGCTCAAGAAAAGGAAGACCTTCTACAGCATCTGGAATATGTTATAGCAGTGCTAAGATGCCTAGGGTATTCTGTGAGCGAAATAAAGTCCAGTCTAGTACCCTCTCAAGACATGTGCTTTCTGGGTGTGAGACTGAATACAGCAGCCCAGATGGCCTTTTTAACCCCGGACAAACAAGAGTCTATCCCTTTACTTCCATCAGCTATCTCATCAGTCCGTGCTGACTGCAAGGACAGTCCTTCAAGCATTAGGGTTCATGGCATCTTGTATTCTGGTGCTTCCCAATGCCAAACTGCATATGAGGAAGCTGCAATGGTATCTCAAAATGTATGGACACAGCACTGCCAGGATTTGGACACTGTCATTCAAATAATACCTTGCCTTCAAAAAGAATTTTTGTGGTGGGCTCAGGAATGTCACCTAAACAAGGGACTCTCTGTGACCCGGCCAGAGGCGAGTCAGATTTTAACGACAGATGCCTCGGACATTGCTTGGGAGCTCATCTAAATGGAAAGTGGATACAAGACAAGTGGCCTGCCAGACTACAGCATCTACATATCAACATGAAGGAGATGTTAGCAGTCCAGTTTGCATTAATGGCTTTCAAGGAATTACTTCTTCCAGGGCAGGTGTTGATTCTAACAGACAACACAACTGTCATGTGGTACATCAACAAACAAGGGGAACACATTCTTATCCTCTATGCAGGCAAGCAATGATTTTATGGGAGGCTGCGCTCACCCTGCAACTAACTCTTCAGGCAAGGTTTCTGCGGCGAGCACAGAACTCCTTAGCAGACGTGTTAAGCAGCCAAATCATGGGTCCCCACAGTGGAAACTGGATCTTCATGTATTTCAGAAATTGACAGTGTCATGGGAACTCAGACATAGATCTGTTCGCTTCTCCACTAAACCACCAGCTGCCAAAGTTTTGCACAAAGGGTTTCATCACAGAGCTTGGAAAGTGGATGCTCTGTCTTTCAGTTGGAAAAATCTTCATGTGTATGCCTTTCCACCTCTGCCTCTTCTTCCAAAGGTGCTCTTAAAGGTCAGACAAGACAAGCCAAGGATGATTTTAATAGCTCCAGATTGGCCTCGGCAACACTGGTACCCACTACTAAGGAGTCTGGTAAGGAAGCCTCCATGGCCTTTACCTTTGATTCCACATCTGTTATCTCAGAAGGACGGTCATCTGCTCAATGTCAAGCTTCACTCTCTTCATCTAACAGCCTGGCATATTCTGTGTTGAAACACAGCAGGTCTCAACTTCCTCAACAAGTTTTAAATGTGATTATGGAAGCTAGAAGACCTAGTACAAGGAAAGTGTCATGAAAAATGGAAGAGATTTTTATTTTGGAGTACAGCAAAGAATTTGGAGATTTCTGAGCCTAATTTGAGTGTGGCTCTTCAATATCTTACTGAGTTATTGGACAAAGGTTTGTCCTTCTCTTCCATTAAGATTCATGCTGCAGCAATTTCAGCTCACTATGATTGTGACCCACCATTGTTTTCGCATCCTTTGTTCAAGCAGTTTCTTAGAGGGCAAAGAATATAAGACCCCCGTAGAGCTCCTACTCCTGCTTGGGATCTCAATTTTGTGTTGGAAAAACTTACTCTACAACCTTTTGAGCCTGCGGCTACTGCTGAATTGAAATACTTGTCATGGAAGACTGCTTTTCTGTTGGCTATTACTTCTGCAAGAAGGGTGTCTGAGTTGCAGGCCCTTATGGCAGTAGAGCCCTTTTTGATTTTCCATAAGGATAGGGTATCGTTACGTACTAATCCTTCCTTTATGCCTAAGGTGGTTTCTAGTGTGGCTTTAAACCAAACTATTCATTTGCCTACTTTTTATGCAGACCTCCAAAATAAAGGGGAAAAGATTTTGCACACTTTAGATGTACACAGGCAATTGCGTTATTATTTAAGCAGGACTAAGGATTTTAGGCAGTCTCAGCAGTTGTTTGTTTCTTTTGCTTTGAGTTCGCAGGGCAAGCCTGTGTCAAAACAAACTATTTCTAGGTGGATTGGGTTTTGCATTGCATTTTGTTATTCCCATCATGGCAAGGAGATTCCAGCTGGGATTAGGCCTCATTCCACTAGGGCTACTGCCACTTCAACAGCATTTCTAAGGGGTGGCAACTAAGGATATTTTGGAGGCAGCTACTTGGAGTTCAGTGCATACTTTCTCTAAGCATTATCACCTTCCTCTCTACTGTAAGTCTAGGGCTGGTTTTGCCACAGCTATTTTGCAAGGCATGTTGTCAGCTCCTGCTTCGTTATGATTTGCCAGCCTCCCTTTCCTCTGCTTTGGGATTCTACCCAATAGTTAGGACTGCAGCAATGTGGAATGAAGAACATAGTACAGTTTTGTACCTACCATAAATGTAGATGTTCGAGGATCCACATTGCTGCAGTCATTACCTCCCTCCTTCCCTCTGTGTTTAGGGGTGGTTGTGTAGGTGAGGTTATATGCTGATAATTTTGTATATATTGTACATATTTTTGGTGCAGGTATATTGGGCCTTGTCTTTTTAGGGTCTTCTGACATCTGGGGCAAGAAAAGACTGAGGATATGACGTCGGTCATGCGCATTAGTACCCTGACGTACTGACGTCAGTCTAATGCGCCCTGACCCGGCGTCAGCATATACTTTGGTATTCGGGCCGACTGGACAGCGGACTACCCAATAGTTAGGACTGCAGCAATGTGGATCCTCGAACATCTACATTTATGGTAGGTACAAAACTGTACTTTTCTTATCCCTTGTGATACCTATGGAGGTGGGTTTGTCTTTTGAGCCTTGCCTAAAAAAGGCACTATGGGGGTAGCAAGAGCTTTTGCCAATATCTGAAAGCCCAGGGGTGACAGGTGCAAGCCGTCCCTAGTGAAGCATCGTGGCTTGTCGAGCATATCATCCCAGGCTGACAGGCATTGGATCCCCTTTGAATGACACCAGTACTTAAGCCAATTGTTGAAATTGATCTTGTCTTCATATTGTGGCATCATTCTTGGTGAGGGTAAGATGCTACTCAAGGTCAGGGTCATACCGGCCTGGGCTACATGCTCAGAGAGCTCCTTTATGTCTCTCTTCATGTAGTCCAGGAGGTCGATCTCAGGTCATTCACACCAGCATGGACAATGACAGAGTCATATTTTTACTTGCCTTGGAGTGACCTGAGTGCTTGTGTTATGTGGTGGATCATAGCGCCCGACAGGCTGCTCACCGTGACCCTCTCCTTGTTCAGCCTGGTGGCGGGGCGTCAGTGTGCCTGGCGATAGAGTCACCTATTACAAGTGTATCAGGTGTGTTGTTTAGTCTTAAGGACTGTGACTGTTCGGCACACTGGCTTTGTGAGATATGTGTTGCACGTGTTTTGTTTTGGGGTAGCGGTTGCTTGGGTGTCTGCTTTGGAGGTCTCTGCTGCTTAGGCAGATCTTTATTTAGAGCCTCTGAGTATGTTTTTGTGTGATTATGTGTTTGGTTTGCTGTTGTGGTAGGTCTATGTGAGACTGGAATTGTAGTGAGTGTGGTTTCCTTCTCCTCCTGACTGGTTATTCCAGTACTGAGTTGAGAGAGCTTAGCCTCCAGTTTGGCTATATGGTTGCATCTCTCACATGTGTTGTAATTTGTTGGGAGGTGGAGAGGGTTGTCTGTGTACATGAGGCAGTTGTAACATTGCCTCAAGATTCCCAGATTCACCAGCTGGACCGGAGAGGAGATTGACAACTGACCTTTGGACATGCTAGAATAATATTGGGAATTCCTTAATAATTGAAAACAAGGGCCAGTGGGGAGTGAGGGTGTAGTGCTTTTAATTTTTAGTGCTGACTTTTATATAATTGCTTTAGTGTGCAAGTGCCAGGTAACTTAAGTGCAATGTGTTACAGGTAACTTGAATGCAAAAACGACAAACAGTAACTTTCTTTCAAGTGAAACAAGGAAGTAAGTACAGTAAGCAATGCAGATATCACTAGTGATCCACAGAAGCACTGAGAAGGCGCATATTAGGTGGAATTAGCGTTCCATGGAAATAAGCAAATAAACAACAAGCATATAAACAAAGCTAGATTCAGCAGGCCTGGATCTAGTCTATGTTACAGCAAACAAGGTGTACCAATTTCAGTAAGATACAGTTCAAATATTCAGGCACTCTAAACCTTTAACCAGAAATTCCCAGCTCAGAAGGGCAGAGTCCAGCCTCTTCTCCCACAAGAGTGCAGACCACGAACCTTCTTAATGTAAAATAACTGTCCTGAAGCCCAAGTGCCTAAACCAGAACTAATACACTTTAAGAATAACAGACACTGGGCTCTCAATCAGCAGTTCCCAACTTAGAAGGATGAAAGCTACCTGTCCTGCCACCACAGTGCATGCCACAAACCTTCCTAATGTAAAACAACCGGTCTGAAGCCCAAGTGCTTAATCCAAAAGACTTAGAATGATAGCTACACTTTAATCAAGTTACTACCAAGCAGTAATAAATACAATTGAATACTTTAGAGAATGCCTGGATTACTGCTCAAGTTACACAAACAAAGCTAGATCCAGCAGGCCCGAATCCAGTCTATGCCACAGCAAACAAGGCACCAACTTCAGTAAGAAGCAGTTCAGATATGCATGCACTATAAGCCTTTAACCAGAAATTCCCAGCTCAGAAGGGCAGAGTCCAGCCTCTCCTCCCACAAGAGTGCAGACCACAAACCCTCTTAATGTAAAATAACTGGCCTGAAAGCCCAAGTGCTTAAACCAGAATTAATACACTTTTAGAATAACAGACACTGAGCCCTCAATCAGCAGTTCCCAACCTAGAAGGATGGTAAGCTACCTGTTCTGCCACTACAGTGCAGACCACAAACCCTCTCAGTGCAAAAAGACTGGTCCGAAGCCCAAGTGTTTAAACCAAAAGGCTTAGAATGAGTTAAACCAAGCAGTACTAAATACAATTGAGTACTTTTAAGATGATGCAAAAGTAAAATAAAGTAGGTAGAAACACAAGTACAGTAAAAGCAGATGAAATTTTTTTTTTTTTTTTTTTCTGAACAAGTGCTGAGATCAAAGAAACAGATTTGAGTGCAGAAACTAGAAAACTGGCTAGTTATATGGGAAAAAAACTAAGCTAGAAGGCTTCCCTCCAACACAGAAGGGCTTGGGGGCTCCGAAGCCTACAAATAGTCTATACCACTTAACAGGAAAGGCAGGAAACAAGCTTAATTTTTTTTTCCGTTTCCCAGATGCTCTCTTTGTACACAGTAGGAGTGCCTGAAATCAGAATATGATCTCACTGCACTCAGTTGCATGAGCAAATGAGATGGTCCCAGAAGGGGTATCCAAACACAAATTTACAAGAGGGGCGGGCAGTTTCAAGGCCATTAAGATCAACACCAAAACAAAAACAGGGAGGTTGGGTGGGACTAACTGAAGAGCAGAGTCAAAACTTCCAGTTCAGTTAATATTCCTGCAACACACAGTTAAAATCAATTTAAATACTGTATTTTTGGGAAAAAAAAGTGCAGATAAAGGTACTTAAATTCTCTTATACGTCCAGTTGAATACAGCAAGTTCTTAGCCGGCCAAAGCTGAGGTTTTTAAGCAGAAAATATTTCACACTGTACCACTTAAATAGGCAAGGACAGGAAATCAAAGAATGTGGCTACCCCCACACCTGTAATTACTAGCAAATAACAAAATTCAGCAAACACTGACCAACTTCCAGTTCAGTTAATATTCCTGCAACACACAGTTAAAATAAATTTAAATACTGTATTTTTTTGAAAAAAAAGTGCAGATAAAAGGTACTTAAATTCTCTAATACGTCCAGTTGAATACAGCAAGTTCTTAGCCAGCCAAAGCTGAGGTTTTTAAGCAACACAACAATGACCCCAAGCATCCATCCAAATCAACAAAATAATAGCTTCACCAGAAGAAAATTAAAGTTTTGGAATGACTCAGCCAGTTGTGAAGAGGAGAAAACTACAGAAGCAGCAAAATGCATAATGAAAAAAGCCGAAGCTGTGAGGATTATTTCATAATTTTGCAATGTAGAAATATTCCGTTGCAGAAATTGTGTCGCAGCAACCCAGTTAACGTGTAAAAAGCTGAAAAACACTTCATCTAATACCTCACTTTATTGCACTTCTTAAACTGTTATATCTACTTTTAATTAACGAAACCAAATTACTGTTCCATCGCAGCTTCTCTGCTAACACTCACATTTGCTTATTTCCACTAATACATCACTCTGTTGCATTTCTTAAATTATTACTTCCTGTCTTGTCCACCACGCTATCTGTAAAGTCTCAGTACAAGACTTGTAAATTTAATTTTTTATAAATATCAGTATAAATTGTATTATACGAACTATTGTGCATTCAATAAAACTGCATTATAAAATGTGGTTAATGCAATCAATATTTACAGCATCATACCTTGGAGCTTTTCTCCCAGGGCCTGTGCTGAAAAGGCATGTGCGCCCAGTTGGACTTTATCGGTAAACAAATGTAAATAAATGTGTTAGCGATGCCTGAAAATCAGTACAAAATAAAAAGAAAATGCTGGAAACAGAAACTGAAGATTATCAAAATGTTCACTGCATGAAGCTGAAGTAGTTTTTAAAGCAGCTGAACCAATATCCTGTGTTCACAGAAAGATGTATAGGATGAATTGCAAATGGAAGCTATGAGAGTGTCTCAGCATAGGTGTAGAGAGGGGTTCCTTATGTTGCTACCAAGAAAAGCTACATTGCATCAGGA
Source organism: Protopterus annectens (assembly GCF_019279795.1). Lineage (NCBI taxonomy): Eukaryota > Metazoa > Chordata > Ceratodontiformes > Protopteridae > Protopterus > Protopterus annectens. Next base: position 1,029,383,689 of record NC_056732.1, on the reverse strand, counting down.
ACCCTCTGAAAAAGAGTAGCATATGCCCAGGGAAGGAGATCTTAGTAAGATGTGGAAGACCATTTTAGAAAATGTTATATTGACAGTTTGTGTGTGGAACATGACGTTAATGATTGAAAAGCTTTGTTTACTGAAATTTCTGTTGAATGTATACAGAAAGGTAGTATTTGATGAAGAATAATCCATAGCATACATAAGACAGCATACCTGTGTGTGTGTGTCTCTGTCTGTCTTTATAGTATTTGTCTGTCTATATTAGGGATTAAAACTGTACTTTCTAACTATTGCATCCTCATTCATTATTTATAGAAGTTTACTCTGAATAAGACACCTTGTGAAGGATATAGGTTTATCTTCAATGACAGTACTTCCAAGAATAATCTTGACAAACATGCAGATATGTCATACCGGCACTGCATCACAGCAGGTTAACTACTTTCTCTCCATTATGGGTGAGCCAGCATTGGCTGTTCATTCCCACCCTCCACTGTTTTTTCCAACACCTAGCTGCTTGTCAGTCATGGGCCATCTGGGTCACAGTGAGGTCTTTATCACTTTGTACCATGAGCAGATATCCACTCATGTTTCACACTGAAGATTGTTCACAGGTTCAGGTAAAATATGCCAGCTTTTCATCACCAGTGCTCTGCAAAAGCAGAACTTGTTAGTTGTTGTGCAAAAAGTATCCAAAGAGATTTGCTAGCTGCTCTTTTTTTCTATGCAGGCAATGAATTGTCCACTGCCCAGTGTAGTCAAGTGTTATTCCACCCAAGGTATGGGTGTAATTCCAGTGTTTTTTCCAAGAATATGCTCGCTGTGAACATATTTGCTTTAACTACATGGTCAGCATTTCACATGTTTAAACAATCACTACTGTTTGAATTATAATTCCAGAAATTGAGCATCCCTTGGCAGCTCAGTGCTTCTGGACTTTGTCTTCTAAGCCCTTGCTTTATTAGCCTGTCTGGTAGAAGGTTTTGTACTACTTGAGATTCTTCCCCACTGTTAACCACTGCAATTCTCCCTGCAGAATGATGTGTGGCAGAAGTGTAAATATTCACTGCATTTGTTCATCCTTGAGAGAACCCTCTACAGTAGGCCCTCACCATCCTGCCTTCCCATTTGTTTCAAGCTCTTTCATCAGCCATTGTTGGTTGAGGGTATTATACAGTTAAACTACTTAAACCTTATAACCCTGTTTTGATTTTAATATATGTATGCAACACATGAAGTTGATCCTTAAGCCTCCATGAGGTTTTGTGGGGTTAAACGTGGGGGAGAGGGGATGCTTGGAAGTGAATATTGTATTTATTTTTATTTTACATTTGTTGACCGGCATAGTCCGACTGGATGCATGTCCATTTTCAGTGGAGGCCCGGGGAGAAAAGCTCCAAGGGTAAGCAGATACAGCATTACATAATACCAGCATTACATATTACAGACTATTTACAGAGATTACATAAGTAAGCAAGTTAAACAAGTTCAACAGGTTACAGTTAATCCTGAGCACAAGTCAGGATTAAATTAAATTGCACAGTAAACTGGTTAACAGATTTTTACACATTCTAGAGAGAGTTAAGTTAGCCAGGCTTGATACAATGACATAGCCAGTTAAGTGACAAATGTTGTTTGAGTCTAGTTTTAAATTGACCTAAGGTGGAAAGTAAGGTAATATCAGCTGGAAGAGAGTTCCAGGATCTACTTACAGAGTTTGCAAAGAGAATCACCGGCTGTGTTATTAATTTTGCTAGTCTGAATTAGTAGTTTGTTAGAGGATCGAAGCGGTCTAGGATTGTTATAGGGGGTGATAATATTTTTAAGTGCAGGAGTATTGTCCGGATTATAGAGGATTTTATAGGCCATAATCAGTTGGTTATACTGGATTAGGCTGGGTAGTTCAAGCCAACCAAGCTGATTTAGATTGATGCAATGATGTGTCCTAAAAGGCAGCCCAGTGGCAAACCTGGCAGTGTGGCTGTAGCAAATTGAGAGTTTAAGGACAGTCTTATTCAAATTCGAGAGTAGAGGGGATGCATACAGAAGGGTTTAAAGAAGGTGAGAGCGAGCTATGGCAATTTTAGCTGGAGGGAAGGCTTTTGTTCTGTAAAGTGACCCTAGATGTCCTTCAAGGATGCAACTGCAGGCCTGACATATGGGTTGTCCTGCCTCAGGCAGCCCTTCGGTCAGCCGGATTCCAAAGTCTGGGTCCGGCGTCGGCTGATGTCGCCCTTTCCCCGACGTCAGAGCGCCTGGGGTATAAAAGTGTCAGCTGACTCCATCTTCTTCAGTCTTTCTTGCCGCGCGGCGCCCAAAGCAGAAGCAGTTCGCAAGTGCCGGTCGGCCAGCTCCTGTGTTTTCAGCTACTGAAGTCTTAAAAAAAGCTAAGTACCCCGTTGGGGACCTTTTCTTGCCTCAGCCGATGTCAGATAAAACTGTAAAAGTTAATAATTGTTTAACTTGTGGGAAACAAATACCTCATAAGGATTTCCACTCTTACTGCTTACCCTGTCTAGGCCCAGAACACAACGTCTCGGCCTGTACAGCTTGTGCTTCTTTCAATAAACGCACTCTTAGGCGTCGGACAGAGTTTGCACAGGATTATTTTGGGGAAGATTTCTGTTATATCATGCCGTCGGAGCTTCCGACAGCACATTTACCTAAAAAACGGAAGGATAAGGACCGACACCCGCGGTCCGCGGTCTCGGCCGACACCAAGCTTAGGCCTACCGTGAGTGTCTCGGTCTCTCTTGAGCCGGTTTCACAACCGCTACAAACCGACGACACCTCCCCACTGGTTACTTCGGTACCAGAGGCCAGCTCAGTGCCGGTTTCTGTTCTCCCCTCTGAGACCGAAGCCCAGGATATTTCTAACATCATTTCAGTGGATAAGACTACTCCAGCACGTGGAGCTGCCAGGCCTCCAGTGTCTATGTCCATTAAGGCCTACACACGTGCTAAGGCTGCCAAACAGGCTAAGTCTCTCCCTCCAAGATCTGTTTCTCTGGGATCCACTTCTGGTTCTCAAAATTTAAGTTTAGCTGAGGACCTTATTTCTTTAATTAGGGGTTCTCAGCCGCCTTCTGTCAAGAGGCCTAAGGTTGAGCAGGTAGATCCCCAGTCCTCAGATGAGGCCTCAGGTGATTCTGCACATTCAGACTACCAGGAGGAGGCCTTCCCGGCCTACGAGGATTCTGATGCAGAGGAATCCATTCCCTCTGCTTCTCCTCCTGAGGAGTTTTCCTTTGGGGAAACGCTTCATTCCATGAGGGAACACTTCAAATGGCAAGGCCAAGAATACTCAGATTCTAGGAAAAGGTTAAGGGAATTTTTAAAGCTACCTCAGCATAGACCCTTAGCTATTCCTCCAGTTTTAAATGTTTTAGATGATGTGTACTTAGAATCTAGTGTTTCCCCTGACTCCCTCCCCTCTGCTCCTGTCAAGCCAGACAGGTACTACAGGGTCCCAGACACACATCAATTTCTGTACAAGAGCCATACTGCTGACCCTGAAACTATTTCTCAGGGGCCTAAAGGGGTTTCCTCCACTACTGCTAAGAATCCACTTCCTTTGGAAAGAGATTCTAGGGCTTTAGAAAGGTGGGGCAAGAAAGTATATACATCTTCCACCCTTTCTATGCGTGCATTAAATTGTCAATTTCATATGATTCAGTATCAGGAATACATGTTGGATGACTTGCAAAAGAAATTGGCTTCCCCTGAACCATTAGATAGAAAGGGGTTACAGGAATTGGTTCATAATCCTCAGCAGGTTAGCAACCATTTCCTTCAGTGTGGATATGATGCATTGGAAGCATCATGTAGAGCAGCAATGACAGGTGCAGTCATACGCAGACATGCTTGGTTAAAGGAACAAACATTGCCAGACCATGTGAAAATTAAGCTTTTGGACGCACCACTAGAGAAACATAAGCTATTTGGTGCTACTGCACAAGAGGTTTTAAAGAAAATAGAGGAAAAGGCAAAATCAGTGCAAACAGTCAAAGATTTCCTCCAGGTACAGCCTCCAAGATTCAGCAGGAATTGGCCTTCTAAGCATTGGTCCTTTCCAGACACAGACAAATTTCAGAGAGGCAAAAACAGACGTGGCAGAGGTAGAGGGCAAACTCGAGGCTCCTACAGAGGACGTCAGTGGCAGCCTCCGAACCAGAGAGGTGGGGCAGGAGCTTCCACTGCTCCTCAGGGACAATCTCAATGACTTGACTTTGACTCCGCCATCCAGGGCTCAATTAGAAGCACCTTTGGGCGGAAAATTATCTTTATTCTCACAAAATTGGCACAATATTACAAAGGACAAATGGATACTGGACATAATAGACAAAGGATACAGATTCCCTTTTCATACACTACCAACAAGACATGGCAGGCCAAACCTGTCACCAAATCAAAGGGCAGAGGCACTCAAACAAGTAACCAACCTACTTCAAATAAGAGTAATAGAAAAGGTTCTTTCTGCAGAACAAGGCCAAGGATTTTATTTAAGACTGTTCCTTGTTCCAAGAAAAGAAAACCAATGGAGACCCATTCTGGACTTGTCTGCACTGAATACTTACCTTATTGTGCCACAATTCAAAATTCTGACTTTACAGCAACTCCTTCCCATGCTGGGCAAGGGGTCTTGGCTGGTAACTCTGGACCTCAAGGAGGCATACCTGCATGTCCCAATCAGACAAAGTTGCAGAAGATACCTCAGATTTCTTGCAGGCTCAGAGCATTATCAATTCTCAGCATTGCCCTTTGGCTTATCTACTGCGCCCAGAGTGTTCATGAAATGCCTGGCATCAGTAATTGCACATTGCAGACTTCAGGGGATACAAATATACCCTTACCTGGACGACTGCCTTATACAAGCGGACAGCCAACAAGCCTTGTTAAAAAACTTGGACTGTGTCATTCACCTACTGCAGGCCTTGGGATACACAGTCAATATTCAGAAATAAAGTCTCGTACCATCCCAACAAATACCTTTCCTGGGTGCCACACTAGACACAAACACCCAGATGGCGTTTCTGACAAAAGAAAAACAAAAACAATTACCAGAATACTTTAGAAAATTAGCAACACACACCCAGATGACTGCAAGGAAAATCCTGCAGGCCCTGGGTTTCATGGCATCTTGCATTCTTCTGATTCCACACGCGAGGCTGCATATGAGGAAACTACAATGGTATCTAAAAAGTCTATGGTCTCAACACAGCCACAGCCTGGAAGCATTGATCCCACTCATTCCATGCCTTCAAAAGGAATTTCTGTGGTGGGCTCAAGCAAGCCAGATAAACAAAGGTCTGCCTTTCAGCAAGCCTCATACAAGTCAAACCATAACAACAGACGCCTCAGACCATGGATGGGGCGACATGGAGGGCAGATGCATTCAAGGACAATGGACACAAAAAGAAAAGCACCTGCACATCAACCAAAAAGAAATGCTGGCAGTGATACATGCAATCAAGGCCTTCGAAAAGTTCATGCATCAGGGCCATCTACTAATAAAGACGGACAATACCACAGTTATGTGGTACATAAACAAGCAAGGAGGTACCCATTCCTACCCTCTTTGCAGACTGGCAATGAATCTCTGGGATATTTACCTACAATTGAAAATAGAGCTGCAATCCCAGTTTGTACCAGGGAAGGACAATGTTCTGGCGGACAGCCTAAGCAGAAACATCATGGATCCACAAGAATGGATGTTGCATCCAGACATTTTCTTACAAATAACTCAAGCATGGGGAAGGCCAGACGTGGATCATTTTGCCTCCCACCTCAATCACCATCTGAAACAGTTTTGCACAAGGACATACCATCCTCAAGCATGGAAGGTGGACGCTCTCTCCTTCAGTTGGAACTCTCTAACACTATATGCCTTCCCACCTCTTCCTTTGATGACCAAGGTGTTACTAAAGATCAAGACAGAGCAACCGAAAGTCATACTGATAGCTCCAGACTGGCCAAGACAACATTGGTAGCCACTGCTGCGGAGCTTGACACACACCAATCCGTGGCTCCTTCCTCAATGGCCACTTCTTCTGACACAGCACAATTACAGGACACTACACCCCAGCTTGAAAACATTGAAGCTGACAGCTTGGAAGATTCCATGACTATTCCTCAGGATACACTTTCCAAAAGGGTAAAAGATATCATCCTGGAGGCGCGCAGACCTTCCACTAGAAAAACACACTCAGCAAAATTGAAGAGATTTCTTATCTGGAACAGCAAAAAAGGGTCAAGACCCATCAGTGATGAGCATTCCACAGATCCTAGAATATTTGGCTGAAATGCTCCACAATGGCCTTTCATATTCTTCCATAAAAATACATGCTTCAGCAATATCTGCCAAATATAACACTGATCCGCCTGTATTTTCTCACCCATTGCTAAGACAGTTTCTAAGAGGTATAAAGAACATCAACCTTCCAAGGAAACCACCAGTGCCTGCATGGGACCTCAACTTCATGCTGGAAAAATTAACTCTTCATCCCTTTGAACCAACAGCATCTTCAGAGTTGAAATTTCTGTCTTGGAAGACAGCTTTCCTTCTGGCAGTAACCTCAGCAAGAAGAATCTCTGAGCTACAGGCCCTTATGGCAATACAACCATTTCTCATTTTTCATCAGGACAGAGTTTCTTTGAGAACCAATCCGTCATTCATGCCAAAGGTGGTATCCAGGGTGTCCCTCAATCAAGCTATTCACCTGCCTACCTTCTTTCCCAATCCTCAAAATAAAGGAGAGACTTCTGCACACCTTGGACATACACAGACAGTTGTGCTACTACTTGGACAGAACAAAGTCTTTCAGAAAATCTGACCAGCTTTTCTAGCTTGCTGCTGGATTGCAGGGAAAAGCAATTTCCAAACAGACAATTTCTAAATGGATTGGAAATTGCATTCGATTCTGCTACTCTTTTCATGGAAAAACTGTGCCAGCTGACATCAGGCCACATTCCACCAGAGCTACAGCCACCTCCACAGCCTTTTTAAGAGGAGTGGCAACAAAGGACATTTTAGAAGCTGCTACATGGAGCTCCGTGCATACATTTTCCAAACATTACAACCAGCCTTTATATTCCAGATCCAGAGCAGGGTTTGCTTCTGCAGTCCTGCAGGGCATTTTAGCTACACCATCTTTGTCTTAGTACCTACCACCCCCAGGTTGGCTGTGGTATTCAACCCATATGTCAGGACTGCAGTTGCATCCTTGAAGGACATAGTACAGTTTTGTACCTACCATAAATGTAGATGTCCGATAGGTATGCAACTGCAGTCAGGTTCCTCCACCTACCCCTCTGTGGTATTCTTTTGGGTTTCTACCCCTCATTTTAGCTACCTGGGGTAATCTTTTATGGTGTATTGGTTTTTATGTTGTTGTACTTGTCTGGAATTTTTTCTCTATTTTCAAAATTTAGCCTTCCTTAGAGGGCGCCTGGCATCTGGGGCAAGAAACACTGAAGAAGATGGCGTCGGCTGACGCTTTTATACCCCAGGTGCTCTGACGTCGGGGAAAAGGCGACATCAGCCGACGCCGGACCCAGAATTTGGAATCCGGCCGACCGAAGGGCTGCCCTGAGGCAGGACAACCCATATGTCAGGACTGCAGTTGCATACCTATCGGACATCTACATTTATGGTAGGTACAAAACTGTACTTCTTTTATTGATGGTTTTGATAGTTTGGTTAACATGTAGGTCAAATTTTAGATTATTGTCTATGATGACACCTAATAGTTTTGTAGATGGGTCAGGGGAGATTATTGTGCCATCATTTGATTTTATGGTAAAGGTGAAAGCGGTAGACCTACATATTGGTGAAAATAACAGCATTTTAGTTTTTTTGGGATTTAGGATCAGACGATGTTCAGAAAGCCAGTTTTCTATTGTATTAAAGGTGGTCTGGGTAGCTGACCATAACTCTACTGGAGATGTGGCTGAGCAAATCAGAGTAGAGTCATCAGCATATTGGATACAGCTGACTTTTGGGATGACAGTATAAAGGTCGTTAATGAAGATGGAGAACAGCAAGGGCCCTAGTATAGAGCCTTGTGGTACTCCGAGGGTGTTGGGTAGAAGGTTAGAGAGTTTGTTCTGCCAGAGGACAGCCTGCTGTCGACCATTCAGGTAGGATTGAAACCATTGGAGGGCTCCAGTATCTAGACAGAATGTTTGCAGGGTGTGGATTAAAAGTTGGTGATCAACCATATCGAATGCCTTGGAAAGATCCAAAAAGAGGGCTGAGGATATATAATTATTGTTGCGATTATAGTTTATGGTGTTAGTAAAGGCTAGGAGGGCTGAAGTAGTGCTGTGATGAGGATGGAAGCAATGCTGAGTGTCTGCCATAAGGTGATGTTGGATTAGGTTGTGCATGAGTTGTCTATGAATACATTTTTCCATAATCTTTGCAAGTGGAGAGAGTATAGCTATTGGTCTATAATTGGAGAATTCAGTAGAGCTGCCTCCTTTGTGAAGTGGGATTACATAGGATATTTTCCAGATAGTGGGAATTTTAGCTTCTACTATGGTTCTATTGATTAGTATTGAGACGGGGTAAGCAGTAGCATCAGCTGATGTTTGTAGGTACTCGGCAGGGAGTTGATCAGCAGAAAGTGTAGTGGGTTTTAATTTTTTGATCAAGGTACGGATAAGTGAAGTGGCGACTGGTTGGAAGCTGAACGCAAGTAGGTTTCTAGGGGTGCTACTTTCAGGACCAGGGGAGCTAGGAGGTAGTTGGCTAGCTAGGGCTTGAATTGTCTCAGTAAAGAATTGGTTAAAAGTATCAGAAACATCTTCAGGGGTTTTATCAATACTAGTAGCAGGGATTGGGGTTGAAGTTTGTCCAGGATGTAGTAGATTATTTAAACCTGCCCAAAACTTCTGAGGGTTATTTTGGCTTACTGTCTGTAAATTACAGTAGTATTGTTTTTTGTCTTGTAAAATTGATTTTTTGGTTTCGTTCTTGGATTGCCTGTATTTAATGTGATTTTGAGGGTCTTTAGAAGAACGCCATAAAGTCCATGCTTTGTTTCTAAGGGTAATTTTGAGTTTAGACTCTATAGAAAGCCATGGTGCAGTTTTTGCCTTGGTTCTCTTTGAACGAACAGGTGCATGCAAATCAAGGATCAAAAGGAATTTGTTGTTAAAGTATGCTACCGCTTCCTCTAAGGGGAGGTGTTTTAGAATAGACCAATTACATGAGTTTAGTTCTTGTTGGAATTTGGCAGGGTCAAAGTTTTTATTGTTTCTAACCTTTCTGAGTAAGGGTTGTTGGGAATTAATGGTTTTGTGCTTAATTACATATGTGAGAAGGTGATCGCTTAGGCCATTAACGAGGGTACCAGAGGTGTACAGTTGGGGGTGACTGTTTATGAGTACCCAGTCAAGTATACTTTCTTTTTGGTTGGGTTTACCTATCCTGGTAGGGGTGGATATGATTTGTGTAAATGCATGCAGGTTAATATGGGTGGTTGGGGATTCTAAGGAACAGGTGCCCCAGTCTATGTTAAAGTCTCCAAGTAGTAGGGTTTCTTGGGGGTAGTGACATGATAGCCAGTGAAGGATATCTTCAAATGTAGATATATTGTTACCTGGGGGAATGTACATACAGATGATATTAATGCATTTATTTTTATTAAGTTGCAATTTGGTGGCAAGAATCTCAGAGTTATTAATCTGAGGAGGTTGTATTACATCTATGGTGACATTCAACTCAGATTTATAGAGTACAGCTACCCCACCCCCCTTCCTCGAAGCACGATCCAACCTGTGCATGTTGTACCCAGGTGGTAACACTTCATTGTCTTTAGTGTTAGGTTTTAACCAGGTTTCAGATAAACCGAGAATCTCAGGGGAGTGGACATCCAGAAGTGCATGCAATTCATGTACCTTGTTATTAATGCTTCTAATATTGAGATGACAGACGAAGGGGTTAGTTGGCCTGTTAATTGTAGATTTGTAGCTTTGATTACAAGTAGAGGGGGTATGTGTATCTGAAGTGAGTGGGCCAGGGTTGGGGTGAATATCACCACCAAGTATTAGGTTGAGTCTATACTTGGTGATGAACTTCAGAAATTTGTTTATTAGTTTGTGGTAGTGTTTGGATCTAGAGCTAATGTGCCTGGGGTTGAGATGTTGATAGACTGAACAAGATGTTGGATAGGATCTGGTACTGTGTAAGTATGGTTGAATGTGGAAGGATTTACAGCTGGGGTGATAGTATGGCCTTTTGGGACCTGAAATCCTGTGAGAAACTGGTTTTCATACAAGGTAAGGAGGTATGGTGTAAACAAGAGGGGGTAATAAAGAGGCATATATCATTATATGTGATTCAGCTAGTGAGTGAAGGAACTTTGTTTTACCTGGTGATGCAACACCAGAAGATAGAGTGGTGAGGTAAAGGTACTGGAAGGGGGATGGGAGAATGCCAGATGAAAGATAATAGGTGCTATTACAATGTAGGTAGTAGAATGGGGGTGGGTGGCCTGGGGAATGTCCACTTCTGCCACCATGCTACTGTAGGTGCAAAAAATTTAAGAAAGTGTTTCTTGAAAGATGAAGTCTCTGCTGTTAACCACAGTAGTCAGCCTTTCTGAAAATAAACTACAATTGCTCAGTTAAGCTTAGGTGCTCTTTGGAGTCTTCCTACTTAGGTTACCTACACATTGTGCACTGCTAGTAATCTGGGTTGGTCCAGGAGACTGAATACTTTACAGGCAGGAAAAATAAATTATTTTCACTTATCTGTTATGATAAAAATTGCCACCTTATTGGAAGTTCACTCTGCCGCCTTCTGAAATTTAGTGTAATCAGTGGGTTTACCCTATGTTACTGCGTACCCAAAACATTTGTTTTATATATTGAAGTATGGTTAGTATCGGGCAAAATTCAGATCTGAAGTAGTTAACTTAATTTTATCTGCAACCTGTGGGTATACGGATCCGAGCCGTCAACTTTTTTCTAGCATCTGCTCCGAGCTCCTCCCCTTACCCATAATGCCCTACCGTCTCCTATCTTCCCTCAGATATTATTTGCCATGCCAGTAGTGTGCATCGTGGTCTCCTTTGCTCTGAGCTAAAAAAGGGATAGTAAGTGGAAACTTTTGTCTATATCCAAGTGTGCTTGTCTAGGATTACCCTTCCTCCCCTTCTGTAGTAAGTTTTTTGTATTAGAGTAGTAGTCAAGCCTGCCCTTCCCCTACCTGTGTGTGTGTTTTTTTTTTTTTTTTTTTGGGAAGGAAGTACCTTTACCTTTGAGTGCAGGACTATGGCTGACCAGCCAAAGCCTGTGTTCAAAAAAATGTAGAGTGTGTGGCCATAAGCTTTCCCCTGCCGATGGTCACACTGTGTGTGATATGCTTAGGAGTAGCACATTTATCTACTCAGTGTGCTATCTGTTCAGGCTTCAACCCTAGGGCCCTTGGGGATCGTAAGGCCAAGCTAGTTACCAAAGGCCTTCTCCCTGTTGCCATGCTGGATTCTGCCTCGGCCTCGGTCACTAGTGCACCACCCCAGACAGGGACTCAACCTCCCTTTTCGTCTGGCGATGGGTCCTCTAAGGACAGATCTTCAGTCAGCGAGTCTGACAAAGAAAAAGAGAAGGAAAAGGAAAGACGCAGAGAAGAAAGGGAGAAAAATAAAGACAGGCATCGCAAGAGATCCCCAGACAGGGAGCTCTTTCTCAGCCCTCCATCTAAGACCATGAGGCCTGTTTCTCCTCAGCTCTGGTCACCGCGTTTCTCACTGAAGCCGTTGGAACATTCGGATCCGAGGCCCTCCACCCCTCTGTGCAGACCAACCAGATCCGAGTCAGTGGCCCCTTCGAGGTCGACTCAGAGCCTATCAGACATGGATATGGACAGGATGATGCAGAGATTTCTTCAGACCTAAATTCAGATGGGAGTCTTGCCAGGTCCCTCTCCCTCTGGAGAGGTGAACTCCATGCCTCTTTTCCACCCCATTTCTCCTTCCCCTATCCGTGCTTCAACTTCGGGGCTCTTGGATCCGAGGTTCTTCGGAGCTGGTAGCTCGGCGCCGATGGTTCCTCCAACCTCGACTCCAGCTGTTACCTTGAGTTCCTCGGATCATACTTGTTAAGATCCGAGTGAGTTTCGGAGCCGCGGATAGGGAGTTGGACCCAGGGGAATGGATTCTTCGGCTCTGACTCTTTCGGACCCGATCCGTTCCCTCGGACCTCAGGCTACCCTGTCTTCGGCTCCGATCCCCGCTTCGGATCCGGGGAGGACTTCTCCCTCGGCCTTCCAAGTGGTGGAGAGGGTTCTTTCCCAGGGATTGAGACCCCAGCCCATCCCCTCTGATACCACCCAGGCCCCCCTGGATTTGGCGAAGACTGCCTTCATCCTGTCTCAGGGACAGCCCGTGCCAGAGGATCCCCTGGTAATTTTTCCCGAGAAAACCACTGCGGCTCGTGGATCCCCTTCGGAAAGTCCCACTGAAGAGGGCCACCGCAAGCGCAAGTGCAAAAGGAGACACTTGGACTCCCCCGAGTCCCTCACCACTGACACTGACTTAGATGAAGGGGAAGGTTCCCCCAGGTCACCTCCCGAAGACGTCTCCTTTGGAGAAATTATGGAGATCCTCCGCCAGGGGGAGGTTGGTCAGCCCCAAAACCTTCTGGGGATGAGTCAGTGTTCCTGGTGACCTTTGGCACGGACCCATCTACTTCCTGGTTGTCCCTATTAGCAGACCCCTTGGTGGACCTCATCACCACAAGGGCATGGAAGGAGCCTGACATCGTAGAGCCCATCCCCAAATGTCGTGACAAGGTTTTATCTCCTTCTGATAGACAACCCTGGTCGAAAGGAGCCCCAGCTGATGCTATGTTGGTCGCAGCAGCCACAAAGAAGGAACTAGCACAGGAGAGTTCCTTAGTCCACCCTCCAGGCAAGGAGTCCAGGTCGGTGGATAGGTTTGGGAAGCGCGTATACTCTTCAGCGACTTTTTCTATCCATGCGCTGTATTATTTAGCACATGTGATTCAACTTCAGCAAGGCCTTGCGTCGGAATTCGCTGAGTCACCCCCAGAGTCATTATCGCCACAGGACAGACGGCTGTTCTCTGCAAAAATGTCTACTCTGAAGTCGGTCTCAAAAACATCTATGCAGCTACTTTCCCACACCACGAAAGGAGCAGTTAGAGCGGCTGGGACAGGCATAGCCATGAGGCAACATGCCTGGCTCAGATTTTGTCAGTTTGTGGACCCTTTCAAGGCGTCGTTCATCAACGCTCCCTACGACGGTTCTTCCCTCTTTGGGAAGAAAGTGTGTGACACACTTGTCCAGAGTGAAAAGGATGGGAAGTCTTTGTCTGCCGTCAGAGTCCACTTCTCTAACCCTCAGCGATGAATCAGAGGGCAGAAGATGATGTGGTTCCAAAAATCTCAGTTTTCCCGGGATTCTCAGGACAGCTATTCTCCCAGAGGCAGAGGGGGACAGGAGACCCAGAGGTAGAGGGGGTCCCAGGAATTTTGGGTCAAGGGAACCCTTCTCTGATGGACCCGGTCAGCAGCCCTGAGGGGTTGCCCGACTGTTCTACTCTGGAGGCAGTTGGGGGATGATTGTCCTTACACCCAGCGGCATGGGAGTCCATTACGGCAGATCGCTGGGTTCTTCAGATAATATCCAGAGGTTACTTTATTCCTTTCATTGCCCTTCCAAACATTACAAAACACAAATCCCATTTGCAACCAGTACAAATTTTAGACTTCATTGGAGCACGGTTAGACACTTTGCAGATGAAGGTATTCCTAACTCCAGACAGGATTCTACATCTCAGCGGCCACATAGCTCAGATAGCAAACTCCAAGTCTTCAAAGGCGAGCGAGGTTTTCCGGGCTCTGGGCTCCATGGCTGCCGCCATATCTATTCTTCCGCATGCACGCCTTCACATGCAGGTTCTTCAATGGACTCTAGCTGTCCAGTGGCCTTGGCGAGACCTACCCATGGAATTTCTGATCAAGATCAGTCACGTCTACAGGACATCCCTTCTTTGGTGGTTAACTTCACTGGAGATATCAAAAGGACACCCATTTGCATCACCCTCAGTCCAAACCAGAGTGACCACGGACACCTCCCAACGCGGGTAGGGGGGACACTGTTTGGGAAGGACTGTCCAAGGCACGTGGTCCCAGACAGAGACCAATTTGCACACAAATGTTCTAGAGATGAGGGCAGTGCTTTTAGAGTTGGAAGCCTTTCACACAGTTCTCCCTCTCGGATTGATTGCAATTCAGTCAGACAACATGTCGGTCGTCTGGTATATCAACAAGCAGGGGGGAACCAGATCCCTACCCTCTGTCACGAGGCCATGAGAGTGTGGGAATGGGCAATTTCCACCGGTCAGTGTCTGATAGCAACGCACATCCCAGGGCATTCCAACATTTTAGTGGACAGATTGAGCCGGGCCATTCTGATGCCTTACGAGTGGTCTCTGAAACAGTCAGTAGCGGAGGAGATTTTCCTGGCATGGGGTCAGCCTTGCTGCGATCTCTTCGCATCTCCTTCCAACACGAAGTGCAGCGAGTTTTTCGCTCTGATTCCCTCACCAGTGGAAGTCCCCAGAGATGCTCTAGTCCATGTTTGACCCCCGGGCTTCTGTATGCTTATCCACCTTTACCTCTCATTCCGAAGTTTCTTCAGAAAGCTTGCCGACTACGGTGCAAAGTGATCCTCATTGTCCCGTTCTGGCCTTGTCAGGTTTGGTTCCCATTCCTTTGGTCTCGTCTATTAGCACCCCCATGGGTTCTGTATCCCTGCCCGGATCTAATTTCCCACCCGTCGGGGACACGTCCACCTGATCTGGGCAGCCTCAAGCTAACAGTTTGGTTGCTCCAGTTCCGTTCATCACCAGGACTCCCAGTCTTTCATTCCAGGTAAAATCCATTCTGGTGGCCTATCTTAAAGACTCCACTAGGAAACTATATTGCAGTAAATGGATGCGCTTTTCCATTTGGGCTTCACAGAGAGAAATAGATCCCTTTACAGCTCCTGTTCCAGCGGTGTAGGACTTCCTGTCTGGTATCTTTCAGCAAGGAGCTAGTTCCTCCACAATGAA